>NC_080192.1:7883787-8186818 GCF_030028045.1 Hippopotamus amphibius kiboko
GATATTTTCACAAAGTATGGATCAGGAATTGTGTGTAGGTGTTTCAGCCTGTCATCAAAAAAGTCATGTTTCCAGAAGTAAGCTAAGTCTTTTACTGATATTTTAAAATTTATCTTTTGGAAGTGTTATACACATTTAAAAATTCCTATAAAACTTTGCACAAATTTTTGCTTATAATTATATAATGGGTATGTTATTAATTTTCTTCTCTAAGTCACATGGACACATTCCTAAGTCCCCTTAAGTTTGCTCCATTGTGCCAGGATGTGAAAAACGCTGGAGAGCACATGTTAGAGAGCCTCAGATGTGAAAGAGGATTCCTAATAGTAAGAGATGGCTATACTTAGGATTCTTTATACAGCTTGCTGAGAAAATTCACATATTTACAAATTTGCTAAATTTGTCCTTTATAAAATGCTCACGGCTACAATGTACTATCTTGAGTGCTATAGGGGCTGTCTGGAGACCTATGCATCAGTTTGTGGAGAGTCAAACATCTCCCCTCCTAGTTTTCCTGAGGCATAATTGACAAAATTGTAAGATATTTAAAGTGTACATCATGATGATTTGATACGTGTATACACTGTGAAAAGATGTCCCCCATCTAGTTAATTAACACATCCATCAACTCACATATTTATCTTTTTTTTTTGTTTGTTTTTTGGTGAGAACATTTAAGTTCTACTCTTAGCAAATTTCAACTATGCAATACAATGTTATCAACTATAGTCATGTTATACATTAGATCCTTGAGTCAATTAAATCCATTGGTTTTCCCCCTTCTATGACTGATAAGATTATCTCAAGTTTGCTATCACGATTATGTGACAGTAGTTAATGAACACTCTGTAAAATAAAATACTTTGTAAAACAAAATGTCACATTTAAAACTATAAACTCTAGATTCGAAAATAACACACATACATGCACAAACCACACACTCTTACACTGTTTTACAGTTTATTTTTAAAATGACAGTAACAAATGCTCTTCCCATGTTGGGGAATGACAGATCTATTTTCAGTCAACAGGGCCTTAAAAAGTAACAGCATTTTGTCCAAATTGAACTTATATAATTGCACAAAAGTCATACAAAGCATTAAGAAATGCTCACAAAGATTGCAGTTCTCGCAGCTTCTCATGAAGCACACCCCAAGAGGCCTTGGTTTCAGAGGGTACCCCTGATCTGAATAATACTGATGCTAACCCCAAGTTCCTCAGTGACACACAGGCAGAGGCGAGAGCAGCCAGGAAGACCCACGTGCTTTGTGACAATGGAATTCTGCTCTACCATTAGAGTTTAATGATGCATTCACCTTCTCATATTAGGATTATTAAACACTTCAGCTTGAAGTATATTTGTTCAGGCTTAAAACTTAACAGTATCAGCTTAAATTTTGGGACTACAGATCCCACTTCCAGAAACTAAAATTAAAAAACAAAAAACCAAAAAAACCCCACCACACGGTAAAAACCTCTTCCAAGCAGGATCCTTTATGCTGCCACCACTCTGGGCCCTCGCTTAGTTTCTAACATACACACACAAATAAGTTACATTATCATTGACCATATGCCAGTTAAGGGATGGCAGACAAGGTCTAACCCAAATCCCAACTCTTGTTTTATCGACAGCAGTTACTGGAAACACTGTGTTATAAAGGACTCTGAGGTCACAGCTGGGCTGGTGGAACAGCCACTGTGCTGGACTGTGATCTGACATGGACACAGGACAGGGAGAGGCAGCACTCATCCTATTTGCAATCTTTCTATTATTAAGAAAGCTAAGGAGGATGTTGGTTATGTATGTTTTGAAAAACATAACAAAGCCCAATTTTTCGATTTTAATGAGTTACAATCCCTTTATCTGGGGATTTAACTTATTTTATGGCTCTTAAACCCAATTAACACGTAATGTCTATAGTAGGAGTTTTCCTTTTCTGACCTTACAAAAGTTAATGAAAAGATAACAACATTCTGAAAGAAGACAAAGAGAACTTTAAGTCACCATCAGAAGTACCTTCCTAACTTGGGTATGACTATGGGAAGAGGAGAGTTATTATTCTATTTCTACTGGTGTGTTTCAAAAAAAAAAAAAAAAAAAAAAACACAGTCCCAGTTTCTTAATTATAGAGAAAAACAGCAATTCCTGAAATAAAACCATAAAAGTATGCAGCAGAGGCCATCTAGATATACTTCTTTCATTTAGATTATTGTTCGTATTTCAGCTGTATGTCTTCAATTCAGGGAGAAAAATTCCAGTGTAATATCTGAAGCATTTTCGTTAGGAGAGCCTGGTGTGTACATGAAGTGTTTATCATACTGAAATCTGGAGGGAAATGTGAGGCATGTCTGTGGTAACGCTAAGGACGAACACGATTCCGGCACTGTGCCCAATTATCTGCTCAACCAATCCTGAACAGATCAGACAGTGCCTAAACCACCGTTCTGAGACGTTCACTGTGTCATTTCTTGAAAGTTCTGATAGTCTGATGCAAATGTTAGCTGCTGTGGTTAATCGGGGACTCAGAGGACAACATGCCTCGGTCAGGGACTGTAAATCCAGAAGAATTCTGTAGAACTTGCCAGGAATCCAGCCAGAAGAAGTCTGTTTCATGTCCAAGTAGGCTGCTATTCATAAAAGCCACCTAAGCTTTTAGCTAGAAAATCATTTCACTACAGAAAATGCTTTATAGGATGAAAAGGAAATTCCTTATTCCACGACTGTAAGTGAACAAAGGGAACCCAATTAAAGAAAAAGGTTGTTGTGGCCACACAGGCCCAGGGAGTGAGAAGTCAGAGTTATGGATTTCTTTTTAGTCCCCTTCTTTTAGAAGACAACAAGCACAGGGCTGAGAAGTTGGAGGGGGTGAGGAGGGCAGACACAGGGATGGTGACTCCAGCTGTGCAGCCGTCCATCCTCACAGCTACTGAGCAAAGCCAAGCACCTGTGGGTGAGCACTGTCAGGACACAATTTGTATCACTTTGGTTCGTAACATTACTTTGTCTCCTGATGAAGTCACTGCCTGTCTGCTTTGGGCTCTGTACCTTGGTTTTTTCTCACAATGGGCAAACCTCTAGCACTGCAAGGAGTATTACTCTTGTAGCCTGTCCTTCCCTAAGGCAAATACTTTCTTAAAAATCTTTGGATTTACGTTCTAATAATCAGCATGTTTTATACATCTTGGGCTCGTATTCAGATTTAAACGAGGTGAACACACTAGTTGTTAAAGCTTCCCCCTATGACCGAAGCTCCCAGATAAACCATCTGCAGTAGTCTAACCCTGTTTACTTTGCAAACTGAGTTTTATATAATTGCATCCAATGCTGCATTGAGGGAAACATGAGTCTTTACCATTGCCCTTCCAAAGCTAACGTCCAAGGAAGGAAAGGATCACAGGTACTGGGTAGGATCCATATTTTTTTTTTATCGGCACTAGAGGAAATCACAGAATGGTAACTGGGGTGTTTCTCTGAATACTGGGTGCCATTCCTCTGACTTGAACAGGATAAGTAGAGGATCTGCCCTTGGCCAGGGAAGTAGCTTCAAGGCCGTGCTCTGAGGGTCAGTGCATTAAGAATCTATAAAGAAAGCATGGATGTCTGAGAAAGGAGTCATCTTTAGATTGAGAACAGATGGACAGTGGTCTGGATCTATAGCAGACACATACATACTTTTCTTTCTCTTCCCTATTAAGAATCTAAGCACCTTCCAGGTCCCAGGCAACCAAACAGTAAGAAAAGCTCAAAAATGTTTTGTTCAATAGCTCGTGTTGCTGGAATCTGGACTGTGGCTGAATGGTGGGACTGCAGGACACCTGTGTGCTGAGGGCTCATGTGGCTCCAGTAGATACACGGGCTCCTGAATAGTCAGGCAGGTGTCATGGAAGGTACGTACTGGCCACCCACAATCACTGATGGGTGGCTTTCAGTGTAGGCAAAGACCTTGGTGACTGGCTCAAAGTATAAACATTACACAGAAATCTTAGGATATTAGGTGGAGCTCAGGAAAAGTGCAGAAGGGGAAGGACCTGGAGAGAAGGAGAGAATTTTCTACATGTACTAACTGGAATTCATGGACATATGTAACCAAGATCTTTCTTTACATCTTAAAACTAAACTTGTCTGGGTCATTAATTCTACAGAATTAATGTTAATAAGCTGCAGTAACATACAATCCAAAAAGTCAATTTTCCAGATTTCTGGCTATATACAACAAAAAAGACCACATACACAATTACATACACTCATACAGCTGCTGCACTGCCCAACGGAACACGCGTATAAATGTCCACACAGAGACCCCCAGAAAGCACACATGCACAGACGCCAGCATCCACCCTCCCGAAGTGGGCTGCACGTGGGCTGCAGTGAGGGTCAAGAGGCCCTACTGCATATCTGTTCGATGTCATTCATCTCTTTGGGACAATCTGCAGAAAGGATGAGAGGTGAGTCCTCAGTCACCACTACATCATCCTCAATTCGTACACCAAGACCACGAAACCTCTCAGGGGCATCTTTGTCATCCTCCGGAATATAAATACCTGAGAAGTAGAAAAAAGAAGTAGAACATTCTGTTCATAAATGGCAGTAACTGGATGATTTGGGGCAAGTCAGTCAACCTCTCTATGTTACAATTCATCTATAAAGCTGGGATCCTAACAGTACCTACCTAATAGAAATGTGGAGATTAAATGAGATAACATATATAAAAATGTCCGGTACATAAATGGTCAATAAATGTTGCCTATCATTACTAGAACTATTATTATTTTTTTAATATAAATTTATTTATTTATTTGGTGTGTTGGGTCTTTGTTGCTGCACACAGGCTTTCTCTAGTTGCTGAGAGCAGCCTCCTCATTGTGGTAGCCTCTCGTTGCAGCGCTCGGGCTCTAGGCATGTGGGCTTCAGTAGTTGTGGCACACGGGCTCAACAGTTGTGGCTCATGGGCTCTAGAGCTCAGGCTCAATAGTTGTGGCACACGGGCTTAGTTGCTCCGTAGCATGTGGTATCTTTCTGAGGCAGGGATCGAACCCTTGTCTCCTGCATTGGCAGGCAGATTCTTAACCACTGCACCACCTAGGAAGTCCCTACTAGAACTATTATTATAGTTATTTTGTATATTAGACTATAAGATTTATACAACTACAATAATGTTGATCATGATGCTGCCACGTTCTAATGGCTCAAACAGGCCACTAATTTATGAGTATGTCAATATATGCTGGGAACCAGCAGATTATATAAATGCATTCTTTCTCTGCCTAACAGTCCCCTGGAAAAAGGGCACTTTGCTAAAATAAAGACATAAGGCATTTAAAAATGTATTTAAAAAACAGAGATTATTAGCCTAAACAACCAGAAGCTGCAGCAATACTCAAATAAGTCATAAATGTAACTGATGTATTAATACATGATATAAAGAAGGAAAAAGGAGGACTTTAATGAACATTTGAAAAATTCTAAGAGGCCTCGGTTGCCTTTCTAATCATGAAGTCAGACAGACACCAGGTCTTATCATATTAAAGAAACTGTAAACTTCCTGCTCTATACTCACAGATGCTGTTCTGTGATAAGAAGAAAAAGACCAGCAAAGGAAAATGTAGTCAAAGTCTAAGGAAGCGCCAACTAGATTGGACTAAATGGTACCTAAGGCTACAGACAGCAACATATGCCTGGGCTCAAAGGGTGGCATAAAAGATGTATCCCAACTATAACTTACATAAATTAGAGGTGAGAACACATGAAATCTAAGATTGAGATCTGCTTTCATGACAGAAACAGCATCAGTGTTTAAAAGACTTGTAACATCAATCTTCACACTTCACCACGGCCACCACTTCTCTACTCAATCCTGCCCAACATCCAGCATCATTCAAGCTGGAAAACCTTTAGATTGCCAGCTCTCTCTGAAACGTAGAAGGATCTGGATACTAAAAAGCGCAGTAATGCAGGCAGTTCAATGCAGTTTGCAGAGGAGCTGCAACTGAGAACATGGGGAGTCTGAGTGTCTCTGCAGGAAAGCACCGGGGGGTTCACGAGTGTCAGCAGCCCCCAATGACAACTGGAAGACTAGTACAAACTGGCCTTGGCAAAGGCAGGGTTAAAAAAGATTTATTTCTTAGTATCTACTAATAGAAAGTATTCCCCAACTGTTGTTTATTGAAGAAGTCAAATTAAACAAGTTGTGTGATGTTAAATAACAAAGCTCAAGAAAAATCTAAAATAAAGTTCCCTTCTACACTGGATTCACTTTCCTGTCTCTTTTAACGAATGAATGAATGAATTTTTCCGCTTTCTTAGTGTCTTCACTTGTATTTTAGCTTTGTTTATACAACTGAAATAAAAGTTTGATTATTTAATCTTTAAGCAAGTCCCAAGTTTAACCAAGAGTGTCAAATTCAGGATTCAGCCCTATGAAGCTTAAGAAATTCTTGATGAAAAAGAATGCCATATCATTACTATTTGACCCACAGGCAATCAGTTGCTTTGCTACCTTCATCTGCACTGATATCAAACCCTGTATCTGAAATCACTCAATAATGAGACTAACAGAACCAGTGGTACAATCTTATTTTATTATTTTCAAAAAGCCCTGAAAATATAGGCTGCTGAGAACTAAGAGAAGAAGGCCTGATGAAAGTGACAGTGAAATAAGAGGGATGCAGAATGGACACTACAGTGAATACCAAGCTCGGCTCTTAGACTCCTCTGCCAAAGGCTTGGCTTTCCAGCTTACTGTCTCTTCTAATTTAATTACGTTGGTTCAGGTAAAAATAAAGTGTTTACCTTTCTATCTAATACTTGAATTATGTGTCCCAAGGGATCAGAGGCTGCTGGCACCCCTCCTTACCTGGCTCCACTGTGATTACCATACCAGGCTGCAGAGAGAGGGAGCGGGGCATGTCTGGAGTGTCGTGGACATCCATCCCGAGGTAATGGCCAACGTGGTGTGGGCAGTATTTTCGAGCAGCCTGGAAAAGATATGACCACAGTGTTATTAGAGCGATGACCCCTTAAGGGGAAAGGTGGGCATGTATAAATCCATGACATATGTGTTAATATTGCCCCCTGCCCCCAGTTCTGCCACTTATGTTTCACCTACCCTTGGGCTAATACTTAAGGACACCGGAAAACTGCCACCTCTTATATGCAATTCTGCCAAAAGCATTCTAACTAATCCACATTTCTATTCTTACAATTTAATATACTACACACGTGCTAACTGGCGTAATCCCGGTAATGACTACTTCAAATGAAAATCTCTTTTCTTGGGGGAGAGAAGATAATTATGTCAGAATAGTTCTCCATTCAATGTTCACATGTCCCTCTCAGAGAGCCTACTGTGGAAACCCTAAGTATCTCACAGCAACTTGTGGAGTAGGTATGAAACACCATATAACACAGTAATTATTAGGCATTTACCAGCTTGGATATCTCCATCTGTTAATTAAAGATTTGTTGGCATGAACAGGAGGAACTTATAGTTTCTTTCCTATTGATAAAAGAAACTCTGGCAGCCTAAACTTGGAGATAGAAGATGTCTTACTGGTCTGTTTGGTTTGACCACCTGGCAACTTAATTTAAAGCTGAGGCTTTAAACTTTTATTGAACACCATCACATTTTGGATGCAGATGAAATTCACTAAAGATGTGACAACTGAGGATATTGTTCAAAGTCTCAACAATGTTACTGAAGCAAGAAACACCCTCCCCTTTGATCCCTACCTTTTCAAAATCACTGCAAAAGAATTAAGAGTTAACCTCTCCCCTGTTTTATGTCCTTTTCCACCCTGTACCAGACTTCATTTTATGTTTTCTGAAGACTGAGCTACTTACACAGTATGCAATGAACCAGATGTGCTGCCATCTCCTGGGAGAAATAAGTACTGCACCTTTTGTTTTAATCCATGTTCAAAAAATTCCCTCTTACAGGTGAAGAATCACAAACACCATTTCTAAATCTAATTAGCTGTACATAGGATAAAAACCAAGCAGCATCTCAGGTGTTCTTAAGTACCTTGAAGGCATTATTTTCCTTAATGTTCTTCATGATCCCCAACTCTTTAAGCTTCTGTCCTATCAGTGTCAGCATCATGCTGTAGATGTTATCCAAGCTTGTTCCAGGGGAGCAGAGGGTCAGACAATCTCTCTGGACTTCTAGAACAGCTTCATAGAGTTCTGCCTGAGGTGCCGTGAACCTGGGGACAGGAAAATCCAAGAACTCAAATTTGGAACTATCAGATATTGCAAGAAGTTTGCTTCTAAGTTTGATTAGAAAAACTCCAAGGCAGTGATGATGGGGCATTTGTTGATATTTAGTGAGTACCAATATATCATTAATGACAGGACCTCCACCATGCCTAGATGCTCAAAAGGAAGAGTAATAACCCTTCAAGCTGGGGAAGCAACAACAATCTCTCCTTCAAACAGTCAGTTGATAGACATGGGGTGTGGCTAAAAGATGCACCCAGCTATGAACGCAGTCAGAGGGCCACATCAAGCTCACCCTTGATCCTTTTCATTTTTTTTTTTACCATTAAAAAAACACAAACAAAAACCAATCAACCAACCAAACAAAAAAACAGAGACCAAGGATCCACTTCTCATAGGCAAAGCAGTTGTCATGGGATAAACTAATCAATACTTCGGCTACTAGTAACTTACTAGTTTCTAGGTGTCCTTAGAATAATAATTTCTTTAGCAATAAAGGGGAAAAATGAGAAAAGAAAATCAAGCTGGAATGGTATATATGTGTTTTTATACATTGCTCATGGAACTGTAAATAAGTACAGCCAGTTAAATCAAAGGCCTTAAAGATGCTCATAAAATTTAAGCTTGTAATTCTGCTCTAAGAAGCCATCCTGACAAAATATTTGACATTCAAAAAAAACTGAATATACAAAAATGTTTACTGTAATTTTAAAAATAATTATAATAGATACAATCTATATATCCCCTAATAAGAATGGTTAAAGTCAACAAGGCAATGCTATAAAGAAAACCTACACACCTATCTCCCAGGTTTAGCCATTATCAACATTGTTATGTTTGTATCAGTGATGAGTGTACCCACGCTCCACCCCACCACAGTATTACCAAACAGTTTTTAACAAATCTGTTTCTTTTTCTTTCTTTTTTTTTCCAGCTCTTTATTGGAGTATAATTACACTTGTGCCAACGAGTCTTTTTCTAATGTAAATTTTATATACACTGAAATGCACAAATATGAGCTCTACAATTCTGACAAATGGATGTACTGATGGTGATGAAGCTGGGGACACTGAACCCCTGAATTCTGCTGAGTCGTCTTTGCTAGGAGAAGCAGTCCTTCTACCCCTGTCTGAGGAGGCCAACTGTTTTGACTGAGAACCTGCAGGTATCTCCCCTGAGGCAGCTGCTCTGATAGTTGCTTCTAGACCCACAACTAGACACTACTCCCAGCAGGTCCTGAAAAGTTAGGTACAAAGTGTGACCCATGATGACATGCACTATAATCCAAAAAGAACTGCACGATTTACCTACTTACATAGAAATAAACCTGGGGATACGTGTAGAAATGGATGTTAATGCGTGGGATAATGGTGGAAGGAACATAAAGTCGGATCAGACTGAATTTATTGATAGGGGTCCACTGAGGAGAGAGTCTGGATTCAATGTTGAATTCTAAGGGCTCTGAAAGGCTCTAACGGTTTCTTTAGTTGGTTAGCTGAAACATGGATCAAAAGGTAGCCTACACTAAATGAATTCAAATGCCAGAACTACCTTTCTATGCTGGAGAAAGAATTCTGCCTCAAGACTGCAACATCAACTTTTTTTTTTTAATTTATTTATTTTATTGGCTGTGTTGGGTCTTTTTTGCTGTGCACGGGCTTTCTTTAGTTGCAGTGAGTGGGGGCTACTCTTCATTGTGGTGCGCGGGCTCCTCATTGCCGTGGCTTCTCTTGTTGCGGAGCACAGGCTCTAGGTGCGTGGGCTTCAGTAGTTGCAGCACATGGGCTCAATAATTGTGGCTCATGGGCTCTAGAGCGCAGGCTCAATAATTGTGGTGCACGGGCTTAGTTGCTCCACGCCTGTGGGATCTTCCTGGAGCAGGGATCGAACCCGTGTCCCCTGCATCGGCAGGCGGATTCTTAACCACTGCGCCACCTAGGAAGCCCTGCAACATCAACTTTTGCTTGAGTTTCCAGCCTGCAGTCCTGCCCTCCAAAATTCAGAAATACCAACCCCCATGATTATACATGAGCCAGTTCCTTAAAACCAATCAATCAATCAATCAACCAATCAACCATCAATCAACCCACCTGCCTACATATGTATACATTCATAGCATACCCCCCATTGGTTGTTTCTCTGCAGAATTCTGACCCAGATCCATATCCCATGATATAAACACTGCCATCTTCCTCCTGGGAATTCCTCATGTCTGTTTCTAATCAATATCCCCACCTCAAGAGGGAAACACTGCTCTGATTATTTTTACCTTTGCTTTGCCTCCTCTAGAATGTCCTATAAATGGAAATAGACAATACGCACTCTTTTGTGTTGAGCTTCCTTCATTCAGCATAATGTCCATGGTGTTATTTTGATCAGTAGTTTGTTCCCCTTTTACTGCTGAGTGGTATTCTGTTGCATGAACAGTCCACAATTTGCGTATTCGTTCTCCTGTGGTGGACATTTAGGCCATTTCCAGTTTTTGGCTACTGTGCATAAAACTGTTACGAGTATTCCTGTACAAGTCTTCCTGTTCCAGGTGCACTGCATCACTGCCAGCACTGGGTGCAGGTGGTCTCCTAATCTCAGCCATTCTCGTGGATGTGGAGAGGTCTGACTTGCATTTGCCTCGGTGGCTAACAATGATGAACACACGTGTTTGTGTACATATCATCTTCTTGTCCATTTGATATCTGTAGGATGTGTAGTGATATCCTCTTTCCTGGTCACACAGCTCTAGCAGATCCATGGGAGTGATATTCCTAGGGTTCCCACATAACAATCTGTACCCTTTATAGCTGAAGGTTTCTTTTGCTGCAGATAAAATCTTTGGCTCACACTTTTGTTCTCTGAGCATCTTCAACATGTTACTCTATTTTCTTCTTTCATAAAGCTTGGCTTTTGAAAAGTCTGATAACAGTCTAATTTCCTTTCCTTTCCTTCATAAATCATGTATTCTTTTTTTTCTAGATTCCCCCAAAGAAATTTTCTTTTCCTTGCAGGTTCAGAATTTTACCAGACTATGTCTTGATGTTGTTTTTTTCTAGGCTGATATTGTCAGGTACATAGTATGCTCCTTCAAACGTAGTTTCAATTTTTTATTTCAGGAAAATTTTGAATTACAGTTTTTAGTATTTCTTCTGTTCCCTTGCTTTGGTTTTCTTCTTCAGGGCTTCCTTCATGTTTATGTTCTAACTCTTTGCCTGTCTTTAATATTTGCCATTTTTCCTTTTTTTTTCCTTTTTGGCTGTGCCACATGGCTTGTGGGATCTTAGTCCTCTGACCAGGGATTGAACCCGGGCCTTCAGCAGCGAAAGCGTGCAGTCCTCACTAATGGACCACCAGGGTGTTCCCTTGCCATTTTTCTTATAATCTTTTTTTCTTTTTATTTCATTTTGATTTTTACAGTTTTCTTCCCTTTCACCTTCTATTTCTTGTTAACATTTTATTGTATTTCATTAATAGTGGGTACCTTTCAGTCTAGTGTTTTTTTCCTGAAATGATTTAAAATTTTTATTTCTAATTCTTTTCTGAGTTTGTCACTTAATTACCAAGATTTCTTAATTCTGATTTATGTTGTTTTTTCATGTTTTGAATGATTTGCTTTAAAATTTTTTAGCTCGTTTTAAACCAAACGGCACTGTTTTGATCTATTTTGTAGTCATGTCTTTCTGGCAGGCTTTCATTTCTGTAGGGATGTTATTCTGCTCCTTATTCTCTTTTTCCTTTTAATAACTTTGTATGAGATATAACCTAGAAGGTTTTTTTTTTTTGGCTGTGTCGAGTGGCATGCAAGATCTTAGTTTCCTGACCAGGGATCGAACCCTCACCCCTGCAGTGGAAGTGTGGTCTTAACCACTGGACCTCCAGGGAAGTCCCCTAGATGCTTAATTGCTTATTTTATATGAAATTAATTTCCTGTAATTTTAGAATAAGACAGGATTTATAAAAGATTTGTTTAACTTCACAGAATGTCATCTTCTGTTGTTTTGGTATAGTGGTAAAAAAATATGGCAGCGTGTTTCTGATCTTTCCTGGTTTAGTTCCTCTCCCTCCCTTTGGTTTTATTTATTTATTTGGCCCCACTGAGTGGCTTTCGGGATCTTTTCTCTGGACCAGGGATTGAACCTGGGCCACGGCAATGAAAGCACTGAGTCCTAACCACTGGACAAGCAGGGGACTCCCTTCCCCACACTTTGATTCAGATCATCTCATTCCTTTCTCTCAGTTCTAGTCTATTCCTGCTCAGTTTCTATTCTACTTCTAGCAGTTTCCCTTAAATGTGAGCCCCTGTCCTAGAAGGGAGGCCAGCAACTTCAAACTTTCTTGGGCCACTGGACTGGCAAACCCTTCCCGTTTCCAGCTTCTGTTCTGAAATTGGCTCACCATCCTGTCTGCGAACATCTATTGGTTATTTTGGGGTTCTCCTGTTTTCAAGTCTGTCAGATAGCCTCCCCCACCACTGCTGCTTCCTTCTGCCTTCCACACAGATACAGATGCCACCCAGGCCTTGTGGTTGTATGGTGTGTTCATAACTGTTCGTATTCTGAGGTTTTAGTGATACCCCATCACCTGGTGTTTGGGTACCAGTCGCTACCTAGTTGCTCTAGTCTTACTTGACAATTTGGAAGGACTAAAAAACTATTTTTTGTTGCCATTGCCCCAGAATCCCTGATTCTTTTTATAGTCTTTTGCTTCTTACTGAGACTCTCTATCTGTTCGCTCATTACACTTACATCTTCCTTTAACTCCTTGAGCACAGCTACTGTTAGCCGTCTTAAAGTCCTCATCTGATAATTGTCACATTAGGGTTATTTATGATCTGTTTTTATTGATGATATTCTTCTTGGTTATGGGTTACATTTTCCTGATTGTTCTTATGTCTAGTGATTTTTTAAAGTGAATATTGGAAATTATGAATGATACAATGTAGAGATTCCAAAATCCTGTTATGTTCTTCTGAAGACTGAGTTTGTTAACTTGGCTGGATTCAAACTGCGAACTCTGCTCTTACTGGGAAGCAACTAAAATCTCTGCTTAGTCCACTCAAATTCCAGCTGCCAGTATTTTGCTGAGCCTCCTGGGATCTCTCCCCAACATACAACGCAGTGATCAGCCAAGGATTTTAGAATATTTTATATGCAAATTTTGGGCCTCACCCTTTTGGCAACACCTTTTCTTCCAGGATTTCCTCCCATTGTTCTGGGTGCCTGCTAGTATCTAATCGGTGCTTTGACACCTTAGGCCAATAAGGCTGTGGCTTCTCCCTGCCCAAGCTGTGTGGACTGAGGAGTGCCCTCAAGCAAAAACTCTAACCACTTACCTCTGACCCATTGTAGTTCTTCTTTCAAGGACAGGCTTATGCTGCAGTTTCTGCCAGCTTTTAGGAAGCTCTCTAGTGCCCTCAAATATTTGTTTTTAATATTTTGTCCAGATTCTATAATTGTTATCTGTGGAGGGTTAATCTGGCCAAACTATTCTACCATAACCTAAATATTATCTTTGTAAACAGAAAATAAAAACTTTAAATTTATTTTTTTAAAAAATGTGTGTGTACACATTAACTAGGTGTTTTTAGGTGCCTGACCCTACGATATGATGAATAAAACAGTCTTAGAAAATAATTAGGAGCTGTGTAAAGGCAGTTAATGTGGGCTAGAGGGGACCTGTATATTTATTTAGTCCTTTATTCCAAATATATCCATATTCCAACTCATACTCCTAAGAAGCAGTGGGACCTGTAGAAGCCCTACCTGCCATTGACAGGCCAGGTACGAGTGATGTCGCTCACATAGCAAGAAGACTCACAGCCTCCATCCAGCAGCACCATTTCCCCATCCTGGAACAAAAGTAAACCAGGTAAAAGTAGGTGACTTTATGACTGTCAGTTGTTTTTTCTTCTAATTTAAATTCTTCATGCCTTTTGTTTTATAAAAAACAAAACCAAATAAAACAAAAACTGAACAAAAACTCTAAAGGAGACTGATCTTCTCTGGTTCCTTCTCACAAGTTTTTCATATGAATTCACAATGGCTCAAGAAAGATGGCACTGTAGAGGGGTTAAGTGCAACTGGCTCTGGAATCAGAGTGCTTGGGTTTGAATTACTAGGTGTAAACATTAGCGTTTGTGATTTGTTAACATCATAAATGTTACCATTATCACTATTAATAAGAAAAAAATCCTATATAAGTTGGTATCCAGGGCCTTTATTCAGATTACCCTTAACCATTTAACTTTAGAATATTACTTTTCCTTCTGCTCTCCATCAAAATACATGTGGGGGCAAAAAACAAAACAAAACAAAACAAACCACAAAAGTCTAGGTACATCTCTATTTTCCTAGTTGTGATGTTATATTGAAATTTTCTATTTATGGCCTTGAAGACAGGCCATATCTTATTCATATTTAAATAAGCACAGAACTTGGCACATAGTATAAAAATGGTCAAATAAGTACATACATAATCATGGTAAGAAGAATGAATGTGGTTTTTGTTTCTGGCAAAATGACAGAATAAATTTTAGAAAACAACTAGATCCTGGACAAAGATATATTTTATGAAATGTTGACATTACATCGTGTAAGAGACATTTTAAAGACTTTTTTTCTTGAATAAAGACATCCCAGAACTGAAACTAGAGCTGGGAAGTAGTGATAAGGTAAGCGTTACCATATATAGGAAAGAAGGTGTTGCAAAGTGAGGAAGATGAACTGGAGATTCCTGCATGAACCCAGGACACTCATAGGGGATAACAGGGCCCCAGGTCATTAGGACCCACTTCACTTCTGGCAAAAGCATATGCGAATAACATTTAGAGGAAACAGTCCCCAAATTTGGGATTGCATAATTTCCCCAAAATAACAACAAGCAAATATGAGCTCACAACCAAAGGCTGTCAAGCACACAAGGCGGGAGGTCACTGTGAGAGTCAGCAGGAACAACAAATACCAAATTTAGATCTTCCAGAATTCCAGATAATGGAATTACCGGATACAGAATTGCTATTATGAAATGTTTAAAGGGATAAAGAATCACAAAGAACAACACAACAAGAGACAACTGAAAGTACTATGCGGATTTGAAGGGAACCAAATGGAAAAAAAACAACAGCTGAAATAAAATACTCAGTGGATGGCTGCAGTAGATTAGGCAAATGAAGAAAAAATTTAGTTTCCTGGAAGACAGACCTACCAAAATCCCCTAGAATATGATAGAGACAGACATGGCAAATGTAAACATGAAAGAAACATTAGCTTATGGAACACAGAAAAGAGGTTTAACATACATCTAACTGAAGTCCTTGAAGGAGTGAATAGAGAGAATGCAGGAGAGATGATAGCTAAAGAAATAATGTCTGAGAATTTCCTAGAACTGATTAAGACATGAATCTACAGATTCAGGAAGCAGAAGGTATCATAATGAGGACAGGTAAAAACAAATTTGTACTTAGAAATATAATAAAACTGAGAAATACCAAAGAAAAAGAAGTCTTAATGCAGCAAAAGCAAACAAAAACTTCATAAAGGAATGATAATAATAATTACTATTTTTTAAAATTGACAACACTGAAAGTCAGAAGAAAGGGAATAATATATTAAAATTGATGACTGAAAATAACTGTCAACCTAGGATGGTTCTTCTCAGCATAGCCATCTTTCAAAAATGAGAATGAAATAAAGATGTTTTGGCTAAACAAAAGTGGAAAAAGTTTATCACCTACACACCTTCATCTAAAGGATGTTCTTCAGGTAGAAGGAAGGTGATCCCAGAAAAGCCATTTAAGATGCAAGAAGGAAAGATGAAAATGCAGGTAAATCTAAACAAGCTCTGTCAGAAGAGGCTCTCCTCTGACCTATTCCTGACAGCCAGATGTAGCTGTGGTGAGCTCAGAGGCAGAACCACAGGGCAGCCTGCTCTCTGACTACATCTCTGCCAGATGCCTACTAGCCGGTCCATGATATAGCCCTTCCAGGTGCACCAAAACCCTGCATTTCTCATGGCTTCTTGATGACCTTGCCTGCTAACTTGAAAACTTTCAGATAACTGAAGCCAGACTATGACCTTGAAGTTTTTGACTGTTTTCTCTTATTTCTTATTTGGGTCACTTCATCTAATAATGGCACTATGTCTCTCTCTATATAAAGCTAGACTTGTGCTTATTCTCTAGTTTCTCAAGGATGAATACTATATTGTTTAGAATAGGTAAACTGGTGGTAAAACTATGAAGAAAAACAAACAAAAAAAAGGTTAAAACAAAAGTCAAGACGGTAGGAGACAGAAAGGGAGATGTGCTTGAGATTGCCCAGGGGACTACTTCTTATCCTTGACGGTGGATACATGTTGTTCATTTTATCATTATTATTTTAAACAGTACATTATATTTATTGTTTATAACATATGATAAATTTGACAACTTAAAAAAAACACATGGACTATAATGAAAGTGAAATATTAATCCTTAAATAATTATAATTAGAACAGAAGAAAGGATGAAAATTAATGAGTTTAGGGAATTCCCTGGAGATTCAATGGTTAGGACTCGGCGCTTTCACTCAGGGGACCCAGGTTTGATCCCTGGTCGGGGAACTAAGATCCTGCAAGCCACGTGGCACAGCCAGGAGGAAAAAAAAAAAAGCACTTAGCATCTAATTTAAGAAGCTAGAAAAAGAACAAGAGAATAAACACAAAGAGTAGAAGAGTGGAATTAACAAAGGCCAGCACACAGTGTGATGAGATAATAAAGAAAGACAAAATAGCATCAGTGATGTGCTAAGTTGGTTTTAAAAGATTAATAAAAACCCACAAACCTCTGCTGAGATTTCTTTGCACAGATCTTAAGTATACTGAGTTAAGTCACTTTTGCCAAATGTATACACCCAAGCAACCACATCCTCATGCCCTTACCCACTCAATGCCCCATCAGAAGCAACCATTGACCTGATTTCTACCACCATAGATTAGTTTTACTTATTTCAGAACTTCATAAATGGAACCATATGGTCTGTAATTTTTTTGTGCCTGGATTATTTTATTCAGCATAATGCTTTTTTTTTTTTTGGCACACGGGCTTAGTTCCTCCGCGGCATGTGGGATCTTTCTGGAGCTGGGATCGAACCCGTGACCTCTGCATTGGCAGGCGGATTCTTAATCACTGCGCCACCTAGGAAGCCCCAGCAGCATAATGCTTTTGAGAGCATTCATGCTATTGGTAGTGCTATAGTTTGCTCCTTTTTATCTCAAGGAAATACCACATCGCAATTTCCTTATCTAATATCCTGGTTCTGGACCCCTGGACTATTATGAGTAAACTTGCTATCAACATTCTTGTACAAGGCATTTTTTTGGACATATGTTTTACTTTTTCTTGGAAAAATACCTATAAAGAAATTGTTGGTTCATAAGGAATATGTGTGTTCACTTTTAAAAAGAACTGTCTATTAAGATTTGTTAGAAAACAAGAAAAGGCAAAAGTATATCAAGAATGTGAGAAATGTACATAAAGGGAAAACAAAACAGAAAAAAACAAAAGAAAAAAAAGAATGTAGAAGGGTACATAACTACAAACACAAAAGATTAACATATAAGATAATACTATGAGTAATTTTAAAAACTTAGACAAAATGGTAGAAAACTATAATCTACCAAACTGTCTCAGGAAGAATGGAAATATAAATTGATAAAATCCCTTTGGAAATGTCTGGCATTTTCTATTAAAGTTGCAAATATGCATATCCTATGACCCAGCAATTCCATTATTAGGTGTCCCTTAGGCAACCTTGATAACTTACATAGCATGAATAATGTATAAGAAAGTTCACAGAACATTGTTCATAATGGTAAAAACCTGGAAATTATATAAACGTCCACCTATGGATATTTATCACATTAAGAAATTAAAACTGAGAACATTTTATAATATTTATTCATTAAAAATAATAAATCTATTCATTACATACTAAAATAACATTTTTAATGAAAATATTTTTCTAAATAAAAATATTTAGTTAGAAAAGTGGCACTGTTTTACATTTTTGCAAATCTCTGTCTAGCATAGACAAATAAAAGACAGCTAGCGTCTCATATTTGCTTCTGCATTCAATTTGGTGTGATATTGCATGCCATAAAGCCTCTGGGATACTTAACTGCACACCTGAGAGAAAACAACAGTAAAAAAGAGCATACAATATAATGTCTTAGCATTCTTATGAAAATATATTTAACTTCACAGACCACATGTTACCTGCTTTCTTACACTCCAGCAATTACAATGAACAAACCACGGTGGCATGCAACAACATACTGATGTAAAAGGAAGACAGACATAATATTTCAAATACGACCAAAACCATTATTTATTAATTGTAAAATAAAAAGCAAAGACATGATCACCATCAAAAGTGGGAGAGTGGTTACCCTATTAGGGAGAGGAGTTATCACAGGGAGGGAAGCACCACATGGTAGAAAAGCTTCTTGGGGGCAGGGGGACACAGTAATGTCCTATTTCGGGAGTTGACAAGTTTTCTCTGTAAAGGGTCAGATAATATTTACTTTGTGGACCATACTGCCTCTGGTGCAACTACTCAACTTTGCCATGAGGTAGGGGTGGGGGAGAGGAAACCACTGTACTCCAATAAAACTTTATTTAAAAAACAAAGTGCAGGCTGGATTTCACGCAGAGGGCTGTAGCTTGCCAACATATTTTATTCCTTGACCTGGGTAATAGTTACATGGGTGTTAACTATATAATTACTCATTAAACTATTCCCTTATGGTTTAAGTACTTTTCCAGTAGTTACATTTTACAATAAGAAATGTAAAATAAATAAATAAATAAGTAAAAATAAAAATAGGGAAATAGAAAGCACCTCAGTATATTAAAGAAATTGAATCATAGTTAAAAATCCCACAAAAGATAATACCAGGCCCAAATAATTCCACAGGAGAGTTCTACCCAATTTTCAAGAAACATTAATTCAAATCATTTTACAATATTAAAAAATAAACTATTCATTTTATGAGCTTAGTTTGACCTTGAAATGAAAACCAGAAAAAGACAGTATGAGAAAAATTATAAGACAATCTCACTCATGTACACAAATGAGAATATCCTAAACAACAGATTAGCAAGTTGAAACCAGTAGTGCCAAAGATAAGAAAAGATGCTTAACTTCACTGGTAATTAAGGTAATGGAAATTAAGACCACAATGAGATACTGTTTTATTCCAACTAAAATGGAAGAAATTAAGAAGTCTGATATACCAGGGGATAGAGAGGATGTGGTCAACAGAATTATACACTGCTGGTAGGAGTGTAAACATACAAACACTTGGGAAAAAATTTGTATTATCATACTTGAGTAAAAGGAAAAACTGAGTCCCCAAAACTAAATACAGCAATATATAATTTTTATATATTTCATAAACAAGCAGAACTAATTAATACTGTTTTAGGAATCATGTCTATGTGATAAAAGTATTGAAAAAATCAAGAGAATAACAAAAATTTAGGATACTGGTTAGTGACCTTTGGGAGAGAGGCGGTAAGATGGAATAGTATAAGGATACATAAGTAGATTTAACATATTGGTAATGTTCTGGCTCTTGAGTTGAGTCATAGTTCATGGGTATTCATTAAAAAAAATTATGTTGTATAATTTACATTTGCTATATTTATTTTTTTGAATTTAATGTAAATTAAAGTAGGTAATTAAAAGTAGACTTAATAAAAGAATACACAATTGTATAGTCATTTGGGGAGAAAACCGTAAAAAATACATTCCCTCACAGCTAATAAGATATTGGTAAAATCTGTCTGCTCCCAAAATATGCTTGGCCCATTGCTGCCACAAGTCTTCAGTGAAGGAGTTTTATCAAATGAAATGAGCAGAGGCTTTAGACTAGAATAGTTGGCTTTGCACTAATGAGTTACCTAATTTTTTAAAGTTTATTTTCCTCATCTATTAAACTGGCATGTTAATAACTGCTCCTATCCCACAGTGGTAGTGTAAGGATCAAATGAGATCATGTCTGTAAAAGCATTTTATTAACAAAAGGATTTATAAACGGCAGTTAGTTTGTGAAAACTGAAGGTTAGGGGACCATGAGGTCAGAGTTTTCTATTAAGACATCTGGACCCAGAGGAAGTAGCACTGAAGGGGATTTGCGTACCTTGATGAGTTGATTGTTCTTCACATAGTGCAAAGTGTTTGACCGATTACCTCCAGCAACCACAGGTGGGTAGGCTAAGATATCTGCACCACGGGCCCGGCATTCAAATTCAAACTGAAAAACAATAGCAAAGTATGACTGAAAGTCTGACTGAAGAAAGGATTTCCTTAGGGCTGCCCTAGCCCAGGCTCTCTTCAACAGCCCATACCTCCATTCAAGTACTTATCTTAAATCAATACTGGAAAACTATTCATCACATCTTTTTTTTTTAAATAAATTTATTTAAATATTTATTTGTTGGCTGTGTTGGGTCTTTGTTGCTGCACACGGGGTTTCTTTAGCTACGGTGAGCAGGGCTGCTCTTCGTTGTGGTGCACGGGCTCCTCACTGCTGTGGCTTCTCTTGTTGCAGAGCACGGGCTCTAGGCACTTGGGCTTCAGTAGTTGTGGCTCACGAGCTCTACAGCACAGGCTCAATAGTTGTGGTGCACGGGCTTAGCTGCTCTACGGCATGTGGGATCTTCCAGGAGCAGGGATCAAACCCGTGTCCCCTGCATTGGCAGGCATCTGCCAATCTAAACCACTGCACCACCTAGGAAGTCCCTCATCACATCTTTTTAACCAAATTTTTATGCTGTAACTTCAGTCTGTTTCTTTCATTCTCATCCCAATACTGTTATTCAACTCTATTATTAAATCTGTTCTTTTCTCCTGAGTGCTCTAAATTTACTGTGATTTTCAAACTGTCAAGTCCAGAAGAGAGCATGAAAAACCTATAATTGAACTCAATACAGAGAAATGGTCAGATACTTTACATGTTATTTTGTTTTTTCTTATTTAGATCAACACTGGAATATGGCTTGCATTTTTAACAACAGCTCTAAATTACCAATTTCAACCTTTCAAATAGCCACTGACCAACGTGTTCTGAAAATATGAAAAAGGATGCTCGGCAAATAATAAATTCTATTAATTTCATTATATCCTAGGATGGAGCTGGAGACTGATTCATACCTGCTACTATCTACAGCACCACCTCAGATTCTTTGCCTTCATAGTTACTTAAACGGTATTATTCTTCTTAAGTCACACTTGCGAAAGTCTTACTTTATCTGCTCTACTTTGCAATTTTCTCCATTTAATTGTAGCTCTACATATTTTAGATTCATCTAATAAATTACCAGTAACATTTAAGAACCAAATCCTCTCCACTGATATCCTGGTCACTTCCATGAAAGCCAACTGGATTCGATATGCAAATCAATGAAATTACATTTACGTCCAAGAAGACTTCTTCCAGCCATTTAAAGCTCACCTTAGCATAAAGAAAGCCTTCCTCCACAGGGGCTTTACTGGCAAACATGGTCTCTACGAAAGCCTGTAAAGAAAATGAAGGATGAAAAGAACATAGTCTCATTTTAACTACGTTGCTTATTCAAACATTCAAAATACTGGAGCTCAAATGAAAAGCACACTTCTCCCCAGCTTTGTCGACCTAAAGTTATGGCTTTGTGGGCATGATAATACAGATTTCCAAAGGGGAAAATACTGCTTCCAGGAATAGTCAACTGATGACAGACTTAGTGGAAGAGCACCCAATCTCTCCACTTAGAATATACATTGTATGTCAGAACAAGCTACATGGAAACACATTTGACATTTACATTACAGAATGTTTCTAGAGCCCTGGAATGTATGAAATTGTGGATTGACTGGCCCAGTCTACAGCAGGGTTTCCCAACCTTGGCACTATCAACATTTTGGACTAGGTTATTCTTTGTTTGGGAGCTGTCTTGTTCAATGTAGGATGATAGTAGCATTCCTCAACTATGATAACCAGATATTGCCAAATGTCCCTTGGGGGACACAAAACTGCCCCCAGTGAAGTACCACCGGCCTATAGTATCAATATAAGCACTGTAATTCTCTGTGATAGCCACATTATATGTGTGTCATGTTTTCCATCTTTATAAACATACATGGGTACATAAAATACAAGATAGCATAAATTCATGATAGAGGTAAAGAAAAGGAAGGCTTGAGAGGAACAGAGCTAAATAAAACAAAACCAAAAAAAGGCACACCACCATGACCTTCACAACTACTGTGGCTAATATGGAGAGGGCACAAATTAATCTCTGAGTTTTCTAGCAGTCAGTGTGAAAAGGGAAGCTCTGTCAGCTATAAAATTTCCAATGTCTGTAGGATAAAAACAAACCAGTTGCACAGGGATATGATTATATGATACTACAACTGGAAAGGAATTTCTCGCAAGTTGTTAAATGAAGTAATCAACTGTGGAAGGAATGTTTTTAATATTTCTTAATACAAGGTAACAACATCATCATAAAGCCCAAGAGAGGACAAGCAAGTGGGATGCGATGGGAATACCTGTTCCCTTTTCTCATTCCTCAAATGTGTCATCCTCAGAGAGGCCTCTCTTGACCACCCTATCTAAATCAGCATTTTCCATCACACTTTATCCCTCTCCGCTGCTTCATTTTTCCTCACAGTATGTAATTCCAGCTGACTATATATCATATATTTGTTTACTGTCTCTCCTCAACAGTATGTGGACTGAGGGACACATGGACAGTCTGTTTTGCTCACCACTGTATCCTTAGAACCTAAAGCAGTGCCTGCCACCACGGGAGGTACTTAAACATCTGCTGAACGAATTAGCAATTAAAATTAGTTAGGGACTTCCCTGGCAGTCCAGTGGCTAGGACTCTGCACTTCCACTGCCAGGGGCAAGGGTCTGATCCCTGATCAGGGAACTAAGATCCCACATGACACTTGGTGAAGCCAAAACAAACAAACAAACAAACAAAAAAACCAAACAAAAAAACAAACGAAACCAAACCAAAAATGGAAAAAAAAAAAAGGAAAAGGAAAAGTGTAGTAGCTCCACTTAGGCTCATACACTTAAAAAAATTATTTATTTATATTTCATATATTTATTTTGGCTGCACTGGGTCTTAGTTGTGGCATGCGGGATCTTCACTGCTACATGCATATGGGATCTACTTCCCTGACCAGGGACTGAACCTGGGCCCCCTGCTTTGGGAGAGCAGAGTCTTACCCACTGGAGCACCAGGGAAGTCCTGAGGCTTGTACATTTAAAAGAGGGATTTCTTTGTCTTTTTGTTAATTTCCTTTCAAACAAGTAATGAATAGTAGAATTTTTGAAGTCATGGCCCTTTTACACTACTATGCAGACTAAACAAGATAGAAAACTTCCTTTTTCTTTCTAGGTGGTCAAGTGCCTGATCTTCCTTTACTTCTTTTTGTCATCAGTGTGCCTCCTATGAATCCATTTCTTCACAGAGGATTCCAGGTATACACGGTACATGATTCATGCCACCCATCCTCACAATGTGTGTGATATCCTTTCTGTAAAGACCAAGGGGCAAACTTTTTGACTGCCACTTCTTATTAGGGTTGTCTCGTTACAATGTAGCCCACACTCCCAACTAACACTTAACCCTCTTACTTCACTAGGTGCTATTTAAATGTTTGTGTTCTGACTCTTTAAAAATGTAAAATGGGTTTTCTTTGCATTTCACTCTGTGCATCTCATAATCTGAGTACATCATGAATGGATACTGTATAGTTTATGGAGAAGGAAGAGTGGAGAGAAAAAGCATTTCATAAATGATTTCATAAAGGTTTTGTGCATGTGTCCCCATGTGGGGGTGATGTTAGGATAAGGAGACTGTGCCATTTGGAAAGGAGGGGAAGGGCACTCAGGGCAGGGGGATGACACAGGACCATGGCCCCATCTCAAAGAATTCAGGATGGCCAGCACATATGCTGGAACACATATGTCAAGCACATATAGAGGAACGACAATAGATGAAGCTGGAAGGGTAGCTAGGAGGGGCCAGATCATGAAAGGCCTTGCATGAGCATGTTGAAATTTAATCCTGAAAACAACGATGAGCCACCTCACTGTTTAAGTAGGAGAGGGACAGTCAGATTGATAACCATCACTCTGCCAGGGCAGAGTTAGACTCAGGCGATAATGGAAGTAAGGAGACAGCAAAGGGATACTAGGTATCCCACTGTGCTAGGCACGGGTCAGAATAACACAGCTTAAACCCAGGTCTGTTTTCTACTACGCTGTTCTATCTCCCGAGGAATGCATTTTTGGACTAGTTAATTAGATATAAGTGTTGGGGAGAAGCAATCATCTAGATAACTTTCATATTTCTATCTATGGTTGCTGGGTAACAGTTTATATTATTAACCATGATGAAGAATACAGGAGGAGAGTCAGGTCTGGTGGAGAGAGAGCACAAGTTTAGCTACTTACAGGAAATTCAGGGAGAGATGTCCAGGAGGCAGGATATACATTCAGCCACAGGAGAGATCAGACCTGAAGAAAGCCTGACCCCTACCCCACTTTTCCTTCTGCCCAAATATTCTACTAACTCTCTGTCTATAAACATTACTTAACTCTAATGGCAAGGTCTTTTATTCATTTTAAACCAAATCAGAGTGCCACTCAATCCAACTGACTAGTATCACATGGGCACAAATTGTATTTGGCTTGCCCCACAAAAGGGAAATTTTTGCTTGGGCTAAGCCACAGAAATATAGCATCACTATTCTTTTTTGTTGTTCTGGGGTTTTTTTTTTTTTGGTTTTTGCTTTTCCTAGCATAACTATCCTTAAGGAAACTATTTTGCCCAAATATCTAAAAATCTTATAGAAACAATCTAGATTAGAAATGGGAACACTGAGGGAATATAATCACTGACAGCTAGAAGTTGTTTATTAAAAAAAATAAGGCCAAATTCCATCTCCCTGTCTGTTGTCATTACTGAATTGGTAGATAAAGGGAATACCACAGACTTAATACTTCTAAATTTTAGGACAACACTTAAAATAGTCTCTCAGGATAACTATGTGTGGACAAGTGGCAGAAGTATGGGTCAGAATATTCCTAGGTAGACTTAAAACTGATTTTACACCTTATTCAAAGACACCTGATCATTGGACTGATTGATAATCAATTCCTCTGCTGCCATTAACATTATGCCACAAATCCAGTCTTAGCTTTTCTTCCTTAATTCAAAAAGCAGTGCTTCGCAGGAAGACACAGACACATGCTTATCACACCTGTAATTAGTTGTAAGTCATCTTTGTTGGTTTTGCTGTGGCAAGAGCACTGGACACTGTACTTGAGGGACACTAACAAACTAGAGCACATACAGAGGAGAGTTACCAAAATAAGGGAAAATACAACAAATGAGGAATAGTTAAGGAAAACAACTCTTCACTTTGGGAAGATTAAGTAGAACACAGGAAAGCAGGCTTCAAATGTCTGTGTGCTATTCTGCTGTGAGGTTAATTCCAGCAGGTCTGGAATTAGCCTGAACTGTTCTGCTAAAGTTCCCGCCCAGCACTGATCCTGATCAAAGTCTGAAACATGCTGGTTAATAGTGTTGAGAGGAGTTTCCAAGCAGTTTGTTATCAGCTTGTCAGTATGGGTAACAGTGAGATTAATGGTTTGTACTTGGTTTCCCTGGGACCTCTGAAGGGCTTTGCTGTTTCACAGCAGGAATATGAAATGTGACCAAGACTCAAAAATCCCTAGCTGAGATTCCATCTGGGTCTCCCAGGTTCCGAGGTGTTCTGTGCATGCATCTGTGGTTCTTGAGCCACAGAGAAAACACACTGAGAGAGGACAACAGGAGTCTGCATCCAGCTTCTCTGGACCTGGCTGTGACAGGTATTCTTATGTTAATGCTGTTGCTATACTGTACCCTTCTCCTGTAATAAACTATAGATTTGTAAGCACTGTCATTTTAGGTCCTATGAATCTTCTATAACAGACTCTGTCTAACTGCCACTATTATTGTAGACATGGTAAGGAAAGGAAATAAAATGAATTAATTTATGTTGTTCCAGGGAGAAACAACTAAGATTATAGTAAAAGACACAGAAGGATATCTGATTTGCCGTGCAAGGTACTGAGCTAGTCTCTAGACACATTCAGTAAACATGGAAGCAGAAGCTAAATGTCCATGTGCCATGCGATTATTGCACTGGGTACACAACCTCAAGATGCCCACTGAACCGTGAGAACTGAGATTTTTTTAATTTGGAAAAATTTTTTCAGTAGGAACCGTACCTGTGATGTCAGCTTCCCCGCAATCTGCATTCGTTCAATTTCTGCAGGAGATTTGATCAGCCTGAGGCGCTGTACCAGCTGCTGCACAGCCCGAACCTTGTTCTTGCTTCTGGCTTTGACCTCTGCTAGTTGCTGCATGTAGTCACAGTGGAGCTGTGTGTGAGCGGGCCTCATCCAGTCATACCACAGTGTATGTGTCTCAGCTTAAAATAGATTTAAAATAAAACAGCAACAAGAAATACCACCTGTCATAATGACTTGAACAAGAATCAAAACTATAAAATGTGTAGTGCACAACTCTAAAGAGTTGAACACAAACTCTCTCAGGACCAAAGTAATTGAAGGGTTGGATCATAAGTCATTGGAAAGGCCATTCCCTGAAAGTAGCCAGATATTCTGAAGCTGAACAGCTTTTTTGCCCTCAAACTTCAGTGTTTTTAATACAGATGATAAATGAGACTAAAGCTTTACTCGAGCTTTGATTTTATCATTTATTAACTGTTAAAGAACAATTATGACAATTGTTTTCCACACAACAAGCTAGAGGCATCATTAAATATCTGAACACAAAAGGACTGAAAAAAAAAGTACTCAGCTCATGACCTTATGGTTAACAGTGTTCCATCCCTTACGAACAATCTCAGTATTGGTGAAAGGAGCTCTCATAGTTGATAATACCTACTAAGCCACACTTATCTAGGAAATCTTACCTTTCCCATCTGCCATGGATTTTCATTATAGACAACCACAGTTCACCATTTCACTTTAGAGACCCAAGGAAATAGTCAATTTTTACCTGAGATATAAGATAAGGTTCATTATGTAAATCTTTTCCACTTACACCAGATCTCTGTTTTTTCCTTTTTTTTTTCTGACAGAGACCTATGAGTTGGACTTCCTAGGTGGCACAGTGGTTAGGAATCCGCCTGCCAATGCAGGGGACAAGGGTTGGATCCCTGCTCCAGGAAGATTCCACATGCCATGGAGCAACTACACCCGCGAGCCACAACTATTGAGCCTGTGTGCCACAACTACTGAAGCCCCGAGCCAAGAGCCTGTGCTCCGCAACAAGAGAAGCTGCCAAAATGAGGAGCTCATGCACCATAATGAAGAGTAGCCCCTGCTCTCTGCAACTAGAGAAAGCTCGTGTGCAGCAACAAAGACCCAATGCAGCCAATAAATAAATAAATAAATTTATATATATAAAAAAAGAAACCTATGAGTAGTATTCCCAATAATCCAAGTCTGAAGGTTTGTTTGTATGTTTTACACAATGTACTTTGGGACAGAAGAAAGGAAAAGTCATAAAAATTTTGATCGGATATGCATTAGTGATACAATCTTCTAAATATTTTCACTTTAAAATAAAAATGATTTTAAATGTAGATTACATGTAAAATTCTAATCTTATTTTCAATAGAAATTTAATTGTTGTAATTTTTAAAAAGTAAAACAATCATGACTATCTGTTGTTAGTTTATAAAGTCATAAACTAACCTTTTCAGGTTTTTAGGCTTTCAATCCATGGTTGTTGGAAACAATTTTAAAATTCTCTTTTAGAGACTGACTTCAGAAATGTTCATAAACAAGAATATTAGACAAAAATTTTACAACCATACATTATTTTGTCTTAAATCAAGTATTTTCCAACTTGATCATCTATCTTATTTACCAAATTTGGCTCTAAGCAATTTTTGGACACTTCAAAAACTAAAATGCTTCCTAGAGCTATAGATTTATAAGAATCACTAAGGATAATTTATAAGGCAGTATACATTCTGAAAAGTTCCAGCAAAGGAATCCCAAAACATGAGTGATCATAATTTCACCAGAATAAATGTAGAGAAAGTGACTATTTCAAGGGGCATGAACTCAACTGTGTACATGAACCACCTGAAAATCTTGTTAAAGTGCAGATTCTGATTCAGTAGGTATGGAGTGGGGGCTGCAGGTTTTACGTTTCCAGTATTTATCATGCAGTTGTAATTCTATAATGTGTGACCAGGTCACTCTGATGCTGGTGATGAGTAAATCATTTTTTGAGAATACTGCCCTTTTTTGAAGAGTTGGCAAAAGCAGTAAGATAAGTAGTAGTCAAAGGTCAATAGGCTGGTCGGTAATCTTGCAGAGTGGCCAATGCCCATCCTCCACTTTAAAATTCTCTGTCTGGGATTTCAAACTAGAACAGTTAACAGTCTCTGTGAATGTATAATCTAATGAAGATTCAGCTAATGAATAAATGAAATTTTTAAAGTCTTGTGGAAAAGATTTACACGTATATTCTTTTCATGGTGTCCAGGGAAGTGCTGCTATGATAATCATTTTAGGAAATGAAGAACTCTGACTAAATGGGCAAGGAAGGTCTTAGTCCTAATCTGGCCTATGATTTGCCTTCTGTTCCCATTTGTTACCTTTCAGTTTCGGTACAAGATGTTGAACTTCTTCCAGCGTATAGGCTTCGTCCACTCCAGTTAGAGCTATTGCTCCATCAGTGCCAGATCGGGGGCCATCCCAAAGTTCTCGACTGGGGTCTCTCCGAGGCACAAAAAGCATGGCCTTGTGTGCTGGTAACTGCTTGCCAGGGAGGCTTTGAAGGACCAGAATGCTATCAGGCTCTTGGAATCCACACAGGTACAGGAAATTGTTGTCCTGGTGGAAAATGTAGGGGATATCATTGCTCATGTAGTATGTAGGGTTGGACAGCAGTACAACGGTGTGGTCTGTACTGCTTTGCCCTTGTGCTTCCTTGTGGATCAGAGACATTAGTTTGTGTCTGCGAAGTGCATATTCCACCTGGGACAGTCCTGGCGTCACCTCCCCTAGAAATGACAAATAACAATGATGCTTTGCATTTCTGTAGTGCCAAAGTACTTACGATAGCTTAATATTAGATGGAGACACCCAAGTTCATTTCTTCAATTTATGCCCAATCTCCTCATAGGACATGGCAAATTAAGGAGACAGCCCAGGTTTCAAATTTCTATTCCACTGCAAAAGTTTGGAAGCAATGATAGCTACATGGGGTCCTGCCTGAAAACTGGGATCATGACCTCTTAAGATCTCTTCCAGCTCTTTGGCTCATTCTTTTACTTATTCAATCAAATATTTATTAAACATTATTATGTGGAAGGCATTGTTGGGCAAATAATCCAAGTTGCCCTGAAGTTTCAATATACAAGGTGAGGAGAAGGATCACATTTTCTGTGTAAGACTTCCCCAAAAGAATGTAAGCTCCTCGAAGGCACAGATTTTTGTCTGTTTGCTCAAATTTATATTCCCAGGGCCTAGAATAACAACTTGAATATGGCAGGCATTTGATAAATATTTGTCAAATGAGCTATAGTATTTTTAGAGCTTAAGGCCAAAAAGCTTTCCCTAATTTCAAGAGCTAGAATAAGTTTCTCTTTCTGAATTTCCAAGGCATAATATTATCTTTCTAACAGGGCTTTTCACTTTCTACCTTGTATTAGCAGTGAGCTGGGTATACATAACCTTTTTGACGGTCAGAGCAATCTTCCCATCCTTCAAAACTCTAGTAATATTATCCACCTCTTGGGGCTGTCATGAGAATCAAATTTGATAAAGAACGTGGTTCTTAAGGATTTGAAGACGCCCTAGAGAATCTTTTGAGAGGTATGGTTTTATTCTGTTTACTAAACTCATGTGGGCGCATATAAACTTTTGACATACAATTTCAAGAGTCTCAGATTCCTGTAAGCTCACCCAAAAAACCCATATTAAGAACCTTTGTGGGACTTCCTAGGTGGTGCAGTAGTTAAGAATTCACCTGCCAATGCAGGGGACACGAGTTTGATCCCTGCTCCAGGAAGATCCTACATGCTGCAGAGCAACTTCAGCTGGTGCGCCACAACTACTGAGCCTTTGCTCTACAGCCTGTGAGCCACAACTACTGAGACCATGTACCACAACTACTAAAGCCTGCATGCCTAGAGCCCATGCTCCACAATAGAAGCCCCCACACTGAGAAGCCCATGTATCGCAACGAAAAGTAGCCCCCACTAGCTGTAACTAGAGAAAGCCTGCGTGCAGCAAAGATGACTCAATGCAGCCAATAAATAAATAAATTTTAAAAAAAAGAAAGAAAGGAAGGAAGGAAGGAAGGAAGGAAGGAAGGAAGGAAGGAAGGAAGGAAGGAAGAAAGAAAGAAAGAAAGAAAGAAAGAAAGAAAGAAAGAAAGAAAGAAAGAAAGAAAGAAAGACAGACAGACAGACAGACAGACAGGCAGACTTTGTGGGACTTCCCTGGTGGTCCAGTGGTTAAGAATCCGCCTTCTAATGCAGGGGACGAGGGTTTGATCCTCAGTCTGGGAACTAAGATCCCACATGCCTCAGGGCAACTAAGCCTGCGAGCTGCAGTTACTGAGCCTGCGTGCCACAACTAGAGAGAAGCCCACATGCTGTACCCAAAGACCCTGCGTGCTGCAACTGAGACCTGAGGCAGCCAAAAATAAACAAATAAATAAATTTTAAAAAAGAATCTTTATTATGAAGTGTTATGTGTTAGTTCTTAATACTAGCATCTAGCAGACTGCCTGGCTGCTAGTCCAATGAAGACTGGGTGAACGCTTCACTTTTGAAATGGAAATTATGCCTGCTTTCACTTTAGGTTCCCAAACAGAAGAACTACTAAAACAATTACTCACAAAAGCCGTATCCCTAAGCCTACACTTAACAACAATAATAGTAAAACAACATCTAATGCTTATTGAATGCTTACTGTGTATCTGTACTATTCTAATTATTTATATGTAACAACTTATTTAATCTTTACAATGACTCTATGATGTGGGGAACTATTTATTATTCCCTGTGGTAGCCAGTCTCCATATGCAAGTATGGGAAGAAAGCCATCAAACACTGCTGTATAAAAAAGTTAAATAAGAAGATGGACAATATGTTCCCATTATGTTTAAAAAAAAAAAAAGGAGAGAGAAAAAAAGAATTTAGAAAAGAATCACAATTTTATCATGGTAACCTACTGAAATATTCTATTTAACATGATTTTTTATATTATTTGAATTTTGTTTCAATGAACATATACTCTTATAATTAAAATCCCAAATAAAGAGAAAAAGAGGCTTAAAAAGGGAAGCCATGGACAGTCCACTCCACTCGTAACCTACAATGGTTCTTTACTGTCCATTAAATCAAATTCAAACTCTTAAGCCATTTTAACATTTACATCTACATTTAACATTAACATTTTAATGTTCTCTGCCAGGTGACTCCAACTTATCTGGCCAAGTTTTTTGGTAACAGCTTTACTGAGATATTTTCATATCATACAATTCACCCACCTACAAGTGTACAATTCAATGAGTTTTGGTATATTCTCAGATTCGTTGCAACCATTACCCTAAACAATTGTAGAATATTTCATCAATCCAAAAAAGAAACCCCATGCCAATCAGTAGTCACTCCCTGTTTCCTCTGAATCCACTCCAGCCCTTGACAACCACTAATCTATTTTCTGCCTCTATGGATTTGTCTATAGTAGAGATTTCATATAAATGAAATCATACAATATGTGGCCTTTGCTGACTTGGCCAACTTTTTTCTTACCACTCCCCCAATTATTCTGAAATTAATTCCTTCTGTATCTTACATAAGTCCAACCTGTTCTTTCCCTATTACCTTGCTTACAATGTGTCCCCTTTCTAAAATTTCTTCTCCCTCCATAGCAATTCCACTCCAGGACTTGGAGCTCAATATATGTTTTTTTATAGACTCTTCTCATTTAAAAGGCTTTCTTGATTAGCCCAGATCATGTTGATTTGTTCCTTTGAATTACTTTTTTTAACTATTTCATTTTCTTATATACATCTTATAGTTGTGTGTAAATGTAATCACACCATCCTCTTTCCGTAATTAAACATTTTTCCCCCATTTCTTCATTGAGTCCTTACTCCCCTTCCCTCCTACTACCCACATTAGAACCACCCCCATATTTGCAATTTAGTATATATCCTTTCCTATTTTTCTCAATACTCACATGATCACATACACACATACCTGCATTTAAGTTTTTTTAAGTCATTAGTGTTTTAGGAAAATGGGATACCACAGTCTTTTCTTTATGTTGCTTTTCTAACACAACAATACCTTATAGAAGTCCCTCCCACCAACTCATCTGGCATAGCTTCAACTCATTCTGCTTGATGTCTCCATATTATTTCCTGGGGCAATGTATCCTAACTTCCTGATCCATTTCCACACTGGTGGGCATTCATATTACTTTCAGCTTTTTGCTGCAATAATGAACATCTTTGTATTTATATACATAGGGTACTTTCATGCCCTACGTACTGTTGCTTTTATTTCTGTGGGATAGTCCCAGGGGAGAAACTGGTGGATCAAAGTTCTTTGAGTTTTCTTAGTACTCATGTTCAGTACATGCAACTCAGTTATTTATGATTACTTTGGAACTGTCTAGCTGTTTTATCTATGCATGGTTTATCTCTCCAGAAAATTCTGTAGTTGTATTCCATTAATAATTTTTTTATTTAACATTTATTTACCTACAATAGAAAACTTTACACTTTTATTAACAAAACTGGTAAGAAACAAAGAAGATAAATAAGAGAGGGCCTTACAGGCCAGTCTGAATCAGGCAAAGCAACACAGTTGGTCCTAGAAGAGCTGACATAGCATTTCTCTCAGGATTGAGTTGGCTAAGAGTGCCCTAGGGCTCTAGGGCAGAATACTGAACTTTGTACCAGAGCCCAAGAACAGCTTAACTATTTATCTCCCTGATAATTATTCATGTTAAGTCTGCCACTGTTACTCAATATTGGAAATTTCCTAATTTATCCAATCAGTAAATACTCTTTTCTAAAAGCAGAGTCTGGTTATAATTGGTGGATAATCCAACTTTTCCTTTTTGTTGTTTTACTTTGTCCCTTTCCTGTGCTTTGCTTCTGGTTACTTCACAGCTATGGTCCATGTAACAAAGCTAAACTTAAAAAATCAATTGTGTTTATAAAAAACTTTGGAAAGAAGAAGAAAATTCACACTATTAATGATCTTAATTAATCAATGTGTTATCTCTCATTTTCATTAACAACAGAGTACACATATACATACATTAGGAAGTAACTTCTGAAAAAAGATAAAATTATTTGAAAATAAAGCAGGACTGGAAAACCATCTTTTACACCCTTCAAAGCATTCCTCATTGCTGAATCTAATTTCATACAAATGAGAAATATTTATTTAAAACACTGACTACATTTTCCCAAGCTTACTAATTATAAATACTATAGAGTAACCATTAAATGCTTCCACACTTCTGAAAATTCAAAGAAAGAACTCTTGGTCACAACTGAAAAATTATCCAAGGAAAAACACACCTTTTCTTATCAAGGGAATGAGGGGAAAAAAGTGTGATAAAGCAACGAACTTCAACCTTAGAGGTAAACCTGGCAGTTGTTATGGCCTTTGATCATAGAACTAACCATTACAGTCAATCTAGTCTGAATTTCTTCAGGTAAAACTATCTAAATAGACATTCTGGTAACTCTGTCAAATTGTAAAGTATTAAGAAGCAAAGTCAGTATTTTATCGTGTGGAGTCAATTAAGTATAGAAGGGCTACTCTAACAAGCTTATTTAAGCAATCAAATGCCTAGATGTCACGATCTGGATGATCTGGACTTTGTAAACAGCTAAGTCTCACAATCAGTCCTGAGACTGCAGCCAAGAAAAGCTCTTCCAGGACATCTAGGATTGGGCCTCTCAAGAGAATAAGAAAAATGTTCTTCATATTTTATCAGCCAGGCAGAAAACCCAGAGAGGAAAATTTTATGAAGACTGAAAATGGATGGAAAGATGCAAGTCTTTTCTACAATCTAGGTATGTATTTTAATTATTTCCTGCAACTAATTAGGTTAGGATTTTAACATGGTCTGATTTTGAAGCGGTGTCCTCGAATTCTGTTTAATACTAGGTAGTTTTTATTGTAGTGAATAAAATGATCTATTACTATGTAGTTGGAAAGTGGGGGTAAAGAAAAAGCTAATAAACATTTCCTTTTCAGACCTCTCTGAAAAATGAAACGACCAAATAATTTAAAAAAAATACTCTAAATGGATTTTATTTGCATATACTGAGCAAAACAAGCCAGACAGAAAGGGTTCATACTGTATGATTCCACTTACATGAAACTCAAGAACAAGCAAAACAATCATGTTGATAAAAACTAGAGCAGTGGTCAAGGATGGAGGTGGGGATTGACTAGAGAGGTATGAGGGGACTTTCTGGGGTGATGGAAATGTTCTATATCTTGAATGGGGTATGGGTTATATTGATGTAGTTTGTCAAAACTCACTGAATTGCATATTTAAGGTTGTGCAATTCACTGTATGTAAATTTTACCACATTAAAAAAAAATGTACAGCTGGCCCTCCACATCTGCAGGTTCTGCATCTGGGGATTCAACCAACCACAGATCAAAAACTTTTGGAAAAAACTGAGACACTGAGCTCTGTGCAGCTTCCTGGTTGCTGAGCAGATCTGGGCACCAGGAGAATGATTCCATGGGCAGAGGGCACAGAGCACTATGTTCGGAGACTCCCCACACCTCGCCCTATGTCTCTCTCTTCATTTGGCTGCTCCTTTGTAATAAAACTGTAATCATAAAAAAAAAAAAAAAAAAAAAAAAACTTTTGGAAAAGAATTCCAGAAAGTTGCAAAAATCAAAACTTGAATTTGCTGTGCATGAGCAACTATTTACATAGCCTTTACATTGTATTAGGTATTATAAGTACTTATAATGTACTTACACATTAAAAGTGAGGATGTGCGTGGACTACACGCACATACTATGCCATTTTATGTAAAGGACTTGAGCATCTGCAGGTTTGGGCATCTGAGAAGGCCCTAGAACCAATCCTCTAAGGATACCAAGGGACGACTATATACCACTCTCTAAACTTGAAATAACTTTTACACCAAGACTTCTCTTAGTTGAATTTCTTCTTACCAAAAATATTACAATAACAACAAAAAAGACTTTAAAAAAATACCCAGATGGTTTTCACTGGCACGGGTGCCATGTGCTGTTTCGTGGTTAAGTGTGGACTCAGACTTTTGTGAGTTGGAATTCTGGCTTAACAACTTACGGAGTGACTTGGGCAGAGCTACCAAACTGTTCTGTGCCTGTGTCCTCATCTGTAAAATGGAGATAATAATAGCACCCACTTCACAAAGTTGTCAGGAAGATTTAATAAGTTAACAAAATACTTAGAAGAGTTAGCACTATATAAATATTAGTTATAATTATTACCACAATAAAGAATTCACATTTGAAGACGTTGTCATCCTGGTAATACAATGCCAGATAGGATTTTGAAAGAGTAAAATTTATAGGGACGACCATCATCCCTATCAAAGTAATTATTTACATGAAAGCCCTGAATATCTGGTTTTCTCACATAATGACAAGAATGAGTTTCAAGTGATTCAGGAACTTTTTATTACTCAATTCTTTAGAAGATTCCTGATTCTTTTCTGGGGTAGATTCTTGCTAATCTTTACCTCAGAGAATTTCTTGATATGAATGAGAAACATGCACAAAGGTTAAAGCAGAAACAGACAAGTCATATATTTTTAATGTACCAGTATTTAAACCACATGAAAATTATTACATTTCAAAATTTTCTTTCTTCTCTCAGTAATAAAAAGAGAAATATTCTATAACTCTGCATTGGATGGCAATTTATGGCCTTTCTATAAGCTAGTTATCAGTATAATGGTACCCTGAAATAAGTAGTCAAGATGTATCATACTTATGGGTTAAATATACATTTATTCACCTATAAATTTATATATGTAAAGACTCCAGTCTTTACCCTGCATTAAAATCTAATTCAGAAGATGAAGATGAAAGGAAAATGTATAATCAATACGAATATATACTATCTTTAAAATTCCATAGGTAAAAAGGGAGTGAGAAAAGAAAACACATTACTTTATAAAAACAGGTCGACTTCATGATGAAATATCTATGGAAAAAGTAGGCCTAAATTGAAAAACTCTAAGAATACAAAATTTTTTAGGTTAATACTCTACCTACCAGGTGAAATCTATAAAATGTGTTTCGAAATGGCCAGATAAATTTAAAGTCGTCATTCAGTAAATGTTTGATGGTGGTGATTTAAGAACTGAGTGTTTGGGGATGAGGACACCAGAGAGGCATGGGGAGGGCACACTCTGCTTCAAAACATGGCCTGTGGCTAATGACCTAGCTTGTCTTCCTAAGTCAGTAGGCATCTCGTGTACCCAAGCAGAATGAGTACCCGTCAGGCCAGCAGGGTACATCAGAAACACCCAGGGAGCTCTTCAAAACTCATGGTCTAAGCCCTTCCCTTGGGAGTCTGATTCAGCAAGTCTATGGGATCCTGGCTTGTATGTATATTTTGAAAAAGCTCACCCAATGGTCTAGGCAGATTCAAACCACTTTCAATTTCTGTCATTTCTTGGACTTATATTTTAATATTTTCAATAGTATAAAAATCTCACCCACCAAAATAAATCTTATCTTTTAGATGTTATTAAAGTCAACCATGTTTAACAAAACTTAAACCAAATCCAAAAAATACACCCCTTGCTTAAGGCAGAACTACAACTAAACTGTCATGAAACTAAAGATGGATACCTAACTGATTTTGAAACTTTTAAGGGAAGATTTGGGAATTATTATCTATAACCCACTCAAAAACCAATCTTTTCATCATTTTAAATATTATACTTGACAATAACTGTACAGTCTCAGCCATTATTTGATGATAAGGGACAAAAAAGTACATGGTAAAAGCATTCCCTCAAATTGTGGGCCACCCAATTGTATTCTGATTATTTCCCAATGAATCTATTCACTGCTGTAGTTGAAAGAAAACTAAGAAGTGGTTCTGGATACGTCAGACAAGTCATTCTGACAAGCCCAACTCGTTGCATAGCCCTTTCTTAAGCTCCAAATTATATCACATATTCCAAAATTAATTTTGCTTAGGAACATAAAAATGTTAGAAATGTAAGTTTTTGGAAATAGTGCTTAATTAGGCACTAATTCTGCCTATTCCCTGGAAGGGAGCTGTTTATAGAGCTGAACACCTTGCAATGTCAGAGAACTATGTAAGTATCTTTCTTGTACAGACACTATGAAAAGTAGATTCATGGTTCATAATAGTATATAGCTTAGAAAGAATGCCACTTGCCTTCCTACATGGAATCACTTTTTTTTCCTGGGTGATAATAAGTGGAGGGCATATTAATGATCAAGGAGGATGAACTGACATCTTCTGTCTCTAAAGACATGGTCCTTAACGCAGGGATGGCAATGTCATAAAAAGAAGAAAGAGTCTAAGATGCTCAAATTTCTTTAGGCAAAGGAAAAGTTTTAAAAATCACTAAGAAGACTTGGGGGAGTGAATCTGACTCTTTATTTACATCTAAAACAGTAGTAAGCACGGCCAGCACAGAACTCCTTTATCTCTCATGGCATTCTGCTGAATATCTTCCAAGTTACTGTTGCTTCAGGAACCTTGGGTAGGTATGGCCAAAAGAAATCCAGGGAAATTCAAAATTCAGAAGGTATTGACCTAATAATTTCATTTCTAACAAATTTTTTTTTTTTGGCCATGCTGCACATCTTATGGGATCTTAGTTCCCCGACCAGGGACTGAACCCAGGCCACTGCGGTGAAAGCGTTGAGTCCTAACCACTGGACTGCCAGGGAATTCCCACTAAATTTATTTTCAGGAAGTAGCTGATCAGTATATAGAGTGTGTATACAGGTACATGCAATTCTATATAAGAAATAAGTCTAGAAAGATACATATACTAAAATGTCAATAGTGGTTTTCCCTGAAAGGTGGGAGTATGAGAAATTTTTTAAAAAATTATGCTTATCTTTATTCTCTAATTTGTCTATGTTCCATAATACATATGGAACTTGTATAATAATTAGGAAAGGAACTGAGATATTTCCCAAAAGTTTAAAGTACTAGAAAATATGCCAAAGATGAAACTTTTTGGAGCAAACCACATAGTAGAAACATAATTTTAAACCCCAAACTAACAAACTGACCTTGGCTCTGTTAAAGAGATTTTTAAAAAGTATTACTTGCCTTCTATTTTTTTTTAATAATTGACTCTTCCTTCACCCCCCAATTATTTTAACACTGCTATACTATAAGTTTTGCATCTCTACACGGAGAAAGATATGTGATTAATACTTTAGAACACTGTATGTCTGGTGGTTTCTTTAACACTGATAATTCTCTTTTAAAATTCCGCCTACTTCTATCTTTTCTCACTTACCCCAATCCCTATTGTCCAGGAGAATAAAAATTATGACAGATATTCCTTTTCCCCTATAGTTTATATGAACATATGTGTATACATATATATAAACTTGCATGTGTATATTTATTTACATTCACTTTTTACATAGTTAACATGCACACAACACAAATAACAGTCTAGATACAGAGGCCACCATCTTGACAATATGATTACTAGTTTCAAGGCCTGGAAAATGCAGCTCACCATATAAAAGTATCTCACCATGAGAAATCAGTAATTTTCAAAGCTGGTAAAACAGTATCAAATTGAAGCTACAGGTAGGTTGACTGGATGGAGAAATACTTAAATTAATACCAACTGTATTGCTATTAAGCTTACCTTACAGCTTTGAAAAACTCTGATTTCCTATGTGTTTCAGTGGTGAGCTGCATTTCCTGAGTCTCAGCTGACTTCCCAGCAGGAATTCCAGTCTGATGAAGGATCATTAAAAGGAAGCCCTCACTGAGACACACTGGTATCATTCACTGAGTGGAGATAGTGAAAGAGCAACATGTTTCCAAAGGCAATTTAGATTATTAATATATGTGCTTACGTAGTAAATACAGATTTAACTTCCCACGGCAGAAGCAACAATTAACCTCCCTTGAAAGCCTGACTGTCTTTTCTACAAATCATTTGGTTTTACCCTACCTACCTCTTTAGGATGATATTCATTCATCATAGTTCATTCCTTAACTGTCTTTTAAAAAAACAAAACAGAACAAAAAACCTTACGTATGAATTTGAGCAACAGTGATGACACACTTTCCAGCAGCAACACTGGAATCTTAAAATAGAAAAAAAAGTTAGTGAGGCAAGCCTTTATTGATTTATAAAAATTAGTGAAGTAAACCTTTTCAACTTTTTGCATCATCTTCATCACTGTTGTCACTTCTCAAAGCTGTGACAATCACATCTAGAAAGCTTGTGTAATCTATATAGAAATATTTTTGTTAATATTGAAATGAGCATTTAATGCTTTCAAGAAAAATGTTTCCTAAAATGTCTTTAACACAGTAGTTCACAAGGAATCAATAGTTAGAACACAGTTTTAGAAATCATGTTTTAGAAAGTAACAGAACTTATTTAGTTCTGCAGTGGCACTAGCAACATTTTAAGTGTGCAGTAACCACTTATGCATAGCAGCTACTGTATTGGACAGCACAGATCTAGAATATTTCTACTGCTGCAAAAATTCTATTGGATAGCACAGTTGTAGACAAAGCACCTAAAGAGAGAGACAGTTATTTCAGTTAAAAGGCCTTACCTGGTCTGAGGAGGTGTGGGTGTGTAAAGGGGCTAGGCTGGCCTAAGTATCGGTTTGGAATCCTCCTCTCTGGGATGGGTTGCAGGGAGTACCTTCGCTGTGAACATGACATGCATCCTGAAGGAGAAATAAAGAGGATGAAATGGAACAGTGTATCTAGAAAGTCCTCACAATATATATACATTCATCTATCTCCAGCAGTAGGATGCTTTGGAAACATGCAAATTAGTATCTCCTTCAGTATTTACATGGCCCTTCCTCTGTGCCAGTCAAAGCCTGTGTTGGGCCTTAGGGATACAGAAATAAGATTATCTTTACCTTCAGTGACTTTAGTCTACTAGAATATAATAGAGGTATATATACATACAGTATGATTTATGTATGAATAAGGAGCTATGAGAATAGAAGAAAGACAACAAAAAGCAGGAGAGGGGATAGGAAGTATTTCACTGAGGTAGTGTTACGCTGTGTTCTAAAATTCAGAAAAAGAATTAACACTTTTATTGAGAATATGTGAAACACGAAAATATGCACATACTATCTCATTTAATCTTGGAATGTTAGAGCTAGATGAAATAATGTCTGAAAAGTGCTTAATCATATTTAGCCCACAAGAAGCAGTATTATTAGCATTCAGCATTCATTCAACAAGATTTATTGTGCGTGAATGACATGCTGGGAAAGACGCAACAATAACACAAGACTATCTGCCCTGGTCTCCAAAGAATATACAGTCTAGTGGAGGTGAGACAGAGCAATATTACATGGTGAACGCAGTGTGGATTCATACACAAGGTTTCTGAGAGCACAAAGTCTAACACAACGTTGTGGGATGGGTACAATCACAAAGACAGGACACAGTGCTCTGGGGAACAGAGAAGCACACAAAAGGCTCTTGTGTGGGACTGCAGAAGTAGGTGATGTCTACTCTGAGCAGGAATTAGTTAAGTGAAAGCGACTAGGGGAGCTGAAGCTATCATGAATGAGATTATAAAAGGGAAGGCATAGAAGGTACCACATATACATGTGTGCGTACGTGCCTGTAGAGAGGAGAGGGACAGAAAGAGAGTTTCAGGTCAGTGTTGCTGCTGGTGGGAGAGGAAAAGATCAGCAAGGTGAGGATCAGATCAATTGAAGGCTTTGTAAGCCAAATTAAGGAATTAGATTTTTAACTGTCATGTAAGGTAGGCATTATCATCACTTTTCTTTTTAAACAAATAAGAAATCGGACTCAGAGAAGTAATCTGTGCAGTGTTAACATAGTTAGTACTGGGGAAGCTGGTATTCAAAATCAGTTTTATTTAACTTCAAAATCTTTGCTCTTATCCCTCCATTCTGCCACTCAGTAGGTCTTCCCTGCTAAATCCCAACAACACAATTAGTACCATGTAATCTCCCTGTGAATATACAATCACTACAACAGCAAAACATGGTTAAGTCTGGATCAAGCTAAAGGTTTCAGTAGGGATTATAAAGTACGAATGACAGTGTATGTATCTGGAGAGTTAAGAAGTCTTAAACATTAACTTTGAATTCAATTTACAGAGGATTAAATTTACAGCTTCTTGAATGATTAAAAAGACAGACAAAATGGTACAGGTTTCCAGGTTTTAAAAATAAAATTTATTTTTAAAAGAAATATATATTCCAATAAAGAGCTTTAAAAAATAAAATAAAATAAATAAATAAACTGTATTTATTTCCAAAAAACACAGTTAAGAATAGTGGAAAATGAGAAAAAGGATAAATGTTAAACAAGTAATTTCTGGAATCTGTTTTTAGAAAATGTACAGAATACATTTTAATTAAGGAATATGTCCAGTCTATACACATTGAAAGCTTAGCAAAGACGAGGCAAGCAATTTACAAAAATGCAGAGAAACGCTAGGCAACACCATAGGGATTCAATCCACAAAGTCCAGACTGTGGGAGACACTACAGGACAAACAACTCAGTTTTTTCCACATAAATTCCAAGGTAGGTAAGTGTGGTAAGATACGTAAGCGGGAATCAATAGATTAAGAAGACCTTAAAAGACATTATCAACCAATTGTAATATGTGGACCTTCACGGGATCTGAATTCAAGCAACAAACTGTAAAATATGTTATTACATTTATGAGATCATTGGAAATTTGGACAGTGATTGCATATCTGATGGTATTAGGGAAGTAATATGTGTTGTTTTAAGGTGTGATCACGGTTGTTGTGATTATGTTAAAAAGGAATAAACTTATCTTTTAGATATAAATTGAAATATTTACAGATGAAGTGATATGATCTCAGGTTTGTCTCAAAATAACATGAGGGTGGGGTGGATTGTGGAGAGGATGAATGGGAACTTGAATGAAACAAGACTGGCCATGAGTTGATAATTATTGAGCCTGGGTGATGGTACATCAGAGTTCATCATACTACTCTACTTGTATGTATGTTTGAAATTTTCCATAATAAAAAGTTAAAAAAAAAAAAAAGATGAAGTGACCATAGAGAAAAATGAAGGAAATGAGTATGCACTCTGGAAGGAATCTAAGACAAAGAGCTAAAGGCAGCATGGTATAATAGAAAAAAGTGCTAGTTCTAGTTTAGTTCTACTAACTATCTACATGATCTTGGCATGTTATGTAATTCCTCTGCACTTATTTCTTCATCTGTGAAATAAAGCTGTTATATTATGTAGTGGTTTTGAAAATTTTAAAACCAAGACCCACAGTAAGAAATATATTTTACACAGTAACCTAGTATACACACACACACATATATATGTATAATGTATATGAAAATTTCACTAAATACTATTCTATGGCTGTTATTTTTGCTGCCCTATTCCTTTAAAAATAAGTTTGTCTCAGTGCACTAAAATGATTTTATTACTGCAATGTCTTGAATGGTGGCCCCCAGAAGATACGTCCACATCCTAATCTCCAGAACCTGTGACTGTTAATTTGGAAAAAGGGTGTTTGCAGATGTAAGTAAGGGACTTGAGATGAAGAGATCATCCTGCATTATCTGGGTTGGTCCTAAATCTAATGACATGTGTCCTTATAAGAGAAATGCAAAGAGAGAATTGAGACAGAAGAGGAGGAAGCAACATAACCATGGAGGCAAAAACAGGAGTGACGGGGCCACAAGCCAAGGAATATTATAGACACCAGAAGCTGGAAGATGTGAAGAATGGATTCTCTCCTAGAGCCTTTGAAAGGAGTGTAGCCCTGCTGACACATGATCTCCGGCTTCTGGATTCCAGAACTGTGAAACAATACATTTCTGTTGTTTTAAGCAGACATGTTTGTGGTAATCTGTTATAGTAGCCTCAGACTAATACAATGACTTACTAAGGTTGAAATAAACGTCAACTGCTTGAATTTTTTTCACAGTTCACAAATTCTTTATTTTCCCAAACCAAAACATGGAACAACTGAGAAGTAAGTTACGAAAGCTCAGTAACCCAGAGGTCATACTATGCAAGGGGCATGCTGTGGCCATAAATAACAGGTCCCATTGGTTTATGAGGCACGGTTTGAGGCTTCTAGGAAAATACAGGGGATACAGTCCAGAGGGTTAAGGATGGTGTGTTATGACTCTGGACTAGCTGCCTTTGGAAGGTCTAGTCCCTACCACAACCCCATAATGACACCATAATGCAGCCCTCCCTGACATAAGCTTATAACTCTGCTTGCCACATAATCAGTATCCTAATATCTCCTAGCAGTGGTTCATGGTAATAACATTGTCTTCAATGTAAAAATGTGGCTATGTGCAGTCACTGCCTCTACACCACCACCAGCAGATCCTGAGCTGAGAGGAAACCAGTTTTCACTATCCAGAGCACCCCTTTCCAACCATCTGTTACAACATGATGGATTACTATGAAGTTCTAGGATTGCAGAGATATGCTTCACCTGAGGACATTAAAAAGGCTTATCGAAAAGTGGCACTTAAATGGCACCCTGATAAAAATCCAGAAAATAAAGAAGAGGCCGAGAGAAAATTCAAAGAAGTTGCTGAGGCATATGAGGTATTATCAAATGATGAAAAACGGGATATTTATGATAAATACGGCAAAGAAGGATTAAGTGGTGGAGGCAGGAGTCATTCTGATGATTCTTCTGAGTATGGCTTCACATTCCATAAGCCAGATGATGTCTTTAAAGAAATTTTTGGTAAAAGGGACCTATTTTCATTTCATTTCTTTGAAGACTCACTTGAAGACCTTTTAAGTAATCCAAGAAGCTCTTATGCAACCAGATACAGAGGTGAAAGATCTTTCTTCTTTACATCCAGTGAATACCCAGTTTTTGAGAGATTTTCTTCATATGATACAGCATATACACCATATGGTTCACTGGGCCAGGAGGGCCTCAATTCATTCTCTTCCTTGGCATTTGATGATAGCGGGATGGACAACTACATATCTGGTACAACTTCGGGTAAAATTCTTAGTGGCAGAAATACCAATACAAAGAGAATTATTGAGAACAATCAAGAAAGAGACGAAGACGATGGTGAGTTGAAGCCCTTTTTTTTAAATGGTATGGCAGGTGAAGAGGGATTTGCCGAAGAGTGCAGCTGGAGAAGACAGTCATCCAACAGTTATTCACCAGAGTCCTGCAGCCCCAAGCATGTATCTCAATATACTTTTGTGGACAATGATGAGCAAGGTATGCCTGGGGTCACCAGCAACTGGAATCCCTCTATTTTCTCAGCAGGATTCAAAGAAGGTGGTAAGAGGAAAAAAAAGAAGCATAAAGAGGTGCAGAGGAAGAAGTCAACTAAAAGGAATCGTTAAATTGACTCATCAGACACATTATGTTCATATAACATTTGAACACAACTCTGTGTGTGTTTCTGTTAATCAGAGTTTTGTAGATAATATTTAATACTACACTAAGATTATGTTTTTAATGTATTTAGTAGGATTGTAGGCATCTGATGAGTGGCTGCTTGGATTAGGTATGTTAGGAAAGGTAAATTTGTGGTAACAGTGATATTAAGAATTAAGAAAACAGCCAAGATTATTTTACTTTTTGGTTTTGAGATAAATGTTTATATATCATAAAATCTTTCTTTGGTTGAGTCTCTAATCTATTTCATTCCTTTGATCTACTTAAAACTACTATAGAAACTTCTGACACATATAATACTAGCAGCTAAAAATGTATTAAGACAGGTTCAGACTATATAATTATTTATGAGATGACCTTTTCCAAGATAACAGCATTTCACACACAACTTAGACACTATAAATTAAAAGTTAAAAAAAAGTATTTTAACTTAAAAATAGCTATACTTCTATATTTGCACATCCATGTTCACAGCACACTTATTCACAACAGCCAAGAGGTGGAGCCAATCCAAATGTCAGTTGATGGATGGATGGATAAATAAAATATTTATACGTATGGGCATATACACACAGTGGAATACTACTCAGCCTTAAAAAGGAAGGAAATTTTGTCACGTTATAACATGGATGAACTCTGAGACATTATACTAAGTGACATAAGCCAGTCATAGAAAGACAAATAATTTATGAGTCTACTTATATGAGATATCTAAAGTCAAATTCATAGCAACGGGAATAATTGTGGTTACCAGGGGCTGCAGGGAGGGGAAGAAAGAGTTGTTAATGGATACAGTTTTAGATTTGCAAGATGAAAAAGTTCTGGAGATCTTTTCCACATATCTTTAAAAGTGGTTAATGTGGTAAATTTGATGTTACATATATTTTACCACAATTAAAAAAAAAAAAAGCCCAGACTTACCCGGGGATTCCTCAGAGTAATGTGGCTGTATCATACGTGGTAGGCCCTCAGTGAATCACACCCAATAAGAAACTTTCTATTTTCTTTTTGAATTATGTACAGGATGTACAAATATATTATTCCAAAATACTGCCTTTAGCCAGCACAATTTGGGTTATGATGGATGAAAAATAGATGAGTTATAAATACAGCAGATATTGAGCAAGTGGTTTGAGCTCAATATTTGCATACATTTGCTTCTTTTAAGTGAACTTAATTTCAACGATTACTTCTTAGCTTCCTGTAATTATTTTATTTTCAAAATATACTGCTTTTCACCCTATTATTTTTATTCTTTGACTCATTCAACAGTATTTTTCAAGTGCCCACTATTTGTGAGGCAGTGTTCCAGGTACCTGGGATACAATAATGAACAAACGGCAAAAATCTTAGCTGTCACAGAGATTAAACTGGAGAGAGACAATAAACAAATATTAAAATATGACGTTAGTCACAGGTGCTAAGGAAAAAAAATTAAGTAGGGGAAGGGGATAAAAACTGGAGTATGAGTTTTGGCTACTGCCATAATCCAGGTAAGAGACTGTAATAGCTTGGCCAGGGTGGTGGAGGTGGTGGTGGTAAAGAGTGATCAAATTCTGGATATATTCTAAAGGTAGGGCCAAACAGAATTTGCTGAGAGACTGGACACTGAGTGTGATAGAAGTCAGGGTTTTTGGCCTTAGTAATTGAAGGAAGGGAAGTGCCACTAATCTGAGATAGGTCTTGAGGTGTTAAATTGTGGATTTAAAATTTGGATGTGCTACATTCACGATACCTGAATTTATTAAGCAACAAAAAAAGAATTTCCTGCATTGACTTGCATCCTGCATATCCCGTCATTGAATCCTTCCTTTTTTTTAACAAAAAGATTTTATTTATCATATTATTTAATCTTTTGTGGTAGAAATATAATTACTGTAAATTTTAATGTGACTAAAAGGTGGGAGCAAATAATCTAGTAACACTAAAACCCAATCATCTTTGGCAAAATATAGTTCAGCGGTATATAGCAGTGCAACAAACCTGGAAACCAGAAAAAATTCTAAAATCTACTATTTTGAAATGACTGCTACAGTAAAGTGTGAGCTTTTTTGTTGACAATTAGCATTTAATGCTTATTTGCAGAAAATAAAATCATAAAAGCTTAGAGTATTTTAAATGCTACTTATACAAAATGTGATATTTAGTAGAATTTATTGTCATACATGTGGGACTAATCAGACTTAGGAAAAAATACAATTTTTCAACAACAAAAGCAAAAACCACTGTCTGAAAATTTGATAATGCAATAACATGCCCTCCAGTCCATTTTTTATTTTATTCTTAAGAGATAACTAAAAATTCAGATTTAATCTTATTCAATAACTTAAAATTATTCATTTGTTTCCCACTACCTAGAGAAAAAAGCTCAATGTTTCTTAACGTAATATATGAGGGTGAGTTAAAAATTATCCGCACTCTGGCTGTACAATTTATAGAAGTTTTAATGTAACTAGAGTACGGATAGTTTTTGACTCACGCTCGTACAAGGCCCTCCATGAGCCAGCCACAAGCTTTCTTCCCAACTTGATTTTCTATCATGTGTCTTCTTATACATCTCATGCTCAGGCCCAACTTTCCCCAAAATGTGTTACAAGGGATACCATTCATGACTCACCACAGAAAAAGGGCTCCATGGTCAAACACATTTTGCAAATTAATGCCAAAGACATTTCCCTCATAGAGACTTGGAATTAGCTTATTATGAGCACTACGAAATGCAGCATTCCCCATACTTATTTGACCACATAACTCTTTTGGTGTAAGATATTAACAAGTCCAGCAACATATTTCAAAAAAGCTCCAGGCTTATTAATGCTTGCAAAGCTTTGTACCAGTCATTCTGTTTCAGAGTTCTGTGCCTTTGCATACGTTCCCTCTGTCAGGATAGCTCCATTACTATAGTTGGCTTGGGGAAAGCCTTCTTTGATGTTTCAAATCTCCTAATCTTTATTTATTTATTTTTAAATCTCAGGCTCAGTTCTTTTATTTATTTGTTTATTTTATTGGCTGTGTTTGTCTTCGTTCCTGCACGTGGGCTTTCTCTAGTTGTGGCGAGCGGGGGCTACTCTTCATTGTGGTGCGTGGGCTTCTCATTGTGGTGGCCTCTCTTGTTGCAGAGCATGGGCTCTAGGCGCGTGGGCTTCAGTAGTTGCGGCACATGGGCTCAATAGTTGTGGCTCACGGGCTCTAGAGCACAGGCTCAATAGTTGTGGTGCATGGGCTTAGGTGCTCTGAGGCATGTGGTATCTTCCTGGGGTAGGGATTGAACCTGTGTCCCCTGCATTGGCAGGCAGATTCTTACCCACTGCGGCACCTAGAAAGTCCTCCTAATCTTTAAAGCTATGCCCACATTTCCTCTTTGCCCCTCTCTGCCCCCAGAAAATATCTAACACTTTTTCCTTTTCCCCACAAGCATGTTACATTACAATTACTTGCTTTTTTGTCAGTCTCCCATGATGGTAGAAACTTTTTTTGTGTGCTTAGTTCTCCTATGTGGTGCTCAATTAATGTTAAGACAATTAACTTGCAAAGAGGCTTTTAAAAATTATTTTCTACTTATTTTTTAATACTTTCAATATTTCCCTTCCTCATCTCACACTTATATTTAAATGATTTAGTCTTTGAAAATGTAAAACTTACTTACGCATCACTAATGCTTTATTTTGCTTTTTCTCAAATGACCAGAAGGTGTTAATAACTATATCACAACTAATGAAATCATACTCTTAATTAGCCAGTCAAAGCATTTTCACTTTAGGAATGCATGATTTCACAGAAGAGAAAGTTACCTATGGTACTCAACACCCTGTTCCCAGAGGCTTCCTAAGGAAAATCAACCAAGAGCACCACAGACATTCAAAGTTCTATTTATGAGCACGTAAAGTCAGTGGAATTTTCAAACTCTGAAACTGCATAAAATCCCAGAATAACATATTTACAACCCATTATTGCCTTTCTTGAGCTCCCACATCATTTGAGTCAAGACTCTATTACCAGGACTTCCCTGGTGGTCCAGCGCTTAAGAATCCACCTTCCAATGCAGGGGACGCAGGTTCAATCCCTGGTTGGGGAACTAAGATCCTTGATGCTGTGGGGCAACTGAGCCCATGTGCTGCAACTACAGAGCCCATCTGCTCTGGAGCCTATGTGCCACAACTAAAGATCCCACCTGCCGCAACAAAGACCCTATGCAGCCACAAATAAGTAAATACTTTTTTAAAAATTAAATAAAAAAGACTTTATTACCATCCTTTGTTATATATAGTCTCGTTTTTCTGTTGCTTCTCTATCATCTGACTAGACTGTAACTCCAGGGAAGTGGAGATTCATCCACAATGACTACTAACTCAAAACGAAGACACGGTCTTTCTGGCTCAATAAAAAATTCCAAAAGAACTCTACTAAGCCAGAGTAAGACCCAGCAGAGGCATAAGACAAAAAGGACTAGATGGCAATCATACAGCTAACATTCTTGACTTGCTACTTGTGATACTCCTCTGTTAGTCTCAGTTCCCCATCAGTAAAATGATATTTGCTCTAACTTAATTGGACTTTGTGGAGATACAAGGATGTGATTCCTTCATTCAAAAAACCTATATATGTATATTATGATGTCAATATAAGAGTGGTTAAATTTACTTACTCCACTGAGGCGAACTGAAGCATAATGACTATATTTTTCCAAGATCTTGGTGTGTATAATTCAGTATATAGTCCTAAACCTTCATTAATCAGGTCTTAAACAAAGCCTCAACGAACACACACAAAAGTCACAAGGCAAAGAATGGTTCCAGCTCTAAATCATAAGTCATGGCCTCTGTGATGAAGACTGACTACTGCATATCTACTCACCTACTCCCGCGCGGAAAGGGACAGCTTTCTGGAGCTTCACTATAAGAAGCAAAGAGCAAGTTCTGTGCACTCCACAATGACTACTTTTTATTTTATTTTTTACAGTAAGAGCAAGTCTTGATACAATTAGCATTCCAATCTCAATGAATTCAAGTATACCACCATATGAAACATATGCCAAGACATAGCTTTGGTGTCAAATACCATATGCTCCGGTTCACACATTGTTCACCTATCGGCCCAAAAAACTAAACTATGATCCAACGGCAGATCTGCCTGAAAGGCAGACGATTCACCTTTCACCGATCAAGCTTTACGTTCATCGCATTAATTGCTTGCGACAGAATACACCTCCAAAAAATGCCCCCTTCCCCAATATTCCTGGACTACTCTCTCTTTACAAGCAAGCTTTCAGGCATAAAAAGCCTCAAGAGTATTTCCAAACATTACCTCTTCTGAGAGGAAATACTCAAAGGATTTGTATTACTAGACACGTTTCTTCCACATTCTGGAGCGTGCTCTCATTTCTACTCTTTGAAAACACGAAAATACGATTTTAGGCGCTACTTGATGGGAACCACTTTGTCACCTGGGCAAGTGTGATAACTGACAAACTTCCGTGAAGCCGAGTTACTTTGAAGACAGCCCCTCTGGGAAGGCAGCACACATTTTTCTCTCTGCAGTCATTTCAACCCCCCAGAATACCTCAACGGTAGAGAGAACACCGGGCCCACCCTTTTCCAGGGGCAGCAGGTAGAGAAGAACTCCGAGGAGCGCACAGAGATTTGGGAATGGAGGCCCCAGCAGGAGATGGGTCCGCCGAACCAGGGGTCGCCTGAGACCAACTTGGAGCCCTCTGCTGCGCCTTAGGCTTCTCCGAGCAAGCCCCGGACGGGACACTGTGGGAGGCGAGTCTAACCTGAGAGGCTGCGGGCGCTTGCTACCGCGGGAACAAGCTTAATTGCCGAGAGTAGCCAAGGCATAACTGCCACGCGTACGCGTCAGGAAGGAAAGGAGGAAGCTGCTGGAGAAGCTGCCGCCCGCAGGGCTGCGTCGCCAGGAAACCTGGTCAGGCGCCCCTCCCCTTCCGGCCGGCGCCGCTCGCCGGGCTTTCCTCCCACAGGGGCGCGGGATGTTGACGTCACGCCCGGCGCTGTGACCGCCGCTCTGGCCCGAGGGCCGTTTTGGCGTCATGACGTCGTGTTTCGTTTAATGGGCACACTCGCAGAGTATTCTGTTCTAAGTGACTCCCCTCAGGGTCTGACGGCTCCCGCCTCCTTGAAAGCACCGGATAGGAGGCTGCTCCATCTAGAGCACTGGTTCTGAGTTGATATACGAATGCGTGCATGGAGAGGCAGGCAGCAGCACGAACAGCCACACTTCTAGAAAGTTCTAGCCAGTGCGCAGGGCCGCGGTGGAGGGAGTAGGAATGAACGGGCGAAGGACCCGGGGTCACGAGACCGTTGGGTGGGCGGGGCCAGCGGCTGGGGAGGTTCTAGTCTGTTCTGCCTCGCGGCAGCCGCCCCCTTTACGCGGTCACGCTGAGCTAGCGCCCAGGCCTGGAATCGGGCCGTAGCCCCCGCCGCCGCCCGCCGCCGCTGCCTGCCGCTTCCGAACCATGGACCCCCGCAAAGTGAGCGAGCTTCGAGCCTTCGTGAAAATGTGCAAGCAGGACCCGAGCGTTCTGCACACCGAGGAAATGCGCTTCCTGAGGGAGTGGGTGGAGAGGTGAGACCCGGGCCTGAGGACCGTTGGGGGAGGGAAGAGGGACGGGCGGAGGGGGAGCTGGGCCCGAGCTGGCGCGGGGCGGAGGAGCCTGGAGCTCGGCGGCGAGGCTCGCTGCCTGGCGGCGACCTCGAGGGCCTAATGGAGGGTAGGGAAACTTAGATGGCTCGGAGGCAGGGAAGGAAAAGGCAGAGCTGGGTTCCCTGCATCCCGAGGTCGCCAGGGGTGTGTCTTCGGCGGAATACGGAGATGCAGATGGTTGCGGGGACCAGGGCGCCGTAGGCTCGAGGGGGAGGGGTGAGAGCGGCAGGACTTTGCTTTCGTGTGGAGTTGTTTTTCTTGAAATCTCTGGTTTCCTGCTGAGGTCTCAGTGACACAAAGCAACTCCTTTACGCACTATGCCTTTAAAAAGCGGTGTGATAATGATAACTTATTTAATAAGTTGCAATAAAAGTGGTAGGTGTATTTGATTACCTTTACAATTACAGCGATTCTAAGTGCGTAGAATTATTTTGGGAATCGCTTATTATTGTACCTCCGTGGTGGCAGTGCCATCATTCCAAACGCTTTAAGAAAAATGATTTTTCAAGGACCCGCATGGTAACACGATCTATTCTTGTTATCTTTAACTCCAGAGTACGGCGCTACGAGCGTGAAATTAATCGAACAGGCATTGTGCCATGATGCCAGCTGGGAAACAGTATAAGTACAGTCTATTTAGGGATACAGATGAATAAATACATAAACTCGTCTTGATATTTAGCATGTAATGGAGATTATTATTCTGCGTGTTGGAGGGGCACTTAAGGGAGAAAGGGAACTCTTCCCCGAGATGATTTTTTAAGAATCAGTACCTCTGGTGAGGAATTTAAAAGAGATGAGATACAAATTGCATCTCACAGTGATAAATAGCGACAGTGCAAAGCAGTGTGACCCCTCAAAGGTACTACCCTAAACATTGATCTGTTTATTTTAGTAATATTTTTATAGGGGAAGCTGAACCGACGATTAGCCAATATTTGAAAGAATAAATTTCTTCCAACGAGCTTATTGTAACAAGGAAACAAGTTCAAATCCACCAGCGTTGTCTGTGGTGGGATAGTAATTTTTTTCCTGTAAGAAGTTTCTCAGTCTTTTTCCCCCCACCAGTTTTCTAGCTATTGTAAGATTTTTGCTCATACTATTTATTTATGTAAAATTCTCAGAACACTTAAAATTAGTTACTGTGGTGGCTTGATAACAATTAACAGTTAAGAATACCGTTTTGCAAATTCTGCTTTTTAACGGGAAAAAACCCATAAGACATGCTGTTAAATTTTCACGGCTAGGAATTGAGGTCTAGATTTTAGTCGTTTTCTCTGTTGAGTAACTTGATTCAAAAGTGTCACTTAAGATATTTGTATGCTTTTGTCCTCTTGTTATCTACTCATTAGAGGAAAGAGCCTACAATTAATAAGTTCTTAAAATTCCAGATAAAGCAGACCTATATACTGCAGGAAAAAATATCTGGCACCAAGAGTGAACATTATACTGAGTGGATGCAATGTTCTGTTCCACTCCTAGAGAGGTAGGGAGGACACTGTGAAGAGAAAGTTAAAACTTAGAACAGTGTTGCAACTTGTGCAGGAGTGATTGGGGCTATGTAGATAATTCCGATTTAAGGTCTGAAAAATACTGTCAAGTATTGTTTCAAAAAAAAAAGCCTTATATCTAATTTTAACGTTTCCTGTAGGTAATTCCAGTTTTTCTTTCTGGTTCCGTTTATATTTTTCTTTTGGTATCCTAAATTGTTGGCTTACATATGGGGTGAAGGGTCTTGGCATGTGTATACACCTTATTCTGAACTTTAAATTGAGGTATTAACCTACAAACTTTTGTTATGTTTCAATCTAAATTTAAACTTTAATTTTTGTTGTCTCTGAAGTGTATCAGTTCCTCTCTTGTCTGCCTTTCATATCAGTCTTCTGAAAGCCGTCCAAGGTTTTATGGGATTGGGCTGAATGTGGAGATTTATAGGTCCAGGAGTATTCCTAAACCTAATCCTACTTTTAGGGTTCCTCAAGTAGAAAGCATCTCAGGTTTTCCTTTACTGTATACTAAATTAGTCACGGATACCCAGGCTTAGACATTTAAGCTTTTTCTGTTTGCTTATTTGCCATAATTTCTACCATTGTTTATAGCTTAAAATTTTATTTGATTTTAAGAATTTATAAGTTTAATAAATTTGACAAAGAGAAATATGAAGAAAAAAATTTTGGCCCAATAGTAAGTGGGAATCAGGGAAGACTATATTCTTTCCAAGAAATATGTTTTGGAATATTTTTGTTTTTCTAGGGGGAGAAGTATTTTCTAATTCTATTTTCTCATATTTGACAATTCTGTCCACTTTGTATCTTGTAGTTGCTTTTATCCTTTCATTTTATGGTAATTTAAAATCAAAGGGAGTATCTTTGTATTCTAGTCTCCAGAACAGTGCATGGCGGATGGCTTTTCGACAGATATTTTGTTTTATTTTTTATAAATTTATTTATTTATTTATATTTTTTGGCCGTATTGGGTCTTCCTTGCTGCGCGCGGGCTTTCTGTAGCTGTGGAGATTGGGGCGCGCGGGGCTTCTCATTGCCGGGACTTCTCTTGTTGCAGAGCTCCAACTCTAGGCACTCCGGCTTCAGTAGTTGTGGCTCGAGGGCTCTAGAGCGCATGCTCAGTAGTGGTGGCGCCCCGGCTTAGTTGCTCCGCAGCAGCATGTGGGGTCTTCCCCGGACCAGGGCTTGAACCTGTGTCCCCGTGTTGGCAGGCGGATTCTTAACCACTGTGCTACAAGGGAAGCCCTCAACAGATACTTCAAATGAAGTAAACAAGGATGCATTTGTACCCTCAGTGGTTTTAGAGTATAGCACCCAGTTTTTTGTACATGTGGGTAAGTAACTATAGGAAAGAGTAGATTGAATGTTACCAAATTAAGAGAATTATGACTGAAGTTTTGTGTGATCTCACATTGAGAAGGTCTCTGCACTAGTCCTACATAAATGCCTATATTGGCAAAGCCGCTGTAATTTTTTGGCAGGGAACTAGCTTATTTTAAATCTTGGAAGCATAAAATGAAACTTCTGTACCTTTAAATTGGTGTTATCTTCCACTAGTTAACTAGAATTTGGAATGTGAGAATCTCTAAATCTCGTTTATGAATAAATCCTCTTGGGTTTTCCTCCCAAGTTTTAAATTTTTTGGAGACAGTTTCATAGCTTGCAAACAAAATGCAAGTATAGTACAAGAGAACTTTTTCCCTGAACTATTTCCAGTACTGTATCCACAACACCATTTAATGTGTGTTTTCTACAAGCAAGGACAGTCGTCTGCAGTACAACCATCAACTCAGGAAACTGATGCTGATGCATTAGTATTATCTAATCTTCAGAATTACATGCTGCACTTCGTTGTCATGTCTCTTAGTTCTGAAGTAGTAGGGTTAGGGTTAGTGGTAGGTCTATAACCTCCCAGAGTTTTAACAGAAATGACACTGTTAGGACTGTGTTTGGCTGTTACCCTAAATACAGTCCCAGATGCTAAGTATTGAAACTTAGGAAAAACGCAGTTTAAGAGGTCTGGTGTCTTAAAGTTTAACCGCAGAGAACTAGTATTTGATTACTGTGTTCTTTTGAAAAGTTTTTCGGTAGAATAGGTTTTTAAAGAATTTTGTCCTGTTTGTATGCTTGTTCCTTATCATTAAATCATTTCACTTTGCTCGATCACATACTCAGATGTTTTGGGTTGTATAATGATTTAATGATTGGCACATGGGAGCCATTTTTCCTTATCAAGGGTATTGAGTAACCGAAGATATTTTTGTAACTGTCACATTAAATAAAATGGGAAAGGTGCACGTTTTTTTTAATTGAATGGTACATACAAGAAATTACAAATTTTGTTTCTTATTGCATTTGTTCTTCACATTTATACTTTTACTTCATGCTGGCTGTATCAAAAGATAGCATTGACTGTGAAAAGGCAAGCCACGGGGTAGGAGAAGATACTTGCAACTTGTAAAACTGACAGAATATGCATATGCAGAATATACAAAGAATACCTACAAATAAACATGATAGACAACCTAATAGAAGGCCGGATGAGAGTTGAACTTTACAAAGAAGGCTTTTAAAATGGCCACTAAATGTATGAAAAGAAACTCAAACTACAATGAAATAACTCTGTTGGCCAAGGTGTGGAACAGCTGAATTCTCATACACTGTTAATAGATGTGTAAGTTGGTAAAAGAACTTTGGAAAACCAATATCCATTTAAATCCAGTATACACATACCTTATGTCCAGAAATCCCACCCCACTGAAGTGAATGTAAGCATGGATCTGATAAGTCAAGTTATAAAGAATTGACGCTTACAGGTGTTTTGGAGTAGGTTCCTTTCTGTTTTCCAAGTTAACGTATCTCTGTTTTACATAAAAGTTAATGGCCTTTATTTTTTTAATTCTTTTTTATTTTGTTTTTAGGCACATGTTAGTTAAGTCTTTGTGACCTCCAGCTTTCACTATTGTGGAGTGCTCTTAATCCACTGAACATTTTTGATCACTGGACTGTTGCTTGTAGCCCATATGCTTCAGAGCCTGCCCACAAGGAGCATATAACACTAATTCTTCATGGCCTTTTTTTCCCCTGATTTTTAAGTTATTTGTATATAACTCACGTTGTTGGCCTGGAATATTTGAGAAAGAAGGGCTTGCAAGGCCAAGAAGAAATTCTAATGGGTGACGTTTAAAGGATATATGGAGAAAATCTGCAGTGCGAGGGGCGTATGAATATAAGCAAGAAGGATCCTTGTAGGTACTAGTCAGAGGAAACAAACATTTTGAATCATTAATATGGGGACTTTGTAGTTATTTCATAAATTGCCTATTTAAATTTAATTGAGCTATTCTTACTAAATGTCAAACTTGATTCAAAAGTTCAAAGTTTTGGATTCAAGTATATCTGTTGAATTCTAAATTAACAACATGTACAAATGATTTTGTCGTTGCATGTTTCTCTGCCACTTTTCCTTTTTATCTGGGAATGGGCAGAGAAACTAAGTAAGCTTATTAGACTCATCAACGTAGGGAGAGAGTTAGATTTTTATTAACCAGTATCCTAAAAGTAAATACATTTTTAAGCTGAAAAAACTTAATCATAATACTGAAGCATTCAAATTGAGTTTACCCTTAAAGGTTTGAAAAGGTAACTAAATATCTATCCTTTTTCTCTGCATAAATAAATATTGCTTGGCTTAGTGAATTTTAGTTTTCTAAACAAATATCTTTTTTTTTCATCTTCCTCAAGCATGGGGGGTAAGATACCACCTGCTACTCATAAAACTAAATTGGAAGAAAATACCAAGGTAAGTTACAAATTTCATTTGTATGTTTAGTGATAAAGTGCCATAAGATTTCTTAGGGATGTTTTTCACCTGTTACCCTCAAATTACCACTCCTGATTTCCTGAAGAAATCACTTGGAAATAAGATGTTTGTAAAATTTCTATTTGGACATCAAATCTCTGTAATCTGATTTAACGCTGAGAATGTGGGGTTGAATGTTCACTGTGTTGTGTAGAATAAGTGAGAATAAATGCTGGGTGTATGATATATGCATGACTTCTAAGTGGTAAGCTCTGTGATTGTGTGCATTTGTAACTCATCTTTTTTGTTGTTGTTGCACCGGCCATCTTCTGGGATCTTAGTTCCACAACCAGGGATTGAACCTGGCCCCACAGCAGTGAAAGTGCGGAGATCTAACCACTGGACAACCAGGAAATTCCCATTCATCATTATTTTTTTAGCTGGTAGCACAGTGTTTTTGTCGGTATTGGGCTGGCCAGAAATTTCGTTTGGGTTTTTCCATGAGTGTTGTGGAAAAACCCGAACGAACTTCTTGGCCAACCCAATAGTTTATTAATATTTGGAAAGTAAACAAAAAAACAGCCCAAGTTAGTTATTCTTAGTTTTTTCTGCCTTACCACCTGAGGGATGTTTCTGAGAATGGTTCATGGTGTTGCTTTAGCATATATGCAGAAAAGGCATGTACAAACAGGAGGAGGTTATTGATAGTTAAAGTTTAGAGATGGGAGTGGGGAAGGATGTACTCCTAAAAATGCTCCCTTTGGAATTCCTTTTTCTCCTGTTTTCTGCCTTCATGTCTAAAAGGGTTTTTTCCTCAGAGTTTTCTGACTAGCTGTCTTACATTGATAAGAAAATTTGCTGTTTTATTATTTAGCGTATATTTTTAAATGGTGAAATGAGAGAAGTTAAGTAAAAGCTCCAGAAGTAGTTATTCTTTCTTTAGATGAGTCATTTGTCAGAGTTTGGTAGATTCTGAGCCCTAGATAGGATATTTTGACAAGAGGATATTTTGACAAGTGATGAACATACATGAAGACAAAATTGTATTTAACTTGTATCTCTGCTAAAAATATCTTATTTTGCAAAAGTAGTAATGTGTTTGATCATGGAGAGTTGTAGACTACAGTGCCCATTAAGGGTGTTTCAAAATATGTGGTATATCCACTTTATTAGCTTCCTAAAATCCCAAATTTTTAAAATTCTAAAACTCATTGTCTAAATGGTTTGGATGAGGGGCTTGACCTATACTTAATTTAAAAAGAGAAATAAAAATAGAAAACTAAAATAGTGTACCAAAAAAACCCAAGAAAGAGCATTAACTCACTAACTGAAGTACAATGTATGTGAATAACTTATACTTAAATCTGTATAAATTAATAGCATATATATTGGGTGATTTATTAAATGCTGATAGCATTGTTTGCCTTCCCTTTGCTAGGAAGAAAAAACAGATAGTAAGAAGGCGGAGGAAAACATAAAGACAGACGAACCATCAAGTGAGGAAAGTGATCTAGGTGAGGAGATGGTAGTTAGTTTGTATTTGATAACCTCATGATATGGTCCTGTGTTGATTTTTACTAAATTGACTAAATCAGTGCTATCTAATAGAATGAGCTATATATGAAACTTAAAATTTTCTAGTAACCACGTTTTAAAAATTAAAAGCAGTTGAAATTAATTCAAATAATATATTTAAACCAATATGTAAAATGTTAACATTTCAGCATGTAATCCGTATGGAAAAATTATTGATGGGCTATTTTCCTTTTTTCATACTAGGTCTTCAAATCCAGGGTATTTATCTCAATGCAGATGTTACATTTTTGATGGAAATACTTGGTCAATATTCAGATTTCATGAAATTTGTAGTTGAAAAAGTTTTTCTAGACATATGTAAAAGATTTCCAATAACTGAATCAATACCAAAAAATTATTTTCGTTTGGTACCTACATCTGTGTTAATAAAACTGGTTCCATTTAGAAGAATTGATGTCTGTGCCATGGACTTGGGGTTTTATTTTGTTGGTTTGGTTTTTTTAGACTGCAGACTGACAAATTTCTTCATAAATTTGGAGGACCTTTGAGACTATAAATATATACCCAATTAATTAATTGGGCAGTCTCTTAATTCACAGAACCTATTTAAAAGCTAAAAAAAAAAATACTTGTAATTTTTCAAATTTTGAATCAGTTGATCTTTGATATGTTGGAAAGGGCTTATTGGGGCTTAATCAGACCTTTTGTTTTTGTAGAATGTTTTTTTCATTCTTACAGTTTTCAAACAATTACCATGACTACAACAGTTCTTAAAAAATTAACTCCATCTAAAAGCATTTTGTGCATGAATCAAGCTGTTTTATAATTAGACAAAGTTACAAGCTCAGTTCCTGTTAAAAATTGGTCGAAAACTTTTTGTTAGGTATTAATTCTGATTTCAGGTAGCTAATTTTAATTTCATTCTTTTTTGAGAGGAAACTGCTATTATCAGATTCATTCTTTGCTATAAATGTCTCAATATTATTTATTGTTTAAAAAAATTTAATATATGTTACTTTGTTTTGCTTTCTGTAGTAAACTACAGTTGTCCATCATGAAATTTGCAGCATAGCTCTTCCTGGTGCTATCTTTGGGGTTCAATTCTGTATCATTAGTATACCTTTAATTTAAAATTTATCCATACTATGTTTTCAAAGATAGAAAATGGTAAAATTAAATATTTTATCATGATTTACATCAGAGTATCATTATAACCTGTGCTATCTGCATAAAATTTTTTTCTTAAACATTCAGTGTATTGGTGTGTGGAACAAAATATTTGAACTGAATCAGTTTGTTGACACTGACTAAATCAGTGGTGTGTCTCTGTGTAATATATACGAGAAATAGAAACTATGCATATACGAGAAATAGAAACTATGCACTTGCCAGGGTACCTACTACCTACTAAATACCTTACATTATGTGACTATTAAAATGAAATGTAGTCTTATGAAAACAGTAAGATTGTGTTTAACAGGGAAATATTCTACAGTGTATCAGTTTAAATAAAATTAACAAAGTAAAATATTTAAATTAACCTAGAGTAAAATATGCAGTTCATTAGTTCCACTAGCCAAGGTTAATTAATTTTTGATAGCCTCGTGTGGCTAGGGGCTACTATATTGGATAGCACAGGTCTTATTTTCATTTTTTTTTTTAACTTTGACAGAAATTGACAATGAAGGTGTGATTGAACCAGACACTGATGCCCCTCAAGAAATGGGAGATGAAAATGTAGAGGTAAGTTCAGTGGCTTGTTTTCTGCTTGCTGTCAGGAATGTGAAAGCCTACCTATTGCAATTATTTTATGACATATCTCTTCCAGGAAAAGCACATGTTAAATCTTTCTCTGACTTAAGGCATCTAGGAAAGCATTTTATTACTCAAAATATTTGTGAAAATTCCCTTTATTTTATTATTATTATTTTTTAATTTATTTATTTTTTAATTTATTTTATTGGCTGTGTTGGGTCTTCTTTGCTTTGTGTGGGCTTTCTTTCTAGTTGCAGTGAGTGGCAGCTACTCTTTGTTGCGGTGCGGGGGCTCCTCATTGCCGTGGCTTCTCTTGTTGCGGAGTACGGGCTCTAGGTGCATGGGCTTCAGTAGTTGCAGCACATGGGCTCAGTAGTTGTGGCTCATGGGCTCTACAGCTCAGGCTCAATAGCTGTGGGGCATGGGCTTAGTTGCTCTGTGGCATGTGGGATCTTCCTGGATCAGGGATCGAACCCGTTTCCCCTGCATTGGCAGGCGGATTCTTAACCACTGCGCCACCTAGGAAGCCCTACACCAGTTGTTTTCTAAAATGGTTTTGTCACAACAGACGATATTGCCCTCAAGGTGGTGAAAATCGGTTCGGGGCGGGGCTTGAAAAAAACTTAGATGATACAGTGGTTAGTGGTACTCCAGAGGTCATAGCACGTTAACATATATGCAGTATATCTGCAGTAAAAAAAATGGAAGGGGTGAGAAGTAAGGGGGAAAAATGCCTAAAAAGGCTCTTTTGAGGGTTGACAATGAAACAAAGCTTGAGAAACACTGTAATACCCTAATCGCAGCTAAAAAATTGGTTCAGATTCTCACCAATACTTGACATTGTCATATTTCATCTTTGCCAGCCTTACTGTGTGAAATGGTATGTCCTTGTGGCTTTTAATTTGCATTTTCCTGATTTCTAATAAAGTTGACATAGTCTAATGTTTATTGGTTATTCACAGGTATTTGTGAAGCCTTATTCTTTTTCCTTTTTTTTTTTTTACTGGGTTCATCTTTTTCTTGCTGATTTATAAGTTCATTTTATGTTCTGGATACTAACAATTTGTCATCTGTGTTCCACATTTTTCTCTACTAGTTTGTGGTTTGTCTTCATTTCCTTTGCATTGGCTTAATATACAAAGTCTTTCTTTAAATTTTTAAATTTTATTGGAGTATAGTTGATTTACAATGTTGTTAGTTTCACGTGTACAGCAAAGTGATTCAGTTGTACATAGACATATATTCATTCTTTTCCAAAATTTTTCCCATATAGGTTTTTACAGAATATTGAGTTCCCTGTGCTATGCAGTAGGTCCTTGCTGCATATCTTTTTTGTATATAGTAGTGTGTATGTTAATCCCAAGTTCCTGATTTATCCCTCCCCCCATACAAAATCTTTTAATGCAGTTAAATTGAAAGTTTTTTATGTATTATGCTTTTATATATTATGCTTTATTACCTCAAGGTTATAATTGCTATAATATATTGTTTTTTCCTTCTGAAAATTTTATGTTTGCCTTTCACTTTTAACCTTCAGCACCATTATTGAAGAATACTTTTCCTCACCAGTGCCAAAATACACGGTTTCTGCATATGTGTTTTGGTGTTTTCTTGTTCTACTTGTCTAATTTTTTTCCATGCACTAATGACACATTGTTGTATATAGCATTATATTAAGATTTGTTATCTCATAGGGCAAGGACCCCCCATCTCTTTAGGAGTATTTTTGGTTGTTATTGGCCCTTTGTTTATCCATACAAATTCTATTTTTTTATTTTATTTTTTTAAAATCTTTATTGAGTTTGTTACAAGATTGCTTCCGTTTTGTGTTTTTTGGCCCCAAGACATGTGGGATCTTAGCTCCCCGACCAGGGATCGAACCTGCACCCCCTGCAATGGAAGGGGAAGACCTAACCTCTGGACTTCCAGGGAAGTCCTCATATAAATTTTAGAATCAGATTGTCACCCCTCCCCTCCACTAGAATTGCATTAGATCTAAATTAACTTACAGAGAAGCTACATCTCACTGTTGAGATTATCCATGAATGTGATATCTGTCTAATTTTTAGGTCTTTTTTTTAATGTCTTTAAATAACTTAATTTTTTTCTCCTTAAAGATCTTATGCATCTTTGTAAGAACGAATATAAATACTTTGTCACTATTTGTCAAAAAAAATCTTTGTTCTGTTGATGGTGCCATTCATCTCAGTGTGTCTAGGTTTATAATACTTTTTATTTATCCTACTTGGGATTTACTGCGCATCTTAAATCCTAGGGTTGGTAACTTTTTTTAGCTCTGGAATATTTTCAGCTAGTATCTCTTTCAAAAGTGGCCTCTTTCCCATTCTCTCTCCTCTCATTCTGGAGCTGTAATTAGATATATGTTAGACTTTTTCACTCAAGTTCCATCTCTTTATCACTTTGATGAATTATGTATGCTTTCTTTGTCTAATCAGCTGTTCCACTGATGTTTGAGTTTTAATGCTTGTTTTTCATTTTGATACTTTCACTTTGATTCTTTTTAAAGACCCCTCGGTTATTTCTAAGTCTCTTGCTCGTTTTCAGATCTTGCCTTTATTTTCTCAAATGCATTAAGTTCTTTATCAGACTGTTTTGCTGGTCTTATTCTCCTGTTATCTTTCCTGACTCTTGCTCACTGAGGTACTTTGTTTACTGGAGAGAGAGAGAGAGAGAGAGAGAGTGTGTGTGTGTGTGTGTGTGTGTGTGTGTGTTTGCACATGCGCATGTGTGTTGACCATGAGTTCTTGTAAACTTTACCTGTGGAAACTTTTTGAGGCCTGAGTAGGTGTATTCCTCCAAAGAGGGATATGTTTGCTCCCATCAAGACTCTGAGTTGGTGTCACCAACTCAAGGATCACTTTAAATTCTCAGTATGGTTTTTTTGTTGCTTGTTTAACTACACAAGTAATGTGAATTCCAGTGGAAAGGCTAGCTTGTGGTTATGAATTTTCAGGGGAGAGTTCTTTTTCTTCTCTCTATATAGTTCTCCGTTTTGGGGACAGATTATTTTTGCTATACCATTGTGCCTGCAGGTATAGGCATTTGGGGTTCCAGGTTTGTTTTGGACGATGTCTGATTAGACATCATATGTCTGTTTCACCTGAACCTAGACTTTGTTTCATGTGTCCTGCACCATCTTCAAAAACAGAATTGCAAGGTCACCAGGTTTGACACCTTCCATGAGAATGAAAGCAGATGGGGCACTTGGCACCTGGCTGGATTTCAAGCCTTCACTTAATCTTGTTCTTTGAGGATTTCTACATTCTTAGTTCAAAGACAGCTTTTATTGTTAAAAGGTGTGTTTTAGACTTGTTCAGACTATCATGTGCACTATATTGCAATAAACTGAAGTTGTGTTTTTGCAAATTATCCTGGCTCTGTAGAATGTCTTAACTATCTGGCAAAGTTTGTTTTCCTTTGTTCTTTTAGAAAGTTTTTTTAGTTTGTCCAAAACTTGTAGGGATTTTTGTTGGAATTGCTTTGAATTTATTGAGTAACTTGAGGGTAGATTGACACAGTTGATAATTTTTTCATAAGCATGGTATGTATCTGTGTCCTTTAATAGAATTTTCTCTCTTCCCCCACCCCCTCCCATGATAGCCTTATGTGCTCTTAGAATGGTATCTTGTTCTATTATATTTTATAATTAATTTTTGCTGATGTGGAAGAACTCTGGATTTGTTTCATATGTTACTCTTGTATGTGAGAACTTTATTGTCATAGTAGATCTAATAGCTTGTCAATTTTTTTTTTTCTAGGTATATATAAGGACAGCTGGTATTTTCCTTCCAGTTCTTAAACCTATCAAATCATTTTCTTAATGAATTCAGCAGCACCTTAAGTGATATTTTGCAGAGATGGTGATAGATTTTTGTTTGTTAAAGAAATTGCTTCTTAACTTGTAGGACGTTTGCTATATTTTTTTAAGTAATGTTATTTACTTTTTATGTTTAATTTGTTTTTCTTTTTGGCTGCATTGGGTCTTAGTTGTGGCACGTGAGCTCTTCATTGTGGCCTTCCAGGTTTCTCTCTAGTTGTGTGCCGTTTTTTTCTCTCTCTTGTTGAGGTGTGCAAGCTCAGTAGTTGTGGCACACAGGCTTAGTTGCCCCGCAGCACGTGGTATCCCCAACCAGGAATTGAATCCGAGTCCCCTGCATTGGAAGGCGGAATCTTTGCCATTGGACCACCAGCGAAGTCCCTATATGTTTTTTGTTATTAGTAATCATTTGTACTGTCAGCATCTTGTACTTATTTGTTCTGTCTAGTATAGGTGCTCAATATATGTTTATTGGACCAAAAGAATGAGACATTTTTCTTCTGAAGATTCAAGCCTCTTAGGAACTAGCTTTTCCACTTATGAGGAGACTGGGTTTTAGTACAGGCATACCTCCAAGATCTCATTGTGAGTTATGTTCCAGACCACCACAGTAAAGTGAGTTGCACAGATTTTTTGGTTTCCCAGTGCATGTAGAAGTTATTTTTACACTATATTGTAGTCTATTAAGTGTGCAATAGCATTATCTAAGAAACAATGTACATACCTTAATTTAAAAATATCGCTAAAGAATGCTAACCATCTGAGCCTTCAGCAAGTCATAGTAGTAACGTCACAGGTCGCCATAGCAAATACGATAATGAAAAAATTTGAAATACTGGAAGAATTGCCAAAATGACATAAAGATATGAGGTGAGCAAATGCTGTTGGAAAAATGGCTCCAGTAGACTCACAGCGTTGCCAGAAACCCTCAATTGGTAAAAAGTGCAATGCTATCTGCAAAGTGCAATAAAACAAGCTATGCCTGAACTTGTGACTAACTAGAAAGGATTTGGTAAAGCTAGGGCAGAAAAACCTGCTCAGGTCGGGATGGAGGGAAGCAAAAGTCATATCTGGAGCAGAGTATAGGGAGTGAAATTTATTGTTTAGTATAAAAGATTAAAATGCATCGTGTATGATTTCTTACTAATCATTTATCATAATTATCCTCTTTGTTCCCTGGAGACCAGAGAATGTATGAAAATGGGAGTTGTGACTACAACATCCCTAAGAAAGTCCAATTTGTTTGCTCCCTTTGTTTTTTTGCTACTTGTTAGTTGATCTTTAATTTACCCCTAGGTAACTGAGGAGATGATGGATCAGGCAAATGATAAAAAAATGGCTGCCATTGATGCCCTGAATGATGGTGAGTGATTTTTTTTTTCTCTTTGCTACATTTCTGTAGTAGTCTGAGTATTCAGTTCTCTGTTTCTCTGCTGCAGTAACTGTTAATGGTGGGAAACTGGAAGGGAACTTAAATTTATTGAATATATTGTACTGGAGAAGAAAGTGTCCTGTTCTCCACTCACCACTTTCCCATTGATAAAGAGGCTGAAATCACTCAGATATCAATTATCTTGTCTCAGGGCATGTACATATCCTGATTGTAACTCAAGACTGTGCTTCCCTGACTATAGTCCAGTGTTTCTCCACTGACAAGAAGCTTTTAAAAGGTGAAAGACTTTCCCCAAAAGTGGTAATAAATTGTTGAGCCTCAACTTTATACATAGTAACACCCTTGACAAATATTGTCCATCGACATAACACTCTTGTTCTAGTCTCTGCATGTTAGAACCTCTTCAGAAAATTTTATCAGAGTGGGAGAGTGCTGATAGCATTAAGTATAATGTTTAAGTAGTTAAAATTATAAGAACAAATTATTCATTAACTTAGGTACTATGGGAACCCCTTCATAGCTGTATGGTGTAGTGTGTCACAGTGCCATCGTTGAATAGATGCTGTTGTATAATGCTGTTGTGCATTTGTTCTTCATCCATAGACTTAGAAGATGACTGAAGTTTTATTTTAGAATGAGTTTAGTATTGATTGCTGTTCAGGTTCCTTTTTTGGTAATCCTACCACCTTCTTAGTTTAGGTTGTTATATGTTTATACTATTGCAGTTACCTTAATAGTTTGTCTACCTGAAATGTCTCTCTACTTCATTACTTTCTGTTCACTGTCCCTAGATCATTCTTACTTAGAACTTTTTATTGATACACATTCCTTTGCTTGTAACCTGTGACTAACTTTTGCGTACATTTTGAAGTTCATCATAGCATTAGACCTGCTAGAGTCAGATCCTGTATTTTGCCTTCCCAGCCTTGGTTCTCTTTTTGAATATTAACCTTTCATTCCAGTCAGCGCTCATTTCCCTAAAATGTTCCTGTGCTTTTGCTTCTCTGTAAAGCTCGTCTTCGCCTGTTTCAACTTCTAACTTGTATTTATCAGTTCACCCCAGCCACTTCTCTTCCTGACCATTCCTTTTCCACACTAATCTCTTCTTTATTTCCCTACCACCTAAGATTTCTATTTACCTAGCATTTAATTGTGCCTTCAACATTCATGGCAGCTTTATTATATTTTAATGTGCATTATTTCATTAAAATCTCATATTAGTCCCATTTTACAGATTAATGAATAATCTGAGGGCTTAGAGGGGTTTTGACTTTCCCAGGATCTTACTGTGCCATACTGTCAACTCATTTATTATTTTGTCACATATTTTGGTATATTGCCTGGTATTTTTAAAAATTTACTGTCTAAGCAATATTTAACAAAGTGAAAATGAAGCAGCCACCACCTAATAAGTCACCTAATAATTCTTGTTTTTCCTTATTTTTTTCCAAGCCATGTTTATGTGTAAATACAGCCTAGTTCTAATTTTAGAATAGGTAAAATTTTGTGGTGTATCTTACAGAGATAAAACACTAGTGTTCTAAGCTAGAGATTGTAGGTTCAGGGCTCACCTAGGGTTGGAGAGGCAGGAATATAGTTAAACCCTGGGCTTAAGGAGCCCAAGTTCCTGGGTTTGAATCCTAGCTCTGGTGCTTACTAGCTAGGTGAATGTAGAGAAGTTACTCTCTCTGCCTCTGTTTTTGTTTCCTCCCTTGTAAAATAAGGATAATAGTACCTACCTAATAGAGTCATAAGGAATAAATGTGTAAATGCCTAGAAGAGTACCTGGTACTGTTACTAAGGTACTGGTACTATTCTTATTAAGACCTTAGTGTTTCCAGCTGTCACATTATTAGTAGTATATTTACTGTGCTTTTTCAGTTTAATATATTTATTCAGCAGATATTTATTGAAGGCTTACTATGTTCCAGATGCTGGATATACAGCGGGAAACAAAGCAGACCAAGTTCTTTACCTCATGGACTTTATATTATTGGGGAACAAAAATCAGCAAATTTATAAAACAAAGTTAGGTGGTATTGAGTGTTATGAAGAAAAATAGAGCTGAGTTAAAAAGATAGTGATGGAAGCTATATTTTATATAGGGTGGCAGGAATGCACCTGATGAAGGGAGCAAGCCATGTGAAGAAGCGCTTTGGGGACATAGGGGAGAACAAGTACAGAGGTTAATTGGGAGAGTGCGATGGGTAATTATGTGTTTAAGGAATAGCAGAAAGGCCAGACCGTCTGGAGTGTGCAGAGCAAAGGGATAAGAGTGGTAGAGTTGAGGTCAGAGAAATGCCTGGGAGTGGGAGGTGGGTGGTGGGAAGGTGGTGAGGATGACGGATGATTGACATATCACTAAAGAACTTTGTAGATCATGGTAGGGCTTTAGGATTTTATCCTTGAGTATTATGCGAAGCCATTGAGGGTTTTTTGACTAGGAGAGTTTCATAGTGAGAAGAATTTACTTTTGAAAAGGGTTATTCTTGCTATTCTATGTAGATCAGATTGTAGGGGCAAATAAGGATATGTTAGTTCATTGGAGAAGTAGAAGCCAAGACATGAGTTGATGTGGCAGAGACATATTAGGAAAATACCTGTGAGGGGAAATGGGGGAGCAGGGAGAATTAGAGGAGTCGTGAGGCTGTCATGTAGGTCTTAACCCTCTGTAGGAGAAATAGAAGGTCGTCTAGGAAAAGTCTTCAACCGTGGGTATGTTTCTAAAAGTCTTGGCAAGCCAATTTTGTCCATTGGAGGAGTTGCACGTCTCACAAAAATGGGCCTGCCTGAGTACCCTTACTGTATTCATCAGTCATTAGCTGGGAGCAGCTTATGGAGTATAGCCTTGAGCCTAGAAGATGAGGTTCTCAATCTTGTGCTCACTGCAACAAATCTAAGGCACATTTTCATGACCTCACAGAGACGGAGGGAAGAAATCGAGCCTTATTTTGTAGTCTAGATAGTCAATGATGATAGCTTGCATTGGGGCAAAGGTTCCCAAACTTGCCCTGTTTATAATGTCCTTACTGTTTTCACAGCACTCCTAGGCCAAAAGAAATACACAAGAGTTTACTTTATAATGTAGTTAGGTCCAAACAACTTAATAAGTGTCTGTGTCCTAATAAGTTAGTGATTGTTGGGGGGGGGGGGGGGGACCGGGCAAATTGAAGGAAAATATATTTAATTTCATTCTTTAATAACCATGTTTATTTTCTAGTAAGCTGTGGATATATATTGGGCATTAAACAGCTTCTCAGGTCTTGGAATCAAATTAAACATTGCCACCCTAACTGCTTGTTCCACGTCTCTTTTTTCTACAATTCTTGCTTTTTTATCATAAAAACTCCTTAAAAACAGTTTTTTCAAAGATATTATCAAAAGGAATATAGTGATCCAGTGTTGAAACTGTGAACTATATCACAGTAGTTCATGTGGTGCTAGACAAACTGTCCTGTGTCTTTTTGCACTGTGTGGAAACCTTGAGACTAGAGTGATAAGGTGAGGAGTGGTTAGATTCTTGATATATTTTAAAAGTAGAGATAGAGGGATTTTGGTTTCTGATTGGGGAATCAAGAATGACTCCAAGGTTTGGGGCTTGAGGTAGATCAGGAGTTTCCAAACTACAGTCTCCTGTTCTTATAAAAAATTAATGGGACATAGCCACACCCATTTATGTTTTGTTGGTGGCTGCTTTCCTACTAAAACAGCAGAGCTAAATAGTTACGATTGTTAGAGCCTGCAAAGCCTAAAATAATTATTAAATGGCCCTTTCAAGAAAATGTTTGCTGATCTCTAAACTAGACTGAATGAAGGAGCCATTTAGTTTAGAGTCAGAATCTTTGTCTAATATATTTACTTACGTTATCCTACTATGTACATAAAATTATTTAGTTGGGAATGTAGGGTTGGGGAATAGATTTGAAGATGGGGTAAGAATTAAGAGTTCCAGTTTTGAACATGGTAGATGCGAGTTGCTTGTTAGACATCCAAGTGTAATAACTTCTAATAGACATCTGTAGTAGTAACTAATAAGAACATTTTTCTGCATTGTTTCATGAGTTCTGTTAAGGTCCTTTACACATTAGTTAACTGGGTAAATATTTTTTATAGTGAATTGTGGCCTTTAATATTCTGTTTGTCTTGTCTCCCCATGTTTCCTGTGTCTGAGAATTAGACTTTGTGCAAAGAACTGTTCTAATTCTTTGTTATGTTTACTTGTTTTAAATGACTTTACTGAAGGGACTAATAAACAAAAGAAGCTAACTATGAGAATGGGATACAATAAATGAATTTAAAATATGGGTATGGTATCTCAGTTCTAGTGTTTTTTTTGGGGTTGTGAGCTGTAGTTTATTGGTTTCTGGTATGTATAGTTTTCTTGAATTTTTGTATCAGCCCCGTGAATTTAGTAGGGTACTTTTTCCCTTTTAAGTTTAATTTTATCCTTTTAACTTAATGGATAAGAGAAAATGTAACTAATGGAATAAAATTGACTTATCCTTTAATTTTATCTAAATTTAAAAAGTCGAAAAAAAAAAAGTCAGTGAGTCCTACCAAGAATGTGGTATTCTAATATTTCTTAGAGGGGTTACGTTCTCCAAAGTTTTCTCTGTCTTCAGTGATTTACAGTATAGGTATGGTAAAGATTTGCTTTGAAGAGCCAGTTTTGTATATTAATTTAGAAACTAATCTTTTACTGGACAAAAAGGGAAATGTGAAAGGGTAATTTTCAGAGATCAGTTTTAATATTTTTTATCCACTATTTCTCAATAAACTTTTGTTTCACTTTAGGTGAACTACAGAAAGCCATTGACTTGTTCACAGATGCAATCAAGCTCAATCCTCGTTTGGCCATTCTGTATGCCAAGAGAGCCAGGTGAGAACTCTAAATAAAAAAGCTAATTTCTGCTTATTTGTTAAGATGTGACAGTCCCAAAGATGTTATTGTTTGAAATGAATACTTCTTTAATATCATACTTATTTTTTAGTGTCTTCATCAAATTACAGAAGCCAAATGCTGCCATTCGAGACTGTGACAGAGCTATTGAAATAAATCCTGATTCAGCTCAGCCATACAAGTGGCGAGGGAAAGCACACAGGTAAATAATGAAACTTATTTTCAGAGCTCTTTAAATTTAAATCTAATGTTTTAATATACCTTCTTCTTAAAAAATTGTGGAACTTCCCTGGCAGTCCGGTGGTTAAGACTTCACCTTCTGGTGCAGGAGGTGTGGGTTCAGTCCCTGCTTGGGTAAGATCCCACATGCCTTGCAGCTAAAAAACCAAAACATAAAACAGAAGCAATATTGTAACAAATTCAATAAAAACTTTAAAAATGGTCCACATCAAAAAAAAATCTTAAAAAAATTTGCCTAAGGATTTAATTTTAATGTAATACATGCTCAATGTGTAGAATGGAGGAAATGTCATAAGGAACAGATAAAATAATTCTTTTCACTGCTTCCATTCAGTGAATACCAGTGTTAGCCTTTTTTGGCCACATATAGCCAAATGTAAGGTGAGGATTTTTCTAAGTTATCTCTAGGAAAAGAGTGACTTTTTATCAGTGTCTTACAAACTTTCTCTTATTTTCAGACTTTTTAACTTAACATTAAACAACCAATATATTCTGGAAGAAGGAATACACTAGCCTCAAACTGTTTCAGGCACTGCTAGGTCATGTGAACAATCAGATAAGGGGGAAAATAAAGAGGTGAATTTAACCCAGATTAGTCATCAAACTTGGAAGCAAAACTTAATATACAGATGAGTCTTTGTGGTTTGGGGTAAAATGTCCTGTGCTATTCACACTTACATGGATTGGAGAGGTACTGTGCTTTAGGTGTGAATGGAAATGAAGATGGATATGCTTGGGACCAACTGTATTAGGTGACTCAAAAAAAAATCTTTGATTTAATTTTCTTATTTGAGTATGTAAAATATTTGCATGTTTTTTAACAAGTCAAAAATGAGTTAATAGGTATACCCAGAGAAGTCTCATTTCCGTTGCTGTCCCCTCTACTCCATATTTACCTATCTCCACCAACCTTTAGTTTCTGATCCATCCCCTGTGTCCTTTTTAAATAAAATGTGCACACGAGTTGTTTTCTATCTCATTAGAAGGTAGCATGCTGAATACACACCTGGTTAACCCTGTTTTTGATGAGTTGAAGGTTGTGGCTCTACATAATTTTTTTAAATATGATATTCTGAATTAAAAAAAATTTTTTTTAAGTTTTTAAACATTTTTTAGTATAACAGCTTCACAGTTACCATAGAGGAAACTTAAACTCCTAAGTTTTTCTAGAGTGGAGCATAGTAATTTAATTGGTTCATGAAAATTTGTAGTTCAGTATCTAACTGAAACTTCTTCTGTCTTTTTTTATAATGAGGAAAAAAGACATCATGCTACATAAGTGAAGATGTATAAAAGGCTCCAAAAATTACTTTATATCTGTTTCAGACTTCTGGGCCATTGGGAGGAAGCTGCCCATGATCTTGCGCTTGCCTGTAAGCTGGATTATGATGAAGATGCTAGTGCAATGCTGAAAGAAGTTCAGCCAAGGGTACGTTAGAGTGAGGAAAGTCATTACTCATGGCTCTAATACTTAACCCTTGGCAGTAAATTAACTGCAAAACACATGCAAAGAATCAACCTTTGGAAGTTATAATCTGTAATCACTTAAGTTTGTGTTGAACTCAGGAAATCTCACAGGGTTTTCATGCTTTAATTTCTCATGTAGTATTACAGCAAGCTCTGTTACTTTGTTTGCAAGCCTGCAAAATCATAACCGGAAAGTTAGAAATAGAAAAGGGAGCATCAGGTTTACAGCAAAGGAAAAAATAGGAAGTCCATAAAATGGGACCCAAGATTGAGTCTGGTCTGTCCTTATTTCTGTCTAAAATTGTTTATTAAAATAACAGTACATTTACATGGTAAATCTTTCAGCTTTGTGGGAAGTTCCACTATCACGAATTTACTCTCAAAGGCTTTAAGATAGTGGAAGTTTTATTGAATTTAATCTATCAGATGATTTGATTTTCTTTCTTTTCATAACAGGGCTAATGCAGCAAGGTTATCAGGTGAGATATTCTAGAACACAAGGTTCTTAGAATATCATCATAAACAAGCTAAAGTAACGGTTGAATATGGATCTCTTACATTTATATTATTCTGTGAATAAATGCTAGATTCCAGATACTTGGCATGGACTGTGTACTAGTACCTGGTACATATATTTTCTCTTGACCCTTATAGTGAAGACTAACATACTTCTGCTCCCTGTCCCCTCATTATTGATGAGGAAAACTTAAGTATAGTTAGACTGTGGGAAATTATTGCTATGTGTGTTTCCAATCTCTGCCTTTGCATGGTGGGTATCATGCAAGAATTGTCATGCAATTTGACATCTATTTGTCATCCTTGCACTAGTTGTTTGAAATTTTTAATACTTTTCTGTAACATCAAATCCCAGCCTCTTTTCTCTGTTTCACAGTGGACTTGTTAAAGCCTGTTAGGTCTTTTTCTATAAAGTAAATCTAACTCATTTTTCAGAACTATGTGTTGAATTAAATCTCTCCACAAAGAAAAGTAATTATTTGTGTTGACCTTCTTCAGCTTTCAGAGAAGACATTTTTCTGTGGCCGTTTTTTCCCTAGGCCCAGAAAATTGCTGAACATCGGAGAAAGTATGAGCGAAAACGTGAAGAGCGAGAGATCAGAGAAAGACTAGAAAGGGTTAAGAAGGCTCGGGAAGAACATGAGAGAGCCCAGAGGGTAAGGTTTCTATACTTAAACCATTAAAGAGAAATATAGTAGATTAGACTTTTTTGGATATCTTTCTCGTTCCTAGCTCTTTTTAAATAAAAAGAGCTGGTTGCGGTTTCTTTAAGCAGGATAGTGACACTGCTTAAAGGAAGTTTCTTTCTCTTCATTGCTTAACCTTCAAATTCTTAAGTGAGTTTATATAGCACCAACTTATGTCCTTGTTTGTGTTCTCCTAAAATCAAGACTTTTTCCTGGTCAAGTAATTAATTTAAAATTTGGCAGTATTATTTGCTTTCTTTTAGGATGCATGACCTGATATTTTAAGTTTTAAATTTTATTTAAGTTTTAAGTTCCTTCTGTTTTAATAGTGAGTACATAGCTATTTAAAATTGACTCTAGTTATTTTTTAGTTTTAGTTACAAATCAAAAATACTATTTGAAATCATTCCAAAAGTAATAATTAACTTATTGAGAATCCAGTTGAAAATTGTTTTTTTGGGAGATGAGGTGTCTCCTTTAGTCCAATATTGTCATTTGAAACTTGTCATTCTTGTAAGTCCTCTAGCTTATTTTACAATTTTTTCATGATTTTCCATGGATAAGGTAGGCGTAGACAGCAGAGCAGACTTTCCCCCTTCTTATGTAATTTATTTCCTTTTTGTATTAAAGGAGGAAGAAGCCAGACGACAATCAGGAGCTCAGTATGGCTCTTTTCCAGGTATTTTGAAATAAAAATTAAAACTTTTAATATTGTAAATAATTGGGGAATATTCTGATTTGGGGGCTCAGGTATGTATATTGTATTTAGTACCATTAATCCCTGGAACACTGAGTCTTTAGAATGTCAGCCTCTAGAAAGTTTCATTCTTGTTAAACATTTTGTTAGTGGGAATACAGTATATTATTTTCCCCATATTTTGAGCAGTATACTTTTTAAACATAGGTAACATTTATTGAGGCCTGAGCATTGTATTTTATTAAATGACAATAGGAACTTATTTTGATGTAAATATTTAAAGTATTCCTAAATGGCCATAATGAAATTTTGTTCTATTGTACATTGATATTCATGAGGATACTAGGTAGAAGCATGGAATCATTAAGCACAAAAAGTTTTGAGTCCAGTGTAAAATTAATATACATTCTTCCCTTCCTTGCAAATGTCAAGTGATCAGAAATTACTAGTGAGGCAAAGCCTTGAATGATAGCAGAGGCCTGTGCAATACAGGTAGAAGAGCTGTCAAAAAAAGGCACTCAGAGGACTTCCCTGATGGTGCAGTGGTTAAGAATCTGCCATGCCAGTGCAGGGGACATGAGTTCAATCCCTGGTCTGGGAAGATCTCACATGTTGCAGAGCAACTGATCCTGTGCTCTAGAGCCTGTGAGTCACAACTACAGAACCCACATGCCACAACTGTTGAAGCCCACGTGCCTAGAGCCTGTGCTCTGCAACAAGAAAAGCCACCACAAGGAGAGGCCCTGCTGTGCTCGTCACAGTAGAAAAAAGCCCGTGCGCAACAAAGATGTAATGCAGCCAATAAATAAGTAAACAAACTTGCAAGCCAAAGTCTCTAAACCAGAAGAAAAATGTGGTATTAAAAAAAGAGAAGAAAGAAAAGGCACTCAGAGAGTGAGTGTATTTTGGATACTTCCTGAATGAGGCAGTGTGCAATTTATGTAAAGACGAGAAGAGAGTTTTTTTTGAAGTTGTAATGGGGGAATCAGCAGCCGCAAAGTAACTGGCTTTCTTTGTAAAGGTTTATAGAGGCAGCTACACACCAATTATGTTTCCCTTGCTTAGAATTTACGTGGTCAGAGGCTAGAAAAGGAGCCTCTATTCAGAAAGGTCATGTGCAAGCAACTTAAAAAGAAAAAAGGAAGGAATATACATTGGGGATGACTTGGAGAAAAGGCAAGAAAATAAGTTTTAGCTCATAGCTTACTTTCTGTCTATAAGATAATGTCTTATATCAGGTACCTTTGTTTTAGAAAATGACCACTAATATGGACTGGTACTAGAGATAATTTTTTGTTAACATGGGTTTTATTATATAGATTTGACAAGCAGACTAGCTATTATTGCCTTAGGTCAGTAGTATTTGTAGAAACTAGTTTTAAAAAGTCAGTAGCATCAGACTTCCTAGGTGGCACAGCGGTTAAGAATCCGCCTGCCAATGCAGGGGACACAGGCTCAATCCCTGCTCCAGGAAGATTCCACATGCCACAGAGCAGCTAAGCCCGTGTGCCACAACTATTGAGCCTGAGCTTTAGAGCCATGTGCCACAACTACTGAAGCCCATGAGCCTAGAGTCATGCTCCGCAACAAGAAAAGTCACGGCAGTGAGAAGCCCACGCACCACAACGAAGAGTAGCCCCCGCTCACCACAACTAGAGAAAGCCCATATACAGCAACAGAGAAGACCCAACACAGCCAATAAATAAATAATTTTTTTTTTTTTTTTTTTTTTTTTTTTTGGGCACACGGGCTTAGTTGCTCTGCGGCATGTGGGATCTTCCTGGAGCTGGGATCGAACCCATGACCTCTGCATTGGCAGGTGGATTCTTAACCACTGCACCACCTAGGAAGCCCAAATAAATAAATTTATTTTAAAAAAAAAAGAAAAAGAAAAAAAAGTCAGCAGCAGCATAAGAAGCTAGACATTGTTTTCAGGCCCCCAATTAGATCTCCTTATCTGTGATTATTAGTTACTTATGGGCATGTTTGAATTGATGTAACAGATGGAAATCACTTTGTCATACGTGTTTCTTCTTTATGAAGCCTTACTTGTAATGACCCTCAATCTGTAGAATACATCAGTGTTACCTGTATTTCTTTTTAGGATGTCCCTACATTGGTGTTAATTGTGATTTTAGAATATCTCCAATGGACGTAAAGGTTTATGATAGTGCAAAACTGAGTAGAGAAGTTTGGATTTGTAATCTAAAAATATACTGGGAGAATTAAATCTTTTTTTGCTAGGGCATTGTTTTCAATGTAAAGAAGAAACATCAGGAGTACTTGTTAAAAATGCAGATTTTCAGTTTCACTTTCAGAAATTTTGATGCAGTTGGGGTGGAGATAAAAAAAAAATCCACAGTGGTTTTTTTTTGGGGGGAGAAAGGGGGCCTTGAATTGCGGGATTTCAGTTTCCAACCTGGGCAACAGCAGTGAAAGTGCTAAATCCTAACTACTAGACCACCAGGGAACTCCCCAAAATCCACAGCTTTTTATAACAAGAATTTCAGGTAGTTCTTGAAGGAATAACAGCTTAAAGGTATATAGTTTTGGGGGGTAAAGACAACTAACCTCTTATGAATTAACTTTAAATTGAAACTAACAATATTAAAGAAAGAAGATATAAGATGACTTACTAGACTTCTTAATTTTATAATTCCAAGGGACTGTTAGCTATCTCTCTAAGGTAAGGTTTTCTTTTTTAAGTTTTGTTACTAGGGAAGAAATATTTGTCTTATTTTTAAAGAGAAAATTTGAGGTTAAAATTGTTGTTACATCCAGTTAGAATGTTCAGACCACTTCATGTTTAGTAGCACCCTTCTTTGTGCATGCACATGTGTTATTTTAATCAAAAGGAAATAGGATACTCGTACTACTTGGGAATATGGTTGGTGTCTATATAGATCTTTCATTTATTCTTGCAGGTGGCTTTCCTGGGGGAATGCCTGGTAATTTTCCTGGAGGAATGCCTGGAATGGGAGGGGGCATGCCTGGAATGGCAGGAATGCCTGGGCTCAATGAAATTCTTAGTGATCCAGAGGTTCTTGCAGCCATGCAGGTAAGACTTGGAAGAACAAAGTTGAACTGTATATCACTAAAGCATTTCTCTCATAATTCTGTGTGGTTAAATTAAGGTTAGTCTATTAGCCATATTTTATTAAGCTGAATTACCAAATAGCCTGTTATGCAGTTGTGACATTCATTTTCTTTTTTCAGAATGAGTAGCTTACGTTTTTAAAAGTGGTTTATAGGGAATACTCTGCAATAGTTGGTAGTTATATACAGTTGTCCTTTTCTTTGTATCAAAATTGTATATCCTTTTTTTCATTGTCTAAAGTGACATAATTGAGTTTGACTTTGAAGTGCACATTAATGATATTTACGCTTCAGGGACTTGTCCAAACCTGAGTTGACTTAGCCATGACAAAACTATAGGTCTAAATAAAGAGATAAGATTTAGGATAATAAAATTGGTGACCCATAGAACATTTTTTTAAATACTAAATATATATATATGTATATCTTTCTTTGCAGGATCCAGAAGTTATGGTGGCCTTCCAGGATGTGGCCCAGAACCCGGCAAATATGTCAAAATATCAGAGCAACCCAAAGGTTATGAATCTCATCAGTAAATTGTCAGCCAAATTTGGAGGTCAAGCATAAAGCCCTTCTGACAAATAAAGCCCCTGCTGAAGGAAAAGCAGCTTAAATAACCTAATGGATGTCGCAATAATACAAACCAGTGTACCTCTGACCTTCTCATGAAGAAAGCTGGGGTGCTTTGAAGATAATCCCTGCCCCTCTGCCCCAGATGCAGCTGAAACATTTTACAGTGGTTTGCCATTAGGGTATTCATTCAGATAATGTTTTCCTACTAGAAATTAAAAACTTTAAACAATTTTTAAACCTTAAAAATATTTAAAACAAATTAAAAGGATGTGTTAATCGCTGCATTTTTCTTTTCTAATCCTTTTGGTTTTTTTCCTTTGAATTAATTTGGCCAGGAACATACTTCAATATGGAAGATTTATTGTTCAAGTTTGAATAAAATAAAGATTTATTAGTGGGAGGCAAATATAACATTTAAATAGATAAAGTTTGAGTTGGATATATGGTCACTGAGGCATTTTGGTTTGTGTTTTTAATTGCTTTATTATTTTTAATGATTTGCTTCTATAAGACTATTGGGACCACCAGTGTTGCAGTAGGGCCTGGGTAGGGACTGGAAGTACTTGGCAGGGCAGCAGCAGTCTTACTACATTTTATATAATATGTATCCTTGTGCAGATGCATTTAAATCTTACACTGTGGTGAAGAGATGATTTTTATAATGCTGCAGTAAAATTGGATTACTTAGCTCTGTTCTTGTCTGATATCTGAAATAAATGTTTCGTATTTCCACATAGGGGAAATAAGGGAATACTTCTCTTTTTGTATTTCTGTGTTTAAAACTCTTCAGATCAGAAAACACCCAACTCTTTGCTTTCTACTTGTTTTCACATTTTTTCCTCTTACTCTTCTTGGGCTAAAGATGGTCCTTTTTCACTAGCATTATCACTGCTATCATCATTCACAGCATAATTGTGCAAGCATACTTAATGCTGGGTTTAATTTGATGTGTAATACAAATAGTGCCTATGTAGGGTAATACCCATAATAGCAGTAGTTTCTTACTTGGCCAAGAGATTTCATATTTAAGTGTTAGATTTCCTCTTTGGTGAAATCTTAACACATCAAAAGGTGTTGGATGAAGGGATTCCCTTTGGTGTTTGGTCTCCTACTTAGGAAATACCTATTGCAGTTAAGAGTTTATCTTGTACTAATCTTTGGAGGATTTGAATTAATTGACATACAAAGAGGGGAACCTAAGTTACCTAATCCAGCATAAACTAAAAAATTGATGAGATTCATGATAGTTCTTTATTGTGGAGTTGTCAGCATTGTGAAAGATTCATTGTTCTGTTCAGCTCTTAAGTACTGCAACCATGTCCCCACCTCTCCTTACTTTCCTTCCCTCTCTTCTGAGGATAAAGAAAATGATAAATTTTCTGTTGTATATCCAGTTCTTATACCAAATGACCAAGTCCAGTCTACTTACTATCTTTCAATTTAAAGTGCTAGTGTTAAAAAGCAGTTTCAAGGGGGTGAGACCCTCTATACTTTGCTTATTTGAAGACTCAGTGGTTGGAGCAGTGAAGTAAATTCCATGGAATACATTTCTGAAATCATAAGTTGATTCAACTTCTTGCATTTTGCTGCACACAAGCAAATAGAAATGCATCTGTTAAGTGAGAAAAAGCTGTATGCTAATTGAGCATGCTTTTTAAACCCTTTAAAAATACTCAGCATATGAACTTAAGTTTGAGCTTGCTGGAGTTTTTGTTAATGTGTTCTCCTATCTCAAAATTTCCAGTGTGTGCTGTGAGTAACTCAGGACCAGCTGCTTCTGGGTTTTTTATTTGATTTACACATTAGCTAAGTGCATTCTAACATTGCACATATTAGCATAAGTGGTTGAAAGTAAAATTGGTCTTCTGAAAATGTATCCTCTGCTTTTAGACTTAAGTTAACACGAAGTATGTTCTTCATTTTCGTAGAAACTCAACATCATTTCTAAACCAGAATGTTCTGTTCATGTGCCAAGAATGCTATAAGAAGGAGTAAAGGAGGTTTTTTTTTTGCTTAAAAATATAGTTATTGGATATTTCTAGCTACTTTAAAAATAAAGTATGGCTTCAAACTGGATGTTGACTCTTCCCACCACAATCACTCCCCCTTTTTTCAGCATATGTTCTATTTTATTTCTCTATCACTCATCCCAAGGTATTTAAGCACAATAGACTTTAGATTATACAGTGTTGTTAACAAGCTTAAGTAAAACAGCTTTACGTTTCTTGAGGTAAGCAATTCTGCCATATTCAGAAGGAAGCTTCCATTTCTGTGTTCAGAAGTGCTTGCTCTAGTGCTCATCCAGCCCAAAAAAACTGGAGAGGGCGCCAGGGCGGCATATGCTGAGATGCTGGTGCTAATCCACGGAGTTAACATTCTACCCTCATATTCCACTGGTCAGCCTTGATTTGTCTTGAAACAATATTTAGTTCCAAGTAAACCTAGGAAATATTCCATGACTGTGTCGTCATGTGTCCAACAAAAATAATTACTGCTACAGAGCAGTGGAAAAAAGACCCAGCGTAACGACTGGCAGTCTGCCATGCTAGGAAATACTGGCCTAATGGGATAAGGGAGAAACCGTGTCTTAGAATCTGCTCATATTTGAAATCAACACGCTCCAGTAGGCACACGTATCAGGTGAGTAGTACTTAATCTTTGCCAAGCACTTTCTGCAAATACTGACTCAATTCTGTTAATGACCACAAGGGTGAGGACTCATCCCCCTTTTACATAGATGAGGAAGCTGAAGCAGTTAGGTAAATTGACCAGGATAAAACAGTTGATGTTTTGTGGAGCTGAGATTCTCGTCAGGCTTGTGGCTTCAAATGTCTTATTGCTAAATTCTGTGTTCTGCTGCCCTTCTGTGTACAAGGTTGCTTCTTGCAGGATTGTTCATTTAAGAAATTGACAACTAAATGTACATTTGAAGGGTATTAGTTAAATAAGGCATATCACATCATTGGGTGTGCTGATGTGCACATCCACAGAGGTTTCTCCTGATAGGAGAAGCCTGATGGCATAATTGAAATGCTTATCAGTCCGCTTGTGATGGGCACAAAAAGAGGACAAGAAAAAACTAGTTTATGGTGCAATAATTCTGAAAGTTCAATATATACCAGTGTTTACAACCAATAAAGCATACTTTAAGTAGAGTGTATGTAGTTGCGGGGGAGGAGGGAAATTCCCTAAAGCATATAGGCAAATATAATTAACAATAACTGGTAAGCTTCAAAAAGTCAAATCTAAACTGAGTAAGGCATGTCGCATTGACATAAGTTTTAAAACTGGATTCTAAGTATTAGGTGGAGCCAGAGTAGTGAGGAGGGAAATAGAACTAGCATAGACGTGTGTAAATGGTATGAAAATCTAGGTATCTGGCATATCATCAGGGTGTCCTCAAGCAATTCACTCAGATCGCTAGGACATTTTCGGGTTGTGTAAGTAACGACCCTATGCCAGTGTAGGAACAACAAACAGGAAGGTGGTCAGTTCTGGCCAGGTAGGTTCTTTATTCTGTAATGATGGTACGGGTGTGAACAGAAATACGCTAAAATTTTAATACATTATGTAGTGTGGGACAATGTTTATCTAATTCAGGGAGCCCTATTTAAGAAAAATAATATATAATTAGAAATACTGAGATGTGAAAATGAATGTTTAGAAGGAGCAAAAGTTAACGATTTAGAAATTGGAAAGATAAACACAACTATAGAGATAGTTCCATTTAATAAGTGATGTACCTATGTAGTTGCTACATTTTCTGCTTCCTACTCTGATTATGACTTATGTTTTCAGTAGAATAGATAATTCCATGGTGATCAAAATATTTTTTGATAGCTGGGATGCAAGAGATTTCAAACAGATGTGCTATCTGCTCTATGTCATACCCTACAAATGGGAATTCTGAGAATTATTGTGTTCAATTATCATAAAGGGAAAGTATTCGTTGTGTGTGTGTAAATCTGCTACATAATCCAGTTGTTTTTTTTAAATTATTTTTGGCTGCATTGGGTCTTTGTTGCTGCTCCTGGGCTTTCTCTAGTTGCAGTGAGTGGGTGGCTACTCTTCGTTGGGGTGTGCAGACTTCTCATTGTGGTGGCTTCTCTTGTGGAGCACGGGGCTCCGTGTGTGTGTGTGGGCTTCAGTAGTTGCGGCACGTGGGCTCTAGAGCGCAGGCTCAGTAGTTGTGCACGGGCTTAGTTGCTCCGTGGCACGTGGGATCTTCCCAGATCGGGGATCGAACCCATGTGCTGTGCATTGGCAGGTGGATTCTTAACCACTGTGCCACCAGGCAATCCAGCTTTTTCTTGAGAGAGTTTCCAATTTAAGTAGGAGTCGACTGGTGAGAACTGAGTCCTCTGCTTAAATTTTACAGCAGACAAGCTTCTATGTTCCAGTGCCAGAATCCTTTGACTTTTGAACCTGCACCCTCGTCATGACCTTAGGGAGTGGTGGGAGTATTCCTGGAAGCGATTCCTAAAACAGGACGTCTAGAAGTAACCTATATTAACACACATAAATAGGTATCACTAAATCCGACTGTGTGCCTAACTTGCCTTTAACTTAGCTGTCGTCACTGTAGCACCACTGTAAGTGAAAAGGAGTTTAAGTGGAAAGGGACCATAACCAATGGCAATTAAAATATTTTCCGCAAATTTTGTGAAAACATGACCAGGTAAACATTGTTAGGGCCCTCTCCTGGGAGTAAACTGTAAAGGGCGTAAAGCACTGGGCCTGGCTGTAGTAAACAGTCAAGGACTATCAGTAAGGATATTATAAAAGTAAACTTGCTGGCACTGAAACTGGCAGAGACACATGACTATGGTAGCGAAGTAATTGAGGTTGAAATACTGAAACCTGGAGTCTCACAAGTGTGTTGTGGGTGAGGGGTAGAATGTGGTTTTTCCAGTTCTGTGTAGGTTGGGTTTTCACTTTGCAACATGGAAATTTTTTTTCTTCAGTATTTTATAAAGTACGTCTACGTAAATTAACTTTTCTAATCCTCACGGTATTAACACTGTCATTTCACAACGGAGGAAACCAAGAGGTCAAATGATTTTCCTACGTGCCTACTAGTTTGTTCCCACCTCCATCTGATCATTTCGATTTCCTGAAGCTCAAGTTTTCTTCCCACCAGGGTTTTTCAGAGGGGAGAACCTTGCCCAATCAACATTTATTTCCTCTTGACCAAACTGTGGCTAAAAATACTAGCGAGAGAAAATGCGAGTAAAGTCTCCAGAGAAACAGGAAGATGAGGTCCCCCATCTTGCTTGTCTCCAGCTTGTCTTATGGAGAGAAGTGGAGAAAACTGAGGCTGTGTAGGTTTTCTGAAGTCTCCAGTGTTGGAGTAGGTGTAAAGCAGACCCGTCAGTTCCCGAGAACTCAGGGGACCTCTGAGCTGACACGCCGGGTACTGAGTTTCGGTGGGACCCACAGCCCCGTGTGGTCCGCGCAGCACCGCTCTGCCCCGCCCCGCGCAAGCCCCGGGGGCCAATCAGAGCGAAGGGGCGTTCCCAAACCCGTCTTTCCCTCTTCCCATCCCTGAGGCCTCCGGCCTAGAGACTGGGCGCCCAGCGACCCGGAAGTAGTTGTTCTGGAGGAGGCGGGCCTGAGAGGGTGGAGCTTGTGACCCTCCCTCCCTGGGCTCTGCCGCTTCTTTCCGCACTCGGCTGGCTGCGGCTCCTGCTGGAAAACTGGCCAGGTCTGCCTGAACCGCACCTATGGCTTCCGTGCTGTCCTACGAAAGCCTGGTCCACGCCGTGGCGGGAGCCGTGGTGAGGCGGGGTCTTCGTGCCCAGGCCACTGTGGGGTGTGGGGCTTCTCTGGGGGATGGGGGAAGAAGGAGACTGGGTCGTGACTGGGACGTAGAGGAATGGGGCATAGGCGAAATGTTGCTGGAAGAATGTAGGGTGAGGGCCGACACTCACCCTCCGCCCCTGGCTGCCGCTTTGGCCTCTTAGAGAATATCTGGGATGAAGGCAGCGGTGGTCCCACACACCCACAGGGAGGCAGGAAGAAGATAATTGCAGCCTTCTGAAGTTTAAAGGGCAGTCGTCCGCCTATCCCACCCCTATATCCCACGCACAGACTTTGCCTGACTGGGCACAGACGTAGGTGTGAAGCTTTGCTGCTTAATCACATTCCTCACTACGGCCTATTTTTACTCAGTTGCTGCAGGCAGGTGGCAGTACCTGGAGGGGATACGTCTGGCCAATATTATTGGCAGTGGAAGATACTTAATATTATTTTTTAATTAAATCAAAATCAGAGTTGCTGTCTACCACAGGTGTGGTTTACTATGAGGAATGTGCTTGGTTCTTGGGATTCTGGATGTCTCACTTCCATGTGACAGCACTCTCTTTTGCTTGAAACTTTCCACTCTTGGTTTGGGTAACTTCCTCTCAGGTTCTCCTATCTCTGGCCTGCCGTTTCTCACATCCTTCTCTAGCTGTCGGAATCACTAGGACTTCAGAGGGATATCACTTTTCTTTTCTCCTAGGTCCCCAAAACTGCACTGAGAGCTCATGTTCTGTACAGGCTAAGAGCAGTTGAACCCCACCCTCCATCTTGTTAGATAGGTGGCCTGCAAACCTCACTTTCCTAATCTGTAAAGTGGGGGTGTTGACACCTACTTCACAGAGTTGTTACGTGAATTAGATGACAATAGTTCATGGAAGTGCCTGATTCAGGAGTCTTGGTTCATTCAGTTAGACCAGAAGAGCCTTTCAGCCAGTGTAAAGGTGCTGAAGTGAAAGCTTTCTTGATATGCTCTAGGATAGGCATGGAGGCCGTTGTGTTTGGAGTGAAGGGAACAAAGAGGCAAATAGGTTTCAGGAGACCAAATTGTGTGAGAATTTTAACTCTGTGAAAGACAGCTAACTATTAGAGCAAATTATTCTGAGCATGCAGCAACTTGCTGATCTACATTTTAAACATGATCACCCTGGCTGCTCTGTTGAGAGTAGACTGTAAGGGAGCAAGGGTGACAGCAGGGAGACTGTCAGGGGACCAGGATGGTAGCAGTGGAGGTGGTGGGAAGTGATCATTAAGCCGGAATATATTTCTGAGATAGAGCTGCCAGGGTTTGATGGTAGATTGGATGTGGGGTGTAACAGGGTGAGAGTTGGTTGACTCCCAAGAGTTTGGGGCTTGAGCATCTGGAAGGATGATATTCCCATTTACTGAGATGGTGAAGACTATGAAGGAGCAGCATTTGGGGGAAAGATGAGAATGGTTTTGGTTTTTGACTAGAGGGTAGTCATGAGACTAGATGAGCTCACCAAAGAAATGAGTGTGAACTGAGAGAAAATTCTCAAAGACTTAGCCTTGAAGCACACCAACATTAAGAGGTTGGGGAAATGAGAGCACCAGCAAGGGAGAGTCAGGAAGGGCCAGTAGGTTAGGAGGAAGACTAAGAGAAGGTGGTGTTCTGAGAGTTGCATGGAGAAGAGTATAGACCAACTGGGTCAGATACTGCTGTTAAGTCAAATAAGATGAGGACTGAGAAAACCATTGGTTTTATCAACATGATAAATCTGATAGTTAATTAAGAAGACCAGTTTTGGTGGATTCGAGGGGAGAATAGTTGGAGTGCATCAAAGACAGAATGGGAGGATGGGAAATGTTTGTTCTCTTTGCTTTCTCTCAATAAATGCCATTCATTCAACATCTTTATTGAGTGCTTTTTATGTGCCATGCACTGTTATAGGTGCTAGAAATATAGTGGAGAGCAATGTCTTTTTCTTTACAAAGTTTGCATTCCATTGGGGAAGTCAGACAGTAATTGAGTAAATCAAAAAATAAATAATTTTAGATAGTGTTAAGTTTTATGAAAGAAATAAAATAAGGGTTGGCAAACTTTTTCTTTAAGGAGGCAGATGGTAAATATGTACGTGTATGGTTTCTGGTGAAGCTACTCAACCCTGCCATGATAGTTTGAAAGCAGCCGTTGACAAAAAGTAAATGAATGGGCGGAGCTGTATGCTGATAAAATCTTATTTATGAAACCAGTCAGTTCATTGACTTGGCCCTTGGTCTTAGTTTTCTGAGCCCTGCTATAGACAGTGATTGGGGGTAGAGGTGAAGATACATCTCTATTTAACCTGCAAAGACATTTTTTTTTCCCTCTCTCTCCTTGTTGCCTGTTTTTCTCTTGTTAAAAGTCCTGCTTGAAATTATGCACCCTGAATTTGCAGTGGTTTTTCTTTCTCCCATAAGCTATGTTAGATTATCTAGTAGGTATACTTTGGTAAAAATAATTTTTTTTCCTCTTGCTTCCCTCAGGGCAGTAGTGTTCCTGGCACATGTCTGAATTAGAAATTGCATTATGTTTTGCTGTTCTTTTGAACTATCTTGCCAAAGAGTGGTCCTCAAACTCTTCTTGCAAATTTCTGTGTTAAGGATAAACCACACAACATGGATGCTGCTTTCTTCTGGTTGCTACCAAAGGAAAACAGTTTCACCACAAAATGTCACTACATTTGATGATACGTTTGGTGAGAAAAATGGCATTGCTTTTAATGGTGTAGTATTGTGGTAGTGAATGGCTCGTATTTAAATAAATGCCTTGGCCACGATGTTCAACTAAAGCTTTGAGATGATCCAGGAGACCATAGTGGTTAAGAGCACTGGAGTGCCTGACTTGAGCCAGGCAGCCTGGGTTGGAATCCTGGCAGTTTCCCTCAATTTCCCTCACCAGTATAAACTCCAAGGCTGCCTGGAGTAAGTAGTTGTGGCTTCTCCCCCAGAAGATTGTTGGGTCATTGTTTAAGATGTTGATTTACAACCTTTTTGAGTTGACATGTTTCATGTTTGCTTATTCACTTCTTTCCAGGTTCTGCACTTTCCTACCTCAAATGTGGTGTTATGCACACACACACACACACTTTAAAAATTAAACAGATTAGTGATTTTGAGTGTTTTATGGTATACTTTGGTAAAATTGATAATCTCAAGTATTTGAAAATCAGAATTGTGCTGTTTTAGGAGAATGCTTTTTCTCCAGTTGATGACTATTGTCTGATATAGTTAATGGCCTCACGTGTAAATAATTCTCAAAATTTTGAGTATAATTAGATTTATAATTTTATATTTTTGATTCTCAGATTAGCTTCCAAAGATAGATTTTATGTGTAGAAATGTACATTTGTAATTAAAAGAGATTTTATTAGTCTAGAATTTGAAAAGTGAGATTGGTTAGAATTGTCTAGGGGGTTTAGATACCAAAACGGACTTTGGAATTGTAAGGATAATAATTAAGCAGTAACTTTTAGGAGACTTCTTTGTTCCCTATTGTTTATTTAAAAGTTTTTTTAAAAAATTTTAATTGCGTAATTTGTTTTAAAAGACTTACATTTCATTGAATAAATGCTGACTGTTAAAAAAAAATTCAAGTCATAGAGAAATATGACAGAGTTCACCTTTCTCCTTCCACTCTACCTATTGTTGTGACTCAAAGCCCAGACATACCTATCCTTAGAACTGTGTAGAAGACTCATTCAGAGCACTTCTCTCCAGTTGGTATCAAAAGAGAAAATTAGCTCATACAGTTAACATTACAGTGGGCTTTTTACCATATAGACTCACTACCTGCCTTTTAGAAGTAGAAACCAAGTAAAACTTGTTGATTTTCTGTACAAGCCCTTCCAGATATGAAGGTCAGTGGAAAAGTCCCTGTCCTTAGGAAGCTCTTCTGAGGTGTATAGTGGTGGTGTGGCTAAGACCCCTGGTGGTACCTAGGAAGAAGTGGTGGGCTGCCCCTGTGAAGGTGATGGGGAGCCCCCAAGGTTGATACATTACCAAGATTGTGCACGGTGGAAAGAGGTAAAGAAAATCAGCACACCTATAGGAAAAGGGAATGTTGCCGTAGTGGCCCAAAACATTAGATATCCACTATATCATGTCATTAAAAAGACTTCAAAAATCATTGGTATTTTAATGTAAAATATTGTATCATATGGGTAGTCCATAATTGATGGACATTTGCATTGTTTCTAACTTTTCACTGTGGTAAATATTTAGTGTGTTAATGTGACCACCCACCACCCCATTATGAAGAAATTATGGGATTGCTTGGTTAAGTGACTTTACTAATATCACTCACTGATTTATAGATTAGAAACAAAAACTGCCGAGACCAGCTCGGCGACTGGAGGTGAGTGACGGGTGCCGCAAGCTTGAAGAAAACACAGACACAGACTGAAGAGAAAGATGGGACTGGGGGGCTCAAGACCTCTAGGATCAAGAGCCTTGCTGACTCATCCCACTTGGCTTTTATTGAGTTCTTGGCTAAAACTCCCAGGTTAATCCCATAAACAGTCAAAGGCCTCACATGACTGGGGCAATGATCTTTGTTTGCCTCCTGGGTCCGAGTTGAGCAGGTGTGGATTTGAGCTGCGCATGGAGAGCAAAACAGCCCTGGGGGCAGGAGACCTCTCTCAGATGGATTAGGGATCTGTGCCCCACCCCTGTTGGCCCCTCTGCGACTGTGCCTGTCTTAGGTTGTTCCTCCCTTGAGGAATCTTACCCGTCTCTGGCTAACCAGTCATCCTCCAGGGCCAAACAGGGTGATATAAGGAAGGCTCTATGCACCACCCCTGTTGGCCCCTCTGCGGCTGTGCCTGTCTTAGGTTGTTCCTCCTCTGAGGAATCTTACCCGTCTTTGGCTAACCAGCCATCCTTCAGGGCCAAACAGGGTGATATGAGGTGTGCAGTGAGAAAGGGGCTGCGCCCCTAGAGACGGCCAACCCTCTGCCTATGCCCCTATAGTCTCCACGCCCCGCACCCTCAGCTCCTCCACTGCTCAAGCAGGACATTCGGAATCCCATCGCTCGGCCCACATTTTCAAGGTTTCAGAAAGACTCCTGAATGTCTTCCCACAAAAAACCTATATTTTCAGATTCAGTTTAGTTAACTCTGATTCTAATTTGTTAAATGCCAGTAATCTCACAGGGTTCTGTGAATGTTAATAAAGTAACTTAAGTAAAACAGCTTTTATACTGTCTGATACATAATAAGGGCCCAGTAAGTGAAAGCCATTAATCATTTTGTCCCCAATGTGTTTTCTAATTTTCTGTGCATCCTAAACTTAAGTTAGTTAATTTAATATTAGATTTAATAATAATATTTAGTACTTATAGAATTCCCTATCTTCTCATATCTATTAACAACTTTGATAGGCAGGCAATATAACAAGTGATTAGAAGTATGGCCTCTGAAACCAAATCCCAGCTTTGCCACTTATCGCATGTGTAACCTTGAGCATGTCTCTCAACCTCTCTTGCCTCAGTTTCCTGTAAAATGGGGACGATAATAGTATGAGTGAACCTCACTTCATGGGGTTGTTTCTAAACTCTTAGGCAGGTGTCCTTATTCTCATATAGAGACAGGAAAATAGAAACAGGTATGTTAAATGATTTTGCCAAGATTACCAGTAAGTTATTTGGTTATAGGCCTGGGGCTAGAACCCAGGTCTCCTTTCCTTGCAACTCTTCTGCTGCTGTGCCTAGCTGCCTGTTCCTTCATACTTCTTGTCCTTTTCCCTAGCCCTTTGTTTAATTCAAAACTAGCCTCTGAATATCTTTAGATTCTCAGAAAAAAAGCGATATTAAGTATTAAGTATACACATGTATAATCAAACTGGAGGCACTTGGACATTAATTGTTCATCAGGTGCACTTTAAACCACATAGCTAACAATTTAAATGTTCGGTTCTTTTTGAAGGGTTTCCTTTTCTACACCTGGCTCATCCAGACCCAGAGTTTGAATCTAATTGCTCAGATTCTCATAGAATTAACTTAGGTTGGTATACATCTGAAGGCATTGTGTTACTTTGGTTTAGAAACCTTAAAAGGAGGTAATTAGAAAAAGTCTTCATTGTCTTTACTTTCTTGCTGTTTTATTTCATTTAGGCTTCAGCTAAATTATGATTGAATTATTATTTAGATTTTAGTCTTTAGGACTTCTTTGCCTCACTCACTACTCATCATCTGAAATATATCTTGATTTCTTAATAAACTTTTTTTCAAGACTTAGTTTTTTAGAGGAATTTTAGATTCACAGCAAAATTGAGAGGAGGGTGCAGAGATTTCCCATATATCCTCTGCACCCTCTCCCCCCCCGCCCGCCCCAAGCACAGCCTCCCTCATTATCAATATCCAGCAGCAGAGTGGTACATTTGTTACAGTTGATGAACCTACATTGACACATCATAATCACCCAAAGTCCATAGTTTATATTAGGATCCACTCTTTGTATTGTACATTCTGTGGGTTTGGATAAATTTTTTAATGACGTGTATCCACAATTACATTGTTATATGGAGTGTTTTCACTGCCCTAAAAATCCTTTGTGCTCTGCCTATTCATCTGCCTCCTCACCCCAATAAACTTTTTAGCTAATAGGGTCATTTCAGTTCAGTTCTCTTAATTGTAAAGGTTCTTATGTAGTCTTGATTGGAATTATTTTTCTTACTTTAATTTGCTTCTTTATGCCTGAGTAGTCTATGACTTAACTTTTTTTATTGAACTATAGTTGATTTACAGTGTTGTGCCAATCTCTGTTGTACAGCAAAGTGACTCAGTTATATACATATATACATTCTTTTTTTTAATATTCCTTTCCATTATGGTTTATCCCAGGAGTTTGCATATAGTTTGCTTTGCTATACAGTAGGACCTTGTTGTTTATCCATTCTAAAGGTTGCATCTACCAACCCCAAATTCCTGGTCCATCCCTCTCCCTTCCCTGCTCCCCCTTGGCAACCACAAGTCTGTTCTCTATGTCTGTGAGTCTGTTTCTGTTTTGTAGATGGGTTCATTTGTGGCATGTTTTAGATTCCACGTATAAGTGATATCATATGCTATTTGTAGGACTTAATTTTTTTTAAAGAAACAAATATGGTAAAAATAGCTGAAAAAGGGATTTGGAGTAAGACATAACTCTCCGTGTCATCTTGGGTCATTTATGTTTTCTTTCTGAACCTGAGTTTTCTGAGGTATAAAATGGAAACAAGAACACTTTACTTACTGGACTCTCCTGAGAAGTAAATGTGGTAACCCTTGTGGAATACCTATCACAGTACCTGTAATAGTGTAGTAAGGCCATAGTCATTCATTTCTTTTTCAGAGATATTCTTGAAAATACAGTATTTGTATCCAATTTTAGAAATTCAGTGGAATTGAAATTTTCTCTCATCTTGTATGGTCAATTCTATCCATTCACTTGTAACAGATGATCTCGCCTTTTGCTCTACACAAAATAGAGGCTACTTGGGATGAGCTTTCTAACGTTTCCATTTTTTTCTGCTACAGAATCAATTGCACTTTTACCCAATATTTCCTACATTGTGCTGATCTCAGGAAAAACAAATGTGGCTGGTCTCTGCTACTTTGATCTTGATTCCCCCCGCCTTACGTCACCCACAGTTATCTTTTGGGACTTTGCTCCATTCATTTTCACTTCTTTCCTATAGCTTTAATCTTTTTCCAGTGTTTTTCCCTTTACCCCTGTCCTGTAAGAAAACCATGGCAATCTGGTCTAGAGACTGCTTTCTTCTTAGGTGCTGCTCATTCTCCTTCCCTTTATGCTAAATTTATTTAATGACTATTCTGAACTTACTGCCTCTGCTCCTCATCTTACTCTGATCTCTGGAACTGCTCTTCCACAGGCCATCACTGACTTCCTAATAGCTTAGTCTACCGGCTCTTTTTCCTTTCTTATTTGATTCGACTTTGTAGTATTTTACAGTGTTGACCTACCTACCTTCTTTTTTTTTTAATTTTTTAAAATTAATCTCCTTATTTTTATTCATTGGCTGCATTGAGTCTTCGTTGCTGCGCACGGGCTTTCTGGAGTTGTGGAGAGCGGGGGCTACTCTTCATTGTGGTGCGCAGGCTTCTCATTGAGGTGGCTTCTCTTGTGGAGCATGGGCTCTAGGTGCGCAGGTTTCAGTAGTTGTGGAGCATGGGCTCATTAGTTGTGGCTCGCAGGCTCTAGAGTGCAGGCTCAATAGTTGTAGCATATGGGCTTAGTTGCTCCGAGGCATGTGGCATTTTCCTGGACTAGGGCTCAAACCCATGTCCCCTGCATTGGCAGGCAGATTCTTAACCTCTGTGCCACCAGGGAAGCCTTCACCTACCTTCTTGAAGCTCCTTCTGAAAGAGTAGTCATTCTTTATTTTTTACTAAATAATAATTGCTCTTTTGCAAGTAATGTAAGTAACCATTGATAATTTTAGGGCCCTGAATATTGAGCCCTACTGCTAAAAAATGCTATAAAAAGGATTTATAGGAAGCAGCATTTGTTGAATGCTAACTTTGTGCTTGGTATGGTGCTGGGTGTTTCCATAAGTTAATTCTCACTTCTCACAGCAACCTCCACATTTTTTATTGGTCCCAAAATTACAGATGGGGGCGTGGAGATTTGAAGTAACTTATTATACAGTATATACTATAGCTGGGACCTGAACCCTGGTTCGTTTTATTCCAAAGCCATGCTCTTTCCATTGGACACTCAGGCATGTTATCTATTAGGCCTTTTGTTTAACTTGTATATCTGTGGTATGGGTATGAGAGTTGATCGTATCAGTGGAAAGACATATTAACTCTGATTAGGTGAATGACATTTTTTGAATATGAAAGCCACAAAATGGCTTTCATCTTTGGAATTTCATTAGCTCAAGATCTACCACTGAGAGTGTACTTTAGTTGTTTTTCTTTTTAAAATAATCTTCTGTCCAATAATGCCATGTAGTCCATCAGAAGATGCTATATACTGATTTCAGTGGTGCTCCTGCGACTCAATCACCATCTCTGGACTCCTCTGGAAATTGACTTTGAAACTAGCATTGCATATTTTTGGATTATTTGTCATCTTCAAGGGTGAACTAACATTTTGGAAATGATTGAATTTAGTTGGTAGGCCAACCCAAACATCATCGTTCGTACTTAAAGGGCTTCTATGTTTATGTGTGTCCCTGTCTGTTATTTTCATAAGATCGCACATGCTTGACGAACCAAGCCTTGACCAAGTTTACCCCACTGTTTCCTTCTGACTTTGTGGTGTTGAGTACTTCACTTCAACACCATGTGTGTTTGTGTCAGCCAAATTAAAAAGTAGACGGGATATTTATTGACCTTTTAGAGACACAGCCCAGAAAATGAATAAACTATCTGTTTTGGATTTATAACCTGAAATGTAGATGTTGATACATTATTAAGGAATCCAGGTGCTGACTATGAGATTGTTCATAGTAGAACCGGAAATGCCCAGGAACTTAGGCTAAAAATGATTTATATGACTCTGCTTGCCATTTTTATCACTAGCTGTGATCTGTCTCCTAGGCTCCAGTATGGTATTGCCAACTGCCTGAAGATTTTTTTTTGTTTAGTCGTTAATTAATTAATTAATCGTTAGCTTCCTGCCCTTGAGGTGTTCGTAGTCTTAATAAGGAAGACAGACTCATTAACAACTAAATTCCGTACAGTGCGGTGATTGCTGTGTAGTAGAATTTTGTACACAGAATGCGTAATACCATTAGGACCCAGATGAGAGAGTACTTAATTTTTCATCATCTGAAATTCACTATGTTCAAGATTAAACTAGTAAATTTCTTAAAAGTGTATCTCTCTTTTCATTTTCCTGTTTCTGTCAGTGGTATCTTCATTCCTCTGACTCTCTCTTCTCTCTTGCAATCCATACCAGTAAGTCAGCAAATCCTATTGATTCTTTTTTTTCCTTCTTTTTAAAAATATTTATTTATTTATTTGACTGCACCGGCTCTTAGTTGCGGCATATGGGAGGGATCTTTAGTTGTGGCATGCAGGATCTTTTAGTTGAGGCATGTGAACTCTTAGTTGGGGCATGTGGGATCTAGCTCCCTGACTAGGGATCAAACCCGGGCCCCCTGCTTTGGGCATGGAGTCTCAGCCACTGGACCACCAGGGAAGTCCCCATGGATGAGTCTTTAAGGAAGCCTGCTGCAAAAGATCATGTGTTATTTGGTCCCATTTTCATAAAATGTACCAAATAGGCAAAATAGAGACAGAAAATAGATTAGTGGCTGCCAGGGTGTGGGAGGAGGAGAGAATGGAGAGTGACTGCTAATGAGTATGGGTTTTCTTTTAAGGTGATAAAATGTTCTGCAGTTAGATAGTGGTGAATGTTGTGCAACTTTGTGAATATATGAAAAACTACTGAGTTGTAAAGAGAAGAAAAATTTGTCAGATATAGCTAAAATACCTGGAGTGAAATGAGTAGCTTTTAAACCAAGTTTGGAAAAGAATACTTAAAATCAATGAGCTAAGCATCCATCTCAACAAGTTAGATAATATAAAAATAAACTCAAAGGAAAAGGAAGATAATAAAGAGAAGAAATTAGTAAAATAGAAAATATAAACACAAAATGTCATGCCAAGTGGTATGTTTTCAGTTATTTGTTGAGAATGAAAATCTGGTTATGAAAATAAAACAATATGTAGTCACATATTGTTGGTAAAATAATGATCTCACCTACCCCTGACAAAAACCTGTTAAGCCATGGTACAATCATTATTGCCTTAAAGGTGAAGAAATATGCTATACTCCAGTAGGTTCCAAATCTACATTTCTGTCCCAGAATCTCTCGAACGCCAGATGGATCTGGCTACCAGCTGGACATCTTCAAGTAGAAGTCTTTGAGGCACTTAAAATACAGCTAATGCAAAGCCAAACTCAATATCTCTTGCCCCAAAATTGCTCCTCCTGCAGTACTTACCATCTCAGTTAATGACAACACTGTCTCCCTTTTTTTTTTAAGCCAGAAACCTGAGAGTCATCCTTGAAGTTTCACTTCTTCCTCTCCCCACGTCTGTCCAATCAGTCACTAGAATAGTCCTTAATATACTTAGCAAAAGCCTTTGACTTGACCTCTGCTTACCCCTAGTGGCTTTCATTCCCTTCTTGGTTGTGCTCTATATATTCTGACAATAACAGCCTTTGAATTTCCAGGATGTTCAGGTCACTTCCAGACTTACACTTGTTTTTCCTTTCAGCATCCTGTTAGATGTCTTTTATCAACTATCTAGTATCCCTGTCACTAAAAACAAGAACAAACAAACAAAACAACAACAAACCAAGCCTCTAATAAATGATTCCCCGAAAGTATTAATTATAGGCTATATTTATTTTTCCTAATTATTTGCCTTTTGAAGAGTTTCCTAGAGAGGATAGTGTCTAACTCAAAGGTCATGTGATATTTTCAACTGCTTAGGTCTCACTGGTATAACATCAGCTGAAAGGAATATTAGAAGTGATATGTTAAATAATAATAAAGTTTGTTAATAATGTACTATTCTTCATATTTAATGGCATGTTTATAGCAGCAGTTCTCAAACTGGTCTCATAATTTCTTTACACTCTTAAAAATTATTGCAGGCTCTGAAGAGCTTTTGCTTATGTGGTAGTAACTATTGATATTTATTGTATTGGAAATTAAAATGGAAATCATTAAGATATTTATTTATTTGCTAAAAATATTAAACCTGTTACATGTTAACATACATAACATTTTTTTAAAACTATATTTTCACCTAATAGTTGAAAGAGTCGCATTGTTTTGTATTTTTGCAAACCACTCTAATGTTAGACTTAATAGAAGATAGCTGGAGCCTTTTATCTGCTTCTTCAATTCAGTCTGTTACAATATCACACATCACGGAGCCTCTGGAAAACTTCAGTACACACTGTGAGAAAATGAGAATGAAAAAGGCCAGAAACGTAGGGATTATGTTGTAGTATTTTTATGAAAATAGCCTTGATCCTGCAGACCCCTGGAAAGGGTTTGGGGACTTTCATACTTTGAGAATCCCTATGCTGTATTATTCTCTTGATGTCTTTTTTTCAGATTTTTTTTTTTTCCCAGCTGCACCAGGCAACTTGTGGGATCTTAGTTCCCCAACCAGGGATCCAACCCTTGCCCTCGGTAATGAAAATGCAGAGTCCTAACCACTGGACCGCTGGGGAATTCCCCTTATGTCTTTGTTATTTTTTGTTTTTTTTTTAATATTTGCGTTTTCCTCATTTCAGAACTAAAACTAACATATGCTTATTGTTTAAAAATAATAATCATGTAGAGATGCATCACAAGGGAAATGGAAGCCACCTTTAATTCCTTCCTCTCCCTATATAATACCTGTTAAGAATTTCCCAGATTTTGTGTGTATATTTGTATTGTGTATACTTTTACAAGTAGAAGAGAAAAATGAAAAGTCATTTATGTCTTGATTGTAAAAAAGATTGAGAACTGAGGTAGAAGAGTGAACAGTAGAACTTGGAATTCAAGAGACCTAGGTTCTAACTCTATCTCTGTCACTCTGGCTTTAGGCAGACCTCTTAATGATGGTGGCCCAGACTCCTCAGTTCACAGGGGAAGGGTCTGCACTGCTAGGTGATCTCTAAAGACTTTTCCAACTCCAGGTGCCAGTGTGGTGTTGGAATTAATTTGTTTTCCCAGCGCCAAATGGTTAAATGCCAGAAGTGGGTGGTAGAATGTTGTGACTAAAAATGTTTGCTTTTGGTGAGATGCAAGAAGGTTGTTTCTCTGGAAATAGAGTCTTTTGAATGGTAAAACAATAGAACTCCCACTCAGATGGTTAGAATTCTGTGGGACTCAAAAGAATGGATTGACTTGTGTGCCTCTCTGGCATCGCAGTATTGTACCTTGTAGTTATCTTCTCAGTGTTTTGTGCCTTCTAATTTGATATAAGTGAACAGACAGTCCTAGAGAAAAAAAAAACAACACTGAGTATTTATGAAAAGAGGAATTTAATTCAGATTCTGAAAAAACATATGATTGTATAGCTTAGCATAGGACTTGTATATATAATAAATATTTTCCTTCAGGTAACAGCTGCTTATGAAAACACTCCTCTGTGTGTTTGCTTGGTCAGGAGACAAATATAGCAAGTCCCCAACGTACAGAATAGTTGTGTTCTAAATTTACCTTTAGCGTTTGCAGTACATTTTCTCACAGATATTAAGTTTATTTGTAGGTGGATACAGTCATGCATTTATTAACAAGTTCAGGGCTTATGCTGTGCCAGGCTCTCTGCTGGGTTTCTAGACTCGTCCATAAAAAAAAATAATTGACACATAAAATAGGTCCCATATTATTATGTTAACTTTATTTTAAAGCCAATTTTTAGTTCTATATTAGTAAATTTTTTTCAGTTTTAATTACAACAGTGGTTAAGTGTGTGGACTCGAGCCAGACAATGTTCAAATATTGATTCTGTCATCTGCAAAGTGTATGACCTTTTTTTTCTTAATGTTTATTTATATACTTATTTACTTTGTTTTGGCTGGGCTGGGTCTTAGTTGTGGCATGCAGAATCTTCGTTGCGACATGTGAAATCTTTACTTGTGGCATGCAAACTCTTGGTTGCAGCATGCATGTGGGATCTAGCTCCCTGAACAGGGATCCCCTGCATTGGGAGCCTGGAGTCTTAGCCAGTGGACCACCAGAGAAGTCCCAAAGTGTGTGACTTTAGAAAAGTTGCAATACCTCTTAGTATCTTTTTCTTTATCTATATAACGGAGAGAATAATAGTACTTATTTCATATGGTTGTTGTGAGGATTAAATTTTTTTTAATTGAGATGTAATTCACATAACAAAATTAACCATTTTAAATTGTACAGTTCAGTGGTACTTAGTCTATTCACAATGTTGTGCAACCACTACCTCTATCTCATTCCAAAGCATTTTGAATGGGTAAAAAAAATGTCATCTTATACATATAAGGGACTTTTACTTGGCCAGAAAAAAGAAAAAAGAACTGATACACACTACAAAGTGGATTAACTTTAAAAACACTGTGTTGAGTGAAAGAAGCCAGGTGCAAGAGGTCACATTTTGCATAATTGTTTTTGTATGAAATGTCCAGAATATGTACATCTATAGAGACAGAAAGCAGATTAGTGGTTGTCAGGGCTGAGTGGAGGGGGAAGTGGGACATGCCTGCTTAATAGGTACAGAGTTGTCTTTGGGGTGATGAAAATATTCTGGAACATGATACAGGTGGTGGTTACACACTATTGTGAATGTACTACATGTCACTGAATGGTATACTTTGAAATGGTTGATTTTATGTGACTTCCACTTCAATTAAAAGTAATAATAATAAAGCCCCTTGGTCACATAGACTGGCAAAAAATCCTCGCAACAAATAACAAAGAGCCTGCTTAATTAACCCTATGGGTTTCTACTCTTCTTTCTGGCCCCAGGAACATTCAGCTAATCATTTAAAGGGTGTTTGTTATATTTTATTTTTTAATTTTTAAAATATTTTATATTTTATTTAACGGTTCTAGGTTTTGTTTGTTTTTGAAGTTTGGAACAGAGAAAGGTTTGTTATCCTCTTCTTAAATAGGGTAAAACTAGTAAGCGTTTTATTTCCTTGGCACTGTGCACCCCTCCCCCTGCCTGTACCTGCTGCTGGCTACCAGGAATTGTGGTATAAAGGTGGGTGGCATGGGTTCTGGCAAGGTGTGGCAGTGGCTAGGTCTGAGTAATTCTACCCACCTCAGGCAAGTTCAGGTTTCCATATTCACAGGCACTGCCTGAGACTGGGACTGCCTGGCTGTGGTTGTCCTGGTACCAGCTAGTCAACCAGAAAGTCACCTCAGAGCGCCCTTCTGCTTCCCCAGGCTTGTCCCCACCATTTGTAGTAATCCTGCTTTATTAGTTTTCTCTTGCTGTTATAACAAGTTATCAGACTGAATGGTTTAAAACAATACAAGTTTAATATCCCTAGGTCAGAAGTCTGATGCACAGCTCACTGAGCTAAAATTAAGATGTCAACAGCACTGTGTTCCTTTCTGGAGGCCCTAGGAGAAAATCCATTTCCTTGCTTTTTCTGGCTTCTGGATGCTGCCTGCATCCTTGGCTAGTGGCCCTTTTGTCCATTCTAAAGCCCGCAATGATGGGTTGAGTCCTCCATTGCCTCACTCCCACCTACTCATCTACTTGTAAGGACCCTTGTGATTATGTTGGGGCCGCTCAGGTAATCCAGAGTAATCTCCCTGTTTTAAGATCAGCCAATTAGCAACCTACCATGCAGTGTGATGTGTTCACAGGTACTGTGGATCAGAATGTGGTCATCTTTCAGGGAGCCATTATTCCACCTGCCATATCTGTCTTCTGTGCATTTGGGGCTGTGATTTCTTCTTTCAGAATAGCCTCACTGTTAACCTTTTAATTTCTGGTCCACCAGTCAGACCCCTCTTTGTTTTTCTACACAACACTTTTATATGTAAATCTTTTAATTATTAGTGATTGGAATGGTGAGGAGGCAAATGGTGGGTTTTCAGTTCACCATCTGGATCCAGTCTTTCCAGTACTAATACATTTTTTAAATGTTGTTTAGCTCTACACTTTTTGAGTTTTTTATGCTAGTCCTTGAAGAGGTAATAGACCTTTGAGCTCTTTGGACTGACTTTTCTCTTTATCTTGGTGTAAAATGTACTTTGAGATTTCAAGGTAGGTGGGACAGGTTGTTCTAAGTTAGGAACCTTCAGGTATCTATTTAAAGCTGACAGGGAAGAAGGATGGAGGTAATCCAGTTGCTTGAAAAAGTAGTTTTCAGGCAAGACTTTCCTGCCTGGAGCTCCCAGTCTATGCAGTATCCTGCATAGATGTGTTGATAAGCATTCTCCAGCTTTCCAGCCCCCATTTTTCTTGGAAATTTACCTATAAGGTGAGCAAGGATGCGAGAAGAAGATCTGTAGACTATAAACCTCACAGATCCAGTGTTTCTTAAAACATTAAATATTATCTAGTTCTTCTTAGGAAAGATCATTTATGTGGGAGCCATCAAAATAGCATAAATAACTGAAAGTAGAGTGAAATTAATAAACATTTATTTAAGCATCTACGATATACCAAGAGATAAATGAATATTCTTACGATCTGGTGGAAGAGTTAGATTTCGCTCCAATGTGAGTGCTCTAAGAGATATAAACACATGCTGTGGGAACATAGAGGAACCTGATGGATAGAGTTGGTAACATTTTTTTTTAACTTATTGAAATAACTTTATTTTAATTTTTTAAATTAATTTTTATTGGAGTATAGTTGTTTACAATGTTATGTTAGTTTCTACTGTACAGCAAAGTGAATCAGGGTGGTAACATTTAATCTGAGTTTGAAAGAGTAACTCTTAGGACAATACAGTGTTCTCTCTTGGCAAACAGGCTGATCTATTTAAATAGATAAGAGACCTAGCACATTTTTTGTTCTTATTTATAAAGTTGTCCTAGTTTCCTGTTGTTATCATGATAAAAATATTGTATGTTATTAGATCAGTAGCCTAAAACTTGATCTTATGCCTGAGTGGGCATCCAGGTTGAGAACCATAAACCCACTTGGAGATTTCATGCATATAATTTTATCCCTGACTATATGCTTGTGGTTTTTATCTGTCATGGGGCCTTATGAGTGAGAAGGCTGGTGGTTGGCTCCCCCCCCCCCCCCCGGATAATTTTTGTCATTGTTTTATCTTAGATGAATTATTTATAGAAATTTTGGGAAAGATATTGTCCCTCTTTACTTAAAACACAAGCAAACAGAACTGTTTTAAAGAACAATATGATTCTTAAAGCCTTTTTACTTTGTGGTGAATGCATTGATGAAGCAGAGAGTATAGAAATATGTCCGTTTGACTCCTAGATTTTTTGGTTTCTGGAGGTATCAGAGGAGAGCATAGGAGCAGTAACTGACTAGTAAAAGGTTAAAAATCCATTTACCTGCTGTCTTTGACATGTGTCCTAGGTTGTAAATCCCTAAGTTTGTCATCTCCAGGGAACCACTACATTTTTTTTTCAGTGTAAGAGAGAGAGATTTCTTCTGGAAAATTAAATATGTCTGTTCAAGTTTGTAACTACGGAAGTTTGAACAATAATGATCCCAATAGATTAAAATATTCTGTATATTTGTTCATTGAAAATTTGATTTGACCCATTGATATTAGTGAACTTTTGTTCATTTAAAAGTTGTGCCTCATTATTTTTGTGATACCATAATGACTAAAGACTTTTCAAACTTTTCAGGGAAGCATGACAGCAATGACAGTATTTTTTCCCTTGGATACAGCTCGACTTCGACTTCAAGGTGAGTATCTTATTGTCATCATATTCCTGTTCATTTGGCGTCAGGAAGCAAACATATTTCTCTACTAAGTTCTAAATTAACATGAGGATTTTCTGTTTCATTAGAAATCTACTGTTGTCCGTTTTCACTGGCTTTAAATACTGGTCATCATTGCTGTCTCCTAATTAACAGAGAGGTGTCTGTGAATGAGTCATAGCCTCAGCTGTTTTCTTTCTAATCCGAGAGGCCTGAGTGGACTTGCATTAGGTATTTTGAATCATTACAGTTCGTTCTGATAACAGTATGACTTGTGAAAGACACCATGCAGAGATTTTTTTTACTGGGGGTAGGTTTTCTGGCAAGAAAACAGAGTATAGGAAACATGGGGGAGCCCAGTACCATTGTTGTTGCTCATCTAGGCACGTGGTCCTTGTCTCCCTCTTCCACTTCATAGGACTGTGCAACTTTCTGTAACTCCTGCTTGTTCTTTCCTCAGTGTTTTTCAACTTGAAATTATAAACCTATGCGAGAACGTAGACTTCATGAACTTACTCTTTAAGATAAGAGTAAGATTAGCTTCGAATAAACTAATTCCTATGTTAAAACCCTTCATGACTACTATTTTTAATTAATTTTAGAGATTTTGGAAAGGTAATAATTTTATATGACTCTAAAACCAAAATACATAAAAAGATAGGCAGTATAGTGAAACATCTCACTCCAGTCTGCCTCCTTTTCTCTCCCCTGTAGATAGTGTCTTTATTAGTCTCTCAAAGAACCCTGAGAGTTTCTTTATGGAATAACAAGTAAATAATATGCATTCTCAATTTTCTATCTTACTCAGAAAAGCATACTTTTCACACTCTTCCATAACTTGCATTTTTTTTACTTAACAGCATATTTTGGATGCCTTCCAAATCAGTGCCTTGGGAGCTTCTTCATTCTTTCTTCTAGCTGTAGAGTGTTCCATGGTGTGGCTGCAGCATAACCTGTGTACCCCTCCCCTTTTATAGAGTCTTGTATTGTTTCTTCTCTTTTGTAAAATAGACTTGTTCATATGCCAGTTTGTTTCTGCAAGTTCTAGGGGATAAATTCCCAGGAGTGGGATTGTTGGATCAAAGGGCAAATGTTTGTAATGTTGATAGTTTTTTTTGGATTGCCTTGTACAGGGGTTTCCTAATTTGCCATCCCATGAGCCATAATTTTAATTCTTAAGAAATTGGTTCATTTTCCCATTTTTATGTTTTCAAAATATTCTTCAGATGTGGCTAGGAAATTTGAAGTTAATTAAGGTAGGTTTTGTTTTCATTGAGAATGCCAAAAAAAGCAGTTCTCATCCTTTTGAGACCTTTTATTTTCTTAGATTAGGAAACAGGGCACAAGTCTAAAACTTCGGAAACTTGAATTTTAATCCTAACTCTGCTGCCAACTACATGTGACCTTCACAGTTTTGTGTCTGTAACCTCTTCTCTAAAAGGGAAATGGTAATTTATTTCCCATCTCCTTTTAAGATATTAAGATAAAAATGAGGATACATAACTTTGAAAAAAAAAAAGAGAGCCCTATGAAATATAAGAAATAAATTTCTCCTGTTACGTCTTTTACTTTGGAAATTAGGCATTGAATTAAAACGCTTTATGGTTCATAAATAACAGATGAAACCATGGAATCAATAGTAGGGAATTTAGCACATGGGAGCACAGGAGGATCGTTGAGTTCCGAGGCAAACTAGGGAGCTCAAAGGATAGGGTGAGAGATTGCTCAGGTGAGGTACGTGGCATTTCAGTGAAACTTGCTGATGCTGAAGATAACAATTCTCAAAGGATTTAGTTTAACCATATACTCTTTGGTCTTGTAGTTGATGAGAAAAGAAAGTCCAAAACGACACACATGGTGCTCCTGGAGATCATTAAAGAAGAAGGCCTGTGAGTACTACCTCATTCATCTTTGTTAGACAGAGCAGCTCATTAGGGGATTCCTGGCCGTCCATCATACCTGTGCTCACTTTCTGTCCCTTCTCATAGCCTCGAAGTGTTGTAAATTTGTAATTGCCTGACTTCTGACTTATAAGTAAATACCTAGTTGTTTTCATTTCCTTGAAGTTCAAAACAGTCAGCCATTTTGATTCTTGATCATGGAGTCTTACATGAAACCAATGTACAGTAACCTGAAGAAAATAGTTGTTTAGCTCATTCCTATCAGATGCATTCAGACCTGTGTACCTTTAAAAAAACTTTTTATTTGGAAATAATTTCAAGTTTACAAAAAGTTGCAAAACTAAAATAGTACGAAGAATACTAGTATGTGCTTTACCCAGATTGACCTGTTGTTAACACTCTTCCCCATTTGTTTTTCCATTTGTGCTCATGCCCTCTCCCTCCCATCCCCCTCCCTCCTTCTTTCTTTACTACACAGACACATACATCACACACAGATTTTTTTCAGAATTGTTTGAGAGTAAGTTACATACCATACATCAGAGCCCCTTGCCCCTATGACTGACATTTTCAAAGATGTGGAACTTCTCCCCTTATTTTCCCTTAAATAAAATGTTTCTCACTCTGAGTTTGCCTCATGTTCTTCATGATTAGATTGAGTCTATGCATTCTTGGCCAGAATATTGTATAGGTGAAATTGTGTCCTTCTTAGGATGTCACATTTGGAGTCACATACTGTCTACTTGCCCTTCATTGGTTAATTATAATTTCTCACATTCAAGTTAGCTACTGAATAATTTTATTTTTCCTCTCTTGCAACTATAAGCAGTCTATGAGGAAACAGTTTAGTATCATACAGACTCAGAAAGTCAATGGCTTACAATTAATTGCTTAATTATTTTGGTGCTCAAATTGTCCCAGGTGTGGCCATTGCAACCTTCTTCAGTCTGGTTCTTGTGCCCTTTTAACATGCCCCATAATTTTTTTTTTTTTTTGCACTTCTATATTTACTTCATTTTAAATGTTCTTGCCCTTTAATAAAAAGTGAATGATGCTATTTTAACCAACAGCCATGAGGAAATTGTCTCTAATTTTATATAGTAATTTACTAAAGGAAATCGAGGGGGGAAATCAGTAAATCAGTCATAGAATGTATGTTGTTTCTTTGGTATCATTAATGCTAGAAGAGATTTCTTGGTTTGGGCCTCCTCAGAATGTAGGATATGTGTACAGTTAGGAGTACACTGCAGTGTAGCAGTGAACTCTGAGAATATGTGAGTGATGATCAGCCTTTTCTAGGACTCTCACTTCAGTGGCTTTTGTCCAGCATTTTTACTTTGCTTGTTGTGTTCTTCCCCTAGCCTGGCACCATATCGAGGGTGGTTTCCAGTTATCTCCAGTCTCTGCTGCTCCAATTTTGTTTATTTCTACACTTTTAATAGTCTCAAAGCAGTCTGGGTCAAAGGTCAACATTCTACTACTGGAAAAGATCTAGTAGTTGGATTTGTTGCAGGTAACTAAGTTTTCTGAATATACGATATTTTTATATTTTATTGCTTATATTGTGGTCCGTATACCCCCTAACAGGTCATTTTAACACAAAGTAATGCTACAAAGAGTGTAGTTTTCTGACTTGACTGTGTGTGTGTGTGCGCGTGTGTAGTAAAAATGCATAACATAAAATTTATCATCTTAACCATTTTTAGGTGTACATTTCAGTAGTAGTTTTATTCATATTATTGTGAAACGGATCTCCAGAACATTTTCATTTCACAAATGAGAAGTTCTATACCCATTAAACAACAACTCTCCTTTCCACCCTCCCCTCCGGACCCTGGTAACTACAATTCTACTTTCTGTTCCTATGAATTTGACTACTTTAGATGCCTCATATAAGTGGAATCATACAATATTTGTCTTTTTGTGACAGGTTTATTTCATTCAACATAATGTGTACTCAGGGGTCACTCATATTGTAGGATGTAACAGGATTTCCCGGTTTTTTAAGGGTGAATAATATTCTATTGTGTACACACACACACACACACACACACACACACACACACACACACACTACATTTTGTTTATCCATTCGTCTGTTGATGGACGTTTGAGTTGTTTCCACCTCCTGGTTACGGTGAATAGTTGCTGCTATGAACATGGGTTGTACAAATATCTGAGTCCCTGCTTTCAGTTCTTCTGGATATATTCCCAGAAGTGAGTTTGCGAGATCATATGGTAGTTCTTTTTTTTTTTTTAATTTTGAGAGGAACCATATACCATACTGTTTTCCACAGCGGTTGCACTATTTCAAAATCCCACCAGCAGTTGGTTCCAGTTTCTCCACATCCTCACCAACACTTGTTATTTTCTATTTTTTGTGTAGTAACCATCTTAATGAGGACAAAGTGATAGTTCACTGTGGTTTTGATTTGTATTTCTCTGATGATTAGTGATGTTGAGCATCTTTTCCTATGATGTTGAGCATCTTTGGAGAAATGTCTATTCAAATCTTTTTGCCTATTTTTTGAGTTTGATTTTTTGTTGTTGAACTATAAGTATTCTTTATATATTCTGGATATTACTCATCAGATTTACATATATTTTCTCCCATTCTGTAGGTTGCCTTTCACTATGTTGATTATGTCCTTTGATGCTCAAAAGTTTCTAAGTTGATATTGTACCATTTTTGCCTAGTTTTCCTTTTCTGACTGTGCTTTTGGTGTCATGTCCAAGAAACCATTGCTAAGTTTAATGCCATGAAAGCTCTTCTCCTATGTTGTCATCTAGGAGTTGCATAGTTTTAGGTCTTTAATCCATTTGTTATTAATTTCTGTGTGATATAAGGATCCAACTTCATTCTTTTGTATGTGGAAATCCAGTTTTCCTAACATCATTTGTTGATGTGACTAGACTGTCCTTTCCCCCACTGAATGGTCTTGGCACCCTTGTGAATATCAGTTGACCATATACACAGAGTTTTATTTCTGAGCTGACTTGGCTTTTTTTTTTTTTTTAAGAACTTCTGTTGAGATACAGTTAACACACAATAAACAGCATATATTTAGAGTGTACAGTTTGGTATCCCAATCTCCCAATTCATTTCCCCCCAGCCCTCCCCATTTTCCCCGCTTGGTGTCCATATGTTTGTTCTCTGCATCTATGTCTGTATTTCTGCCTTGCATTTCCTCTTTCATAGTTGTTAGCATTTGCCTTATGTATTGAGGTGCTCCTATATTGGGTGCATATATATTTATAATTGTTATCTCTTCTTCTTGGATGGATCCCTTGATCTTTATGTAATGTCCTTTCTTGTCTCTTGTAACATTTTTTATTTTAAAGTCTATTTTATCTGATATGACTATCGCTACTCCAGCTTTCTTTTGATTTCCATTTGCATGGGATATCTTTTTCCATCCCCTCACTTTCAGTCTGTATATGTCCCTAGGTCTGAAGTGGGTCTCTTGTAGACAGCATATATATGGGTCTTGTTTCTGTATCCATTCAGCCAGTCTGTGTCTTTTGGTTGGTGCATTTAGTCCATTTACATTCAAGGTAATTATCGATATGTATGTTCCTATTATCATTTTCTTAATTGTTTTGTTTTTGTTTTTGTAGGTCCTTTTCTTATGTTTCCCGCTTAGAGAAATTCCTTTAGCATTTGTTGTAGGGCTGGTTTGGTGGTGCTGAATTCTCTTAGCTGTTGCTTGTCTGTAAAGCTTTAGATTTCTCCGTTGAATCTGAGTGAGATCCTTGCTGGGTAGAGTATTCTTGGTTGTAGGTTCTTCCCTGTCATCACTTGAAATATGTCATGCCACTCCCTCCTGGCTTGCAGAGTTTCTGCTGAGAAATCAGCTGTTACCCTTATGGGAGGTCCCTTGTATGTTATTTGTCGTTTTTCCCTTGTTGCTTTTTTTTTTTTTTTTTTTTTTTTTTTTTTTTCCCTTGTTGCTTTTAATAACTCTTCTCTGTCTTTAATTTTTGTCAGTTTGACTACTATATGTCTTGGTGTGTTTCTCCTTGGGTTTATCCTGTCTGGGACTCTCTGTGCTTCCTGGACTTGGATAGCTCTTTCCTTTCCCATGTTAGGGAAGTTTTCAACTATAATCTCTTCCAATATTTTCTCTGGTCCTTTCTCTCTCTCTTCTCCTTCTGGGACCCCTATAATGCGAATGTTGGTGCGTTTAACATTGTCCCAGAGGTATCTTAGGCTGTCTTCAGTTCTTCTCATTCTTTTTTCCTTATTCTTTTCCGGTTCAGTGATTCTGTCTTCCAGGTCACTTATTCGCCCTTCTGCCTCAGTTAATCTGCTGTTGGTTCCTTCTAGTGTATTTTTCATTTCAGTTATTGTGTTGCATATCTCTGTTTGTTTGCTCTTTAATTCTTCTAGGTCTTTGGTAAACTTTTCGATCTTTTGCATGCAGTCTTTTTTCAAAGTCCTGGATCATCTTCACCATCATTATTCTGAATTCTTTTTCTGTAAGGGTGCCTATCTCCTCTTCATTTAGTTGTTTTTCTGGGGTTTTATCCTGTCCCTTCATCTGGTACAAAGTCCTCTGCTTTTTCATTTTCTCTATCTTTCTGTGGCTGTGGTTTTCAGTTGCACAAGACAAAATCCTGCTGATACTGCTTGATACTGCTGTCTGCCCTCTTGTGGAGGAAGCTATCTAGGTGCTTCCTGATGGGAGGGACTGATGGTGGGTAGGGCTGGGTGGGCAGAGCTTAGTAAGACTTTAATATGCTTGTCTGCCAATGGGTGGGGCTGTGTTCCCACCTTGTTGGTTGTTTGGCCTGAGGCTACCTAGCACTGGACCTTACAGGCTCTTTGGTGGGGCTAATGGTGGACTCTGGGAGGGCTCATGCCAATGAGCACTTCCCAGAACCCCTGCTGCCCGTGCCCCTGTCTCCTCGGTGAGCCACAGCTGCCCCCCACCTCTGCAGGCAACCCTCCAACACCAGCAGGTAGGTCTGGTTCAGTCTCCTATGGGGTCACTGCTCCTTCCCCCTGGGTCCTGGTGAGCACACTTTTTTGTGTGCCATCCAAAAGTGGAGTCTCTGTTTCCCCCAGTCCTGTGGAGGTCCTGCAATCAAATCCTGGTGGCATTCAAAGTCTGATTCTCTGGGGATTCCTCCTTTTGCTGGACTCCCAGGTTGGGAAGGCTGACATGGGGCTCAGAACCCTCACTTTAGTGGGTGGACTTCTGCAGTATAACTGTTCTCCAGTTTGTTCTCTCACCCACCCAGCATTTATGGGATTTGATTTTAATGCTGTTGCACCCCTCCAGCCGTCTCATTGCAGCTTCTCCTTTATCTCTGGATGTGGGGTGTCTTTTTTGGTGAGTTCCACTGTCTTTCTGTTGATGATTATTCAGCATTTAGTTATAATTCCAGTGCTCTTGCAAGAGGGAGTGAGTGCACGTCCTCCTACTCTGCCATCTTGATCCTGTTATTTGACTTGGCTTATTTTTATCGTCTTAATCCAGAGAGGAGGATCACTTATCCCTGTTTAGCAGCCTGTACCTAGAATTTATGGACATTAAGATCTCTTTTTTAAAAAGTGAAAATTACGGTACCTTTCCTGCTTACTTTCTGGGGTTTTGGGGGTTTGTTTTTGTTGTTGTTTTGTTTTGGGGTTATTTTTGGACTGAGGATCACATGGGATGTTTAACATGAACAGGACTGGCTACATAATTTTCAGGGTCCAGTATAAAATGAAAATACAGGATTCCTTGTTCACAATTTAAAAGCATTTCCAGATAGTTAACACTAAAGCATTAAGCCAGTCACAGAACAGTTTACACACTCATGAAGCCCCCCGAGTGTGAAAGCATTTAGTCAGATGTGACAGAGTTTTTAGTGCACAGCCCAGTGTGGGCAGTATCATCATAGTTGCTAATACTTTAGGGGTTCACAGGAGAAAGGCAGCTTTTGGCTGGGAGGTATCTGCTTATAGAAAGCAGTGCCTCTTGAGCTGAGCCTTGGCAGAATTAGCAACACTTGGAGATAAGTGGCGACAGTTTCCAGATGGAGGGAGTGGTAGGGAACTGGGAGAGTACAGGACCATGTTTAGAACAGTGAGTTCTGTAATTGAGTGAGTGAGGGAAGTGAGTATAGGAACATGAGCAATACAGTTGGAGAGTTGAATAGGAGCCCGATTTTAAGAGGCTTTGGATCCTTGTCATCTGAGACTTCAGAAGCGCTAGGGAGTCATTAACCTGATATTTTGAGTAGTTACTCTCTGTCTCTACTTAGTGGAATATGAGCTCTTTAAGAGCAGGTATCTCTATCTATATATGGTGTATCAAAGATATGTATAAGATGCAGAGCAGTATCTTATATATACTTTATATATATAAGATATAGGGGCTCTCCTGGTGGTCCAGTGGTTAAGACTCCGCACTTCCAGTGCAGGGGGCACGGGTTCCATCCCTGGTCAGGGAACTAAGATCCTGCATGCAGCACAGTGCAGCCAAAAGAAAAAAAAAAGTTAAAGATATATATTACATATATTAGATAATATATATTGCAATTGTAAATATACCTCTATGTATGTGTAATTGTTATATATTTACATATTATAAGATAACGAATGCACATGATACCTGCTTTTGTGGCATATGTATGTTTATATATATATATATATATATATATATGTTTCCCCTCCCTTGCTAAATTTTCAGTAAGAACAATTCCTAGCATGTAATAGGAGCTCAATAAATATTTGCTGAATAAACAGAATATTTGTTGAATTATTCAGGGTTTTATTAAAGAGATGGAGAGAAAAGTAGATCTATTTCCTGTGGCTTTTTGTGTTTATCTGTTTAGTCTGTATCTAAATTAATTTATTTAAATGTTGCATGTTTAGTATTAGTATTTTGTGGAATCACTTTTTACATACTCTTTGAAAAATTACTGATTTGGGAGCCACAGAATTAAATAATGTCAGTGTCCATTTGAAATGAAAATGATTTGATTGAAAAATAGTTACTAGGCCAAGAGTATTCATGGACCCACAATTCTTCCTTTTCACCTATATGAGACCACTGCTGTTTTTTAATTTGGTCTCTGAGCCTTTTTTTTTTTTAATTATTTAATTTTTTTTTTATTTTTTGGGGGGTACACCAGGTTCAATCATCTGTTTTTATACACATATCCCCGTATTCCCTCCCTTCCTTGACTCCCCCCCCCCCTCGAGTCCCCCCCCACCCTCCCCGCCCCAGTCCTCTAAGGCATCTTCCATCCTCAAGTTGGGCTCCCTTTGCTATACAACAACTTCCCACTGACTGTTTTACAGTTGGTAGTATATATATGTCTGTGCTACTCTCTCGCTTCGTCTCAGTTTCCCCTTCACCCCCCGCCCCCTCCCATACCTCGAGTTCTCCAGTCCATTCTCTGTATCTGATTCCTGTTCTTGTCACTGAGTTCATCAGTACCATTTTTAGATTCCATATATGTGAGTTAGCATACAATATTTGTCCTTCTCTTTCTGACTTACTTCACTATGTATGACAGACTGTAGTTCTATCCACCTCATTACATATAGCTCCATCTCATCCCTTTTTATAGCTGAGTAATATTCCATTGTATATATATGCCACATCTTCTGTATCCATTCATTTGTTGATGGGCATTTAGGTTGCTTCCATGTCCTGGCTATTGTAAATAGTGCTGCAATAAACATTATGGTACAAGTTTCTTTTGGGATTATGGTTTTCTTTGGGCATATGCCCAGGAGTGGGATGACTGGATCATATGGTAGTTCTATTTGTAGTTTTTTAAGGAACCTCCAAATTGTTTTCCATAGTGGCTGTACCAACTTACAGTCCCACCAACAGTGCAGGAGAGTTCCCTTTTCTCCACACCCTCTCCAACATTTGTGGTTTCCAGATTTTGTGATGATGGCCATTCTGATTGGTGTGAGGTGATACCTCATTGTGACTTTGACTTGCATTTCTCTGATGATGAGTGATGTTGAGCATCTTTTCATGTGTGTGTTGGCCATCTGTATGTCTTCTTTGGAGAAATGTCTATTTAGGTCTTCTGCCCATTTGTGGATTGGGTTATTTGCTTTTTTGGTATGAAGCTGCATGAGCTGCTTGTAAATTTTGGAGGTTAATCCTTTGTCCGTTGTTTCATAGGCAACTATTTTTTCCCATTCTGAGGGTTGCCTTTTAGTCTTGTTTATGGTTTCTTTTGCTGTGCAAAAGCTTTTAAGTTTCATGAGGTCCCATTTGTTTATTCTTGATTTTATTTCCATGATTCTAGGAGGTGGGTCAAAAAGGATCTTGCTTTGATGGATGTCATAGAGTGTTCTGCCTATGTTTTCCTCGAGGAGCTTTATAGTGTCTGGCCTTACATGTAGGTCTTTAATCCATTTGGAGTTTATTTTTGTGTATGGTGTTAGGAAGTGTTCTAATTTCATTCTTTTACATGTTGCTGTCCAGTTTTCCCAGCACCACTTATTGAAGAGGCTGTCTTTTTTCCATTGTATACTCGTGCCTCCTTTGTCAAAGATAAGGTGCCCATATGTGTTTGGGCTTACTTCTGAGTTCTCTGTTCTATTCCATTGATCTTCCTTTCTGTTTTTGTGCCAGTACCATACTGTCTTGATCACTATGGCCTTGTAGTATAGTTTGAAGTCAGGAAGCCTGATTCCACCAACTCCATTTTTCCTTCTCAAGATTGCTTTGGCTATTCGGGGTCTTTTGCGTTTCCATACAAATCGTAAGATTTCTTGCTCTAGTTCTGTGAAAAATGCCATTGGTAATTTGATCGGGATTGCATTGAATCTGTAAATTGCTTTGGGTAGTACAGACATTTTCACGATGTTGATTCTTCCAATCCAGGAACATGGTATGTCCCTCCATCTGTTTGTGTCGTCTTTGATTTCTTTCATCAATGTCTTAAAGTTTTCTGCGTACAGATCTTTTGCCTCCTTAGGCAGGTTTATTCCTAGGTATTTTATTCTTTTTGTTGCAATGGTGAATGGGAGAGTTTCCTTCATTTCTCTTTCTGCTCTTCCGTTATTCGTGTATAGGAATGCAAGAGATTTCTGTGCATTAATTTTGTATCCTGCTACTTTACTAAACTCATCAATTAGTGCTAGCAGTTTTCTGGTAGAGTCTTTAGGGTTTTCTGTATATAATATCATGTCATCTGCAAAGAGTGACAATTTGACTTCTTCTTTTCCAATTTGTATTCCTTTTATTTCTTTTTCTTCTCTGATTGCTGTGGCTAAAACTTCCAAAACTATGTTGAATAATAGTGGTGAGAGTGGACACCCTTGTCTTGTTCCTGTTCTTAGAGGGAATTCTTCCAATTTTTCCCCATTGAGAACGATGTTGGCTTTTGGTTTGTCATATATGGCTTTTATTATGTTGAGGTAATTTCCTTCTATGCCCATTTTCTGGAGAGCTTTTATCATAAATGGATGTTGGACTTTGTCAAAAGCTTTTTCTGCATCTATTGAAATGATCATATGGTTTTTATCCTTCAAGTTGTTGATATGATGTATCACGTTGATTGATTTGTGTATATTGAAGAATCCTTGCATCCCAGGGATAAACCCCACTTGATCATGGTATATGATTTTTTTAATGTGCTGTTGGAGTCTGTTAGCTAGTATTTTGTTGAGGATTTTTGCATCTGTATTCATCAGTGATATTGGTCTGTAGTTTTCTTTTTTTGTGACATCTTTGCCTGGTTTTGGTATCAGGGTGATGGTAGCCTCGTAGAATGAGTTTGGGAGTGTTCCTCCTTCTGCTATATTTTGGAAGAGTTTGAGAAGGGTAGGTGTTAACTCTTCTCGAAATGTTTGATAGAATTCGCCCGTGAACCCATCTGGTCCTGGGCTTTTGTGTGTTGGGAGATTTTTAATCACTGCCTCAATTTCCATACTTGTGATTGGTCTATTCATGGTTTCTATTTCTTCCTGGTTCAGTCTTGGAAGATTGTATTTTTCTAAGAATGTATCCATTTCTTCCACGTTATCCAGTTGATTGGCATATAGTTGCTTGTAGTAGTCTCTCATGATGTTTTGTATTTCTGAGGTGTCCATTGTTACTTCTCCTTTTTCATTTCTAATTCTGTTGATTTGCATCTTCTCCCTTTTTTTTCTTGATGAGTCTGGCTAATGGTTTATCAATTTTGTTAATCTTCTCAAAGAACCAGCTTTTAGTTTTATTTATTTTTCTTATGGTTTCTTTCCTTTCTTTTTCATTTATTTCTGCTCTGATCTTTATGATTTCTTTCCTTCTGCTCACTTTGGGGTTTCTTTGTTCTTCTTTCTCTAGTTCTGAGCCTTTCTTATGCTTGATATTTTCATTTTAGTCTTCAGTTGATTTTGACACAATAAACTTTCACTTGGACCAACTTTTTTTTGATTGAGATATAATAATTGGTATATAATATTTTATTAGTTTCAGGTATATGACATAATGATTCAATATTTGTGTATATTATGAAATTATCACCACAAGAAATCTGGTTAACATCCATCATCACACATACTTACAGTTTTTTTTCTTTTCTTGTGGTGAGAACTTTTAAGATCTAGTCTCAGCAACTTTCGGATATACAATACAGTATTATTAAGTATAGTCACCTTGCTGTACATTACATCCCCATGATTTGTTTTATAACTGAAAGTTTATGCCTTTTGACCACCCTCACCCCCAACCCCCGCCAGACCAACTTTCAGATAAAGAGTATAACACACAGGGTTTCATTCTCTGAGGAAATGTATGAATAGCTGTAAGTAGATAACTCAAGATAGAAATCTGGAAGTCTTCCTAGAGGGTGCTCCCTTACCCTCCATGTCTGCCTAGTCTTCATGAACCATCAGTCTGTCTCTTAAATGTCTCTTGAATCCATTCCCTCTTCTCCGTGTCCATAGCCGTTTCCCAAAATCAGGTGCCATCATCTCTCACCTGGACCACTGCTATATTCTGATCTCCTTCCCTGTCAAGTCTTTCTCACTAACACACTTTGCGTAGTTCTGCTCAAGTAGCCTTTCTAGAAGAATCGTTTTCAGTGTCATGATTCAGAGAACTCAAGTTTGAGATTTGTTCACTTGAAAAAAAATCAGAATGGATCCAACCTGTAGAGTAAGAATCTTCTTTTTTACATAACTGCAACAAATGGCAATCTGGTATGATCTTTTATACTTGAGACCAAGTATTGGTAATACCTTGATTTTAATACATTTTAGATTACTGTGGTTCATATGTATTTATATTCAAAAGGTTATGACTCGCTGTCAGGGACTAACATATAACTTTCTGTGAAACTGCTAATTTATGAAATATATGATTAAATCTTTTCCTTTTTAGTTGTTCAGAGCTGTTTGTTTGCTGTATCTGGCATCCCATTATCCACTAGATACACACCACCCCTTATTATTCTCTCTCATTGTGCTCTGCTCATTTTCTTTCTAACTCTTACACAATTTATAATTACAATAGATTCTCCCATACCTAAAGCAGCTAGACTGGTGTGGTAGGGCAGTTAGTTTTTAAAAAGTCAGTGGAGGAACTTGCCTGGTGGTCCAGTGGTCAAGAATCTGTCCTGCAATGCAGGGGATGTGGATTCGATCCCTGGTCGAGGAACTAAGATTCCACATGCTGCAGGGCAACTAAGCCTGCATGCCACAACTGCTAAGCCTGTGCGCCTCAACTAGAGCGCCCACATGCTGCAAACTGTAGAGCCCACACGCTCAGGAGCCCATGCGTCACAACTAGAGAAGAAAAAACACACATGCCACAACTAGAGAGAAGCCCATGCACCACAATGAAAGATCCCATATGCTGTGACGAAGATCCTACATGCCACAACTAAGACCTGATGCAGCCAAAACTAAAAATAAATAAATTGCTTTAAAAAGTCAGCAGAAGAACTTCCCTGGTGGCGCAGTGGTAAAGAATCTGCCTGCCAATGCAGGGGACACGGGTTTGAGCCCTGCCCTGGGAAGATTCCACATGCCACGGAGCAACTAAGCCCATGCGCCACAACTACTGAGCCTGTGCTCTAGAGCCCGTGAGCCACAACTACTGAGCCCATGTGCTGCAACTATTGAAGTGCACGCACCTAGGGCCCGTGCTCCACAAGAGAAGCCACTACAATGAGGAGCCTGCGCACCACAATGAAGAGTAGCCCCCGCTTGCAGCAACTAGAGAAAGCCCATGTGCAGCAACGAAGACCCAACAGAGCCAATAAATAAAATAAATAAATAAATTTATAAAAAAAAAAAGTCAGCAGAAGTAAGGAATATCATAAATAGCCTATGTGCCTTAAGTATTTTATTTTAACCTGCACATCTGCTCACTCATGGGAGTTTTGTGCTTTTTTTCTCGTATAACCCATACCTGTAAATGCTTTACCTACTGTAACAGATATGACCGACCTAAGCAGGTTTGAGGAAAGACATGATTCACTCCTGGTAAGCATAAACCCCTATGGGATGAAAGTAGAAGAGCATGGGCATACTAGGGAGTAGCCTACTGGCCGCAGGTATCAGTGTGCTGTGGCATCTGTCAGTATGTCCTATAAAGGGAAAGAGGAGCACAGGTTTATCTGATGAGTGCATTATGTGGAACTGGTTAAAAGAGATCCCACTGTAGTAATATCATTCTGATCCACTTACATTCTGAAATAGTTTCTTGAGAGTGTGAGAAAGGAATGTAATTACGTTTGATATACAGGGAGGACCCGTGGGTCTGTGTCGATTGTAAATGTCATCTGTTACATGTCTTGTCAGAGAAGTGGTTGAGAGCTGCTATTCTTATATCCAGATCTGGTTATGTTATGCCCAGCTTCAAACCTTTCAGTGTTTGCTGCTTGCACGTAGGATGAAGTCATGGCTGAAGTCATGGCGCCCTCAGCCGACCAGGCCCCTCTCGTATACGTGCAGGATACCAGATCTGCTGTGTTACTGCTTACCTCCCTAGCTTGGTCTTTTCTATGGCTGTCCTCCTGTGCCAAACTGTGATTCCTTGAATAGACCAAGCCGTTAGTAACTTCATTCCTCTACAGCTGCTGTTGTCAGTCTGAAGCAGTCTTAGTGCTTTTTTTATCTTATTAACTCCTAGTCATCCTTTTATTCTCAGCTCAAGCCACCTCCTCTTCAGAAAGCCTTTCCTGTTTCTCATATCCACCACCCCCAGGTTTTATTCTGGGTTAGGTGCCCACCCTCTGTGTTCCAACTCAATGTGTACCTCTGTCTCCCTGCTTACTCTACTGGATAACAATAGTCTGCATATTTATGTTTCTCTTTTACTAGACAGTGAACTCCTTAAAGGCAGAGATTACATTTTTTTGAATCTCTGCACCCCCAGTGTCTTAAGGCAGCATCTGATGCACAGAAGGTGCTGATTAAACGTTGAATGAATGAATTCAATTTAAAGGGCTGCTCCTGGTGCATTCCTCATTTTACTAAGTGGCAACCCTAGTCTTCTAGTTGCCCTACCAGAAGTCTTGAATTCATCCTCTTTCTGACTCCATCTCCAGTCTATGAGCAAATCCTATTGCCTGTTTCTTCATATCCCATCCTCATCCCCCACTACCAGCTGAGTCCAAACCACCACTAAATCTTGCCACGGTTATCTTCAGAGCCTCCTAACTGATGTCCTGCTTCCTCTTTTGTTCCCTTCAATGCATAGTCAACGCAGCAGCCGGTGTTGTCATGTTATAACATAAGTGAGACTGTATAATTTTTCTGTTCAAAGGCCTCCAGTTGCTTCCCATCTCATTCAGAGTAAAAGCCAGAGTCCTTACCTTGTCCTGCAACGCCCTGCATGACCTGGCCCGCCTGTCCTCTTCACCCACACCACTGCAAGCCTCACTGGCCTCTTCTCCCAGAACACTCCTGGCATGCTTCTGCCTCGGGCCCCGTGTACCTGCTGTTTCCTCTGCCTGATTATTGTGTGGTTCACTCCCTCACCTCCTTTAAAGTCTTTCCCTAAATGGCCACACTGTCAGAAATGGTGCCCCTTTCTACCCCCCAAGACGCTATCCCCCTTCTCTGCTTAAATTTTCTTCTTAACCTTATCCTCTTAACATACTATTGGTTTGGCCAAAAAGTTTGTTCGGACTTTTCTGTACCACCGTGTGGAAAATCCCTCATTTTTCCTGTGTGACACCATTAGAACATAAGCTTCAAAAGGACAGGGATTTTCATTTTTTATTTACTGCTGTATCATCAGCACCTACTTAACACATACTAGGAACACAATACATATTTGATGAACAGACCATGGGTGAGTGACTTGCAGGTCGTAAACATTTATTTGTCCTAAAATACACATAAAAGTTATTTAAGAATTGCTAATCCATACCTCAGGTAAAAAACATCTATTAGCTAGTTTTATATGTTTCCAGTTGCTTTGAGAAGGTAGATTTAATATCAATAAAAATAAAATTTCTAACAGCTCTTGAAAAAAATAGGCTATGGGGTAGGAATGAATTCCTATCTTTTGAGGTTTTCAGGAATAAAGTGAATAATCACTTGGTGATTGTCTTAGATCTGTGGGTCCACAAGAAACACATGACCGTGTCTGGAGACATTTTTGATTGTCACAACTGGAGGGTGCTACTGGCGTCTAGTGGGCCAGGGATACTGCTAAACATCCTACACAATTACACCCCTGCCCCGCCCCAAACAAATAATTATCTAGCCCCAAATGTCAGTAGGTCATAGTTGAGAGACCCTTGATCAAATGAATTTTATAGTCCTTTATAATTCTGTGATTTGCCGATTACACATCCTCTCTTTTTCTGAAGGTAGGGAATTCCTTGGAAGTTACTTTTGTGAGTTTTAAACTTCTCCTTATAATATGTTTTTATATCTTAATACCTACGTGTTTTTACAGTAATTAGAACAGCTTTTTCTCTTCCTGCTGTGAACCCTGTCATTGTGTTACAGTCACTGTAGGAATGAGTTTCATTATTGCCAGGGACAACTAGGAGCAGTGTTACTGTTATTTTAATTCTGCTAGAAACTTAGAGGGTTATTATTATTTATTTTATTTTCACAGAAAAAAGCCCATATAGCTTAGTACCCTGGGGAAGAATTTGAGAGCAGAATCTTATAGATAACGTAAATGAAGATGATACTTGCCGTTTTTATGAAATTGGAATTTTTATCTATAACTCTTTGAATACCAATGGCATTATCATTGTTGTGACAATTGAAATTAGTGTGCTGCCCTGAGGCCTTAAGTCTGGTAAGGCACGTTTGTTCCTGCAGGGTATCAGGTTGCATTCCTTTGTCAGGAGCCCAACACTTAGGTTTGTGACTCCGATCTGCCATTTTCTTGTCTCAGTGGTCGTTGCACGTGTTCCCCAGAAGTGTCCCCAATTAGCAGTCTCCATTTTTGTTTTCTGTCCTTAACTTAGGAGACTCATTACTAATAAATCTTTGTTTTCAAGATTTTAGAAGTAAATAACTGTATTCCAATTATTCCTTGTCAGTGAGTGGTTTTAGTGAGTCTGTTCGGTTACCATTCTTCATCTCTTAATTTTGGTTCTGTTTTCTTGTAAATGATTTTTTATGAAAAAAGAAAGAAAATAGAATCATTGAAATTGGAAAGAAAACAATCTCCTCTTCTTAAGTAGGTAAAAAATTAGGATTCCCATCTTAGAGCTGAAGTAACGGCCATGGCTTGGAACTGGCAGAACGATTTTCTACACGTAAATAAGCAGACAGCTTTCTTTGTCCTACAGCCATGTCCAGAGAGTTGGAATCGCTCATCATGTTCACTTGCAGCTTGTTTTTCCTCCGTGGAATGTTGTCCTTTGCTTGATTATATAGGTTGCAAGTTTTTAGTAAAGTTTGGACCCTCAAGTATTTTCCCAGAACTCATAAAATGATAGTGGTTAAAAAATACCTCTCCATCTATTTTGGTTTAGAGGATGAACAAAGAAGTTCTCAGATAAAAAGCTTTGAAATACAAAATGTTCTTACAGGGACTTTATATTCTCTTCTTTAAATGATGTGATGCATTTTTGTACTTGACATTGTCCTCAGAACCCTCTCAGTATTTCAGCTTGTGTTAATGGTGGGGATATGTAAGCAGAATTTTAAATAATGGCTAAATCTTAATGTTGGCTGCATTGCCTCTGAAGCGTTTTGTGTGTGCCTACTTCTTGAGTAGAACTTGAAGGCAATTTTGATTTCCAAAGAATTTATTTAATGGGCAACCTGTTTCATTTGTTTAGAAAGGTATGTACACTGTGTGTGTCTACAGTATCCACAGAAGTTTTTAATCTCTGGTTCTGAGCTCTCTTGTCTTCGTCTAAAAAAAAAAAGTAGACTGCTCGGTAGCACTTTCTAGTGTGATTTTTCTGGCTGTTGATTTTCTGTTGTTGTTAAGTGATATGTGCACTATATTGAATAGGAATCTATTATAAAGTCTGGGCAATTGCGTGTGTATTGATATTCTCCTATCTTGGCCTCTTGGGCACTGGTGCTTTTTTATTTTATTTATTTATTTTAAAACATTACATTTCTTCCTTCCTTCCTTCCTTTCTCTCTCTCTTTCTTATTTATTTATTTATTTATTTGTCTGTGTCCGGTCTTAGTTGCAGCATGCGGGATCTTTGTTGAAGTGTGAGGGCTTCTCTCTAGCTGTGGCACAGGGGCTCAGTAGTTGCAGCGTGTGGGCTTAGTTGCCCCGTGGCATGTGGGATTTTAGTTCCCCTACCAGGGATCGAACCTGCATCCCCTGCATTTGAAGGCAGATTCTTAACCACTGGACCACCAAGGAAGTCCCACTGGTGCTGTTTTAAAATGAGACTAGCAAAAATCTCTAGTTAAAACTTTTTCAGATTGTGATCAATGCCTCAGGTGACAATATGTAAGTATTGAGTCATAACTAAAGATGACTCCTTGGTGTTATATAAAAAAATATAACAAATACAACTCATAAAATTATTTGATAATACCTTTTATTTTGAGAAACATGTTCTCATAATGTTTCTAAGAGAGAAGTGCCAAAATATTTTACTTTTGCAACTGCATTCCGCTAATGAAAATTTAGAATTTGAATTTCCTGGCATTTTCACCAAGCTTATTTAGCCTTGGTGTTTTCTATATATAGTATGTTTTTGAGATTCCTTAAATCACAACATTCTTAATCCTATTGTATTTAAATGGCTTTTAGTAAAAGAAGATTTCTCTTCCTTATAATCGTGCCTCTTGATTCTTCAGAGCATGGCTAGAGCCAGATAGCTTGATGTATGGTTGTTTGCTGAGTTTGTCCATTGGTTTACTAGTTACGTATTTAACAAACATTTATAAAGTATATTGTGTGTCACGCACTTTGTTACAAGTCTGTCTGGTATTTTTCTCTAATCGTTTCAGGACTGGTGAGGAATATTTTAATATCTCAAGATGGTGTTAAATTGGGATCATGTGTTTTCAAAAGAGAAGCACCTGGCTCATTGTATTGTTCAACTGTGAGGCCACCTTGGGCGGCCAAGATCCCCATCCTTAAGCTTGTAAGGATTATGATGCTCGTGAAGCTGTCTCAGGTGTTTTTGCGATGGTTCATAACTACTGCTTGCTGCCTGCCTATCCTAATTCCCCAGGTGATGAGGAACTCTTCTGTGAGCCTCTAGTCCCTGGTGAAGCACTTTCAAATGTCACACTTTCTCCCACCTGTCATTTATTGTGCTAGATCCATACTCACTTAAAACCATGTGAGCTACTTACATGAGAGTTATAAATTGTGTGTTTCATGTAATATTGTCGTGGACTTATTTAGCATGTGATCAAGTCACTTCCCCTGTCTTAAAGCTGTTTTTAAAAACTGTATTTAAAGCTGTATCAAAATTGCTACTTTGGATGCTATATAAATTGACAGAACAGATTGCCTCCTGTTATGCAAATGAGGAAACTTGATACTCTCTTCATGTGGAGAGGTACTGCTGCCAAGCCATTCTGCTATCAGCAAGGCTTCCAGACTGCTTCTAACAGTGGTGGCTTGTGTTGTACCCTGGCACAAAGGGACACCTTACCTAGGTCTCCTGGAAGGTCAGTGGCAGAAGTGTAACTGGAACGTTGGTGTGTAGCTTTAACATAAGACAGCAAAGCTTAAAAGGTTACATTTTGCTTTCCCTTTGTCTCTCCCCCTTTCTTCTTAAAGGAGTGGTAAACGTGCTGCTAACAACTCCACTCTGGGTGGTAAACACCAGACTGAAGCTGCAGGGGGCAAAATTTAGGAATGAAGACATTGTACCAACCAACTACAGTGGTATTATTGGTGAGTGTCTCTTGGGTGAGTTCCTTCTTAAAAGCTTTTTTTTTTATTTTGTATCTGGAATTTATCACCATGGTAATGCTACATAACAGACAACCTCAAATCCTAGTGTCCAGCAGTCAGCGTTTGTTCAGCTCATGTGTCTGTGGATTGACAGGGATTTGACTCATCTAGGCTGACTCCAGCCTAGGAGTCTCTGCTCCATGTGTCTGTCTTCCTTTTCCTGGGACCAGCCTGAGCATGTTCTTCTCTTGGTGGTGGTAAAAGCACAAGAGGACACGCCCAGTCATACAAGCCTATTTCAAGCCCCTGTTTGCATCATGTCTGCTAACATCCTCTTGGCCAAAGCACAACCAATGGCCAAGGCCCCAGACAAGTGGTAGAGAAATATACCCATGGAGTATATCCCATGGAGCATGGGTCGGAAGGGATGAATATTTCTAAAGAATAATCTGCTACTTTATTTTTCCTAGTGTTGTCTTCGAATAAAGATACCAGGTTAGTGTCTGGTATCTTTGAGCTTCCGCTTTTTAATAGTATCACATTACCAGGTTCTCCTTTCCCGTGTTTCCATCTTTGTAATGAGAACAGTGGTTTTCTGAGAACTATCTTATCTTTTAATGTACTTGCCTTTGTTGTGAAACACATGGGCTATCCATTCACAATTCTGTGTAATACAGAGTTTGCAGTGGTGGTGGTGATTAGTACTTAGGAAAACTTGATCTGCTGAGCCCAGATTTGTCAGGAAGGGTTGCCTGTGATTGAAGCTGGTCTCTCAGTAACTTGGTGACTGTCAGTTCCTGATGATTATCCAAAAGCAGTTAACTGATTAACTTGTCATTGCAAGAAGGAAATCTTGATAGAATCACTATGGTTTCTGTTCTGGGTGGGTACATCGTCCTCTCTAGTTAGGAGATTGTCATCAGAGGTCCTTGATTTCTTGCTTAGATGCTTTTCACCAGATCTTTCGTGACGAAGGAATCCTGGCTTTATGGAATGGCACGTTTCCCTCCTTATTGTTGGTCTTCAATCCCGCCATCCAGTTCATGTTCTATGAAGGTTTAAAACGGCAGCTTTTAAAGAAACGGATGAAGGTAAGCCCTGATTTTTGAAAGCAGCAAACAGTCCCTGACACCTTCTTGCTGTTTAGATTAATGCAGTTCGTTCTTCCTTTGCTTTCCAGCTTTCTTCTTTGGATGTGTTCATAATTGGTGCAATAGCCAAAGCAATTGCCACCACAGTCACCTACCCTCTGCAGACAATACAGTCGATCCTGAGGGTGAGTGAGTGCTGGGGTTCTCCCTGCATTTAGTCAAACGACATTCTAAAAATATATGGTTTCTCTGTGTGAAGCAGTGTTAATAAAGCAATAATGTAGTCCAGAGCATTCCTCACCAATTTTTCCATTGTTTGATATTTTGCTAACCAGTCTGGCTGTCAGTTGGTTTCCTATTTGGTTTGGAACGAAGTTTACATTTGCAACTTCTTAGGTAATGCGCTGTCTCAGAAAACCCAAATATGGAGGAAGTTCTTTAAGGACCTCAGGAAAATATGTTTGCTTCCTTCACATTCAAGTTGATTTGCTTGGTGCCCAGGGTGGATTATCCTTTACAAAATCAGAGATTCATTCAGCAAGAATTAATGATTTAGCTTCTCTGAAACACTTCCAAATTTCTGGTTTTTCATTCATTCACTTATTTACTCATTGAAATATTTTTTAAGCACCCACTCTGTGTGAGGAACTGGGTGCACATGGTGAATAGAAGCCATAGTCCCTGCCCTTACTGAGGTAATGGAGGAGAGAATGAATAGGTAAATAAGCAAAATAAATAGGTAATTGCAGATTGAGGAAAGAGCTATAAAGGAAGTGAACAGCATTCTATGATTTAGTGGAGAGTGGCATTGGTGGGGGTCTTCTTAGATGGCATGATTAGGGGTGGGCTCCTCTGAGGAGCCGTATGTAAATCAAGAAAGGGAAGGATCCAGCTGTGCAAAGAGTATTCCAGGTAGAGGCAACAGGATGTACCAAGAGCTTGATGAATCCTAGGAACTGAAAGGAGGCCGCTGTGGCTGGAGGTGACTCAGGAGGAGATGAGAAAAGGAGCCAGGGAGTTTATAGGTGAGGACTAGATTTTCTTCTCACTGCAGTCGGAAGCCTTTGCAGGGCTTTAGACTGGAGAGTGATGTGATCTGATTTATAATTCGAGAAGATTACTGTGACTGTTCAATGGCAAATTAGTCAAAAGGCTAATTAGTCAGAAGGCTAAGAGAAAAAGGGGGGGTGTCAGGTTAGAAGGCTATTTTGGTCATGCAGGTGAGATGTGATGGTGACTTGGACTACGGTGGTAGCAGTGAAGAGGAGGGATTCAAGGTCTGTTTGGGAGAAAAAATTCAAAGGACTTACTGATGGGTAAAATGGAGGCGGAAGTGAAAGTATTTCAGTTCAGAAAGATTATTCCCTTCAGTTAAAAGTATTTTTACTAATGTAGTATTTTTAAATTGGTACTTAATATAAAGGAATTCAATAGCATTCAGATTTTGAGACTTCTGTAATAGAAACATGTAATGTGAAGAGCTTAGACTGCAGAGACTCTGATTGATTAGTGTTTATCATAACTTCATTAAGGACTGGAAGCCATACCATTAATATCTATATCTTCATCGTGGGCATGATTTTTTCTTTTGAGGTAGAATTTTCCCCAGGGTTCTCGGTAAAATGAAAATTCTCATGCTTGCTTCATTGAAAACAGTAAGCAGTAATTATTTATTTATTTTTCTTCTTCCTCAGTTCGGACGTCACAGACTGAACCCAGAAAACAGAACACTAGGGAGTCTTCGGAACGTTCTCTATCTTCTTCACCAACGAGTAAGGTGAGCTTTGTAGATGTTTCACATTCTGTCCTCTCTTTTCACAACCATCTCTGCCAAGAAGCGGTTGGATTTGCTTATCTTGCACTTCTGCCTTGGCAGGGGCAGCCTGGAAACCTCTCCCTTACCTGCTGTGCTCAGACATTTCTCACTTTAGGGGCTTAGTGAGATGTGACAGCATTTTGGGAAATTATGGGAAAGTTCAAGTCCTTGTTCTTTGTTAGTTACAAAGATTCAGTACTCCTTTAGAAACTGAATCTTCCTATGAATTCCTGCCATTTGCAACAACATGTTTGGACCTGGAAGGTATTATGTTACGTGAAATAAGTGAGGCAGAGAAAGACAAGTATCACGTGATTTTACTCATATGAATCTAAAAACAAACTCATTGATACAGAGAAGAGATTAGCAGAGAGGAAGAGGATTCAAGGATGGGCAAAGTGGGTGAAAGGAATCATCTGTACGATAATAGATGGTTACTGGACTTGTGATCACTGTGTAGTGTAGACAGATGTCAAATTATAATGTGGTGCACCTGAAACAATTTAAAAAAGAGAGAGAGCCCTCCTGTAATCTAACATAGAGACCATTGTGCTGAGTCGTGCTCCATCGGTGGCGTATCCTATGCCCCCTCACAGATAGAAATGAGCAGCTGTTAGAGAGCAGCAGTCATAGTGGGAAAGGGAGGAAGAGTAGGAAGAGTTACAACAGTTATCCTCATGGTGATGACAGCAGTGAAGATGGTGATGAGAGTAGCGTACATTTTTGAGTGTTTGCTGTGTGGCAGACACTAAGCCAGATGCTCTGCTTGGGTAATCTCACTTAATCCTAACAACAGAGGCACGTACTAGTGCCATTTCCCCGTTTCATTTAAAGAAACTGACCCCTAGGGCAGTCAAATAGGTCAGCACCTTTGAAGCAAAAGCTGCTGTAACTTTATTTTATATTAAATTGTATATTTTAAATTAAATATATAGGATATAATATAAATATATATGTAAATATATATAAAAATCTTAAAAATTTATAAATTTAAAATTTTTAAATATAAAAATTTAAAATTTAGATCTAAATAAAATATAAATAAAAATTTATATCTAAATATATAATATATATTACAAATATATAAATATATAAATTAAATATATAAGTATATATTTATATATAAATTAAATTATATATTTTAAAATAAATTTATTATAAAGATAAAATATGCTTGGGATAAAAACTAAAATCAAAGATAAAGAATTGGTATAAAATAAAAAATAAATGCTTGGTACAGTAAGTGTTGGTAAGAATGTGAAACAACCAGAACTTTCCTGTGCTGGTGGGAGTTTAGAATGCCACAACCACTTTGGAACTCAGTTTGGCATTTTCTTATAAAGTTAAACATACACCTACCATAGACCCAGCCATTCTCCCCTTCAAGGTATTTACCCAAGATAAATGAAACGGGTCTACACAGACACCTGTGCATAAATGTTAATAATAGCTTTATTTGTAAGAGTCAAAAGCTGGAAACATCCCAAATGTCCATCATCAGATAAGTAGATACAAGTTGTGGTATACCTACACAGTGGAATACTATTCAGAAAGGAAAAAGAAGTAATTATTGATACATGCAAAAAATGTGGATGGATCTCAAAATAATTATGCTGAGTAAAGGAGGTCAGACAAAAAAGAATTATAAAACTTAGAAAATGCAAATAATCTACAGTGACAGAAAACAGATCAGTGGTTGCCTGGGACCAGAGTAGGTGGAGGGAGGGAGCGATTGCAAAGGGATGTGAGGATACTTTTTCAGGTCGTGAATATGTTCACGCCTCGAACGTGGTGATGCTTTCTTGGGTGTACCCATCAGGCAAAACTCATCAAATTGAAGTCATTTAAACTTTGATAAAGCTATAAATATGTGCACGCCTATTCTCTTTTCTCTGTCTCCTATCTCTTTTCTAAGAGTTAGTCGCTGATAAAAAAAAAATGTACATATTTCCAGAATACTGTGTAAAACATATATTTTGGGTATTCATATTTATACACATGGGATCATATGGTAATACTGTTTTGCATCTTGCCTATTTGTAAACAATGTTACAAACAACCCTTCACATCAATATCTGTAGATTTATCTAATTTTTTTGAATGACTGCCTTGTTTTTTTTGGGTTTTTTTTGATGAAGCTCCTAGCATTAAAGGACTTTATTATTTTTTTTAATAAGTTTTATTGAGATACAGTTAACAGACAATAAACAGCATATATTTAGAGTGTACAGTTTGGTATCCCAATCTCCCAATTCATCCCCCCCCCAACCCTTCCCACTTTCCCCACTTGGTGTCCATGTGTTTGTTCTCTACATCTATGTCTGTATTTCTGCCTTGCATTTCCTCTTTCATAGTTGTTAGCATTTGCCTTATGTATTGAGGTGCTCCTATATTGGGTGCATATACATTTATAATTGTTATCTCTTCTTCTTGGATGGATCCCTCGATCTTTATGTAATGTCCTTTCTTGTCTCTTGTAACGTTTTTTATTTTAAAGTCTATTTTATCTGATATGACTATGCTACTCCAGCTTTCTTTTGATTTCCATTTGCATGGAATATCTTTTTCCATCCCCTCACTTTCAGTCTGTATATGTCCCTAGGTCTGAAGTGGGTCTCTTGTAGACAGCATATATATGGGTCTTGTTTTTGTATCCATTCAGCCAGTCTGTGTCTTTTGGTTGGTGCATTTAGTCCATTAACATTCAAGGTAATTATCGATATGTATGTTCCTATTATCATTTTCTTAATTGTTTTGTTTTTGTAGGTCCTTTTCTTCTCTTATGTTTCCCACTTAGAGAAGTTCCTTTAGCATTTGTTGTAGGGCTGGTTTGGTGGTGCTGAATTCTCTTAGCTGTTGCTTGTCTGTAAAGCTTTGGATTTCTCCATCGAATCTGAGTGAGATCCTTGCTGGGTAGAGTATTCTTGGTTGTAGGTTCTTCCCTGTCATCACTTGAAATATATCATGCCACTCCCTTCTGGCTTGCAGGGTTTCTGCTGAGAAATCAGCTGTTACCCTTATGGGAGGTCCCTTGTATGTTGTCGTTTTTCCCTTGTTGCTTTTAATAACTCTTCTCTGTCTTTAATTTTTGTCAGTTTGACTACTATACGTCTTGGTGTGTTTCTCCTTGGGTTTATCCTGTCTGGGACTCTCTGTGCTCCCTGGACTTGGATAGCTCTTTCCTTTCCCATGTTAGGGAAGTTTTCAACTATAATCTCTTCCAGTATTTTCTCTGGTCCTTTCTCTCTCTCTTCTCCTTCTGGGACCCCTATAATGCGAATGTTGGTGCGTTTAACATTGTCCCAGAGGTATCTTAGGCTGTCTTCAGTTCTTCTCATTCTTTTTTCCTTATTCTTTTCCGGTTCAGTGATTCTGTCTTCCAGGTCACTTATTCGCCCTTCTGCCTCAGTTAATCTGCTGTTGGTTCCTTCTAGTGTATTTTTCATTTCAGTTATTGTGTTGCATATCTCTGTTTGTTTGCTCTTTAATTCTTCTAGGTCTTTGGTAAACTTTTCGATCTTTTGCATGCAGTCTTTTTTCAAAGTCCTGGATCATCTTCACCATCATTATTCTGAATTCTTTTTCTGTAAGGGTGCCTATCTCCTCTTCATTTAGTTGTTTTTCTGGGGTTTTATCCTGTCCCTTCATCTGGTACAAAGTCCTCTGCTTTTTCATTTTCTCTATCTTTCTGTGGCTGTGGTTTTCAGTTGCACAAGACAAAATCCTGCTGATACTGCTTGATACTGCTGTCTGCCCTCTTGTGGAGGAAGCTATCTAGGTGCTTCCTGATGGGAGGGACTGATGGTAGGTAGGGCTGGGTGGGCAGAGCTCAGTAAGACTTTAATCCGATTTGGTGGGCAGAGCTCAGTAAAACTTTAATCTGCTTGTCTGCTAATGGGTGGGGCTGTGTTCACACCTTGTTTGTTGTTTGGCCTTAGGCTACTTAGCACTGGACCTTACAGGCTCTTTGGTGGGGCTAATGGTGGACTCTGGGATGGTTCATGCTAATGAGCACTTCCCAGAACCCCTGCTGCCCGTGCCCCTGTCTCCTCGGTGAGCCACAGCTGCCCCCCACCTCTGCAGGCAACCCTCCAACACCAGCAGGTAGGTCTGGTTCAGTCTCCTGTGGGGTCACTGCTCCTTCCCCCTGGGTCCTGGTGAGCACACTTTTTTGTGTGCCATCCAAAAGTGGAGTCTCTGTTTCCCCCAGTCCTGTGGAGGTCCTGCAATCAAATCCTGGTGGCATTCAAAGTCTGATTCTCTGGGGATTCCTCCTCCCGTTGCTGGACTCCCAGGTTGGGAAGGCTGACGTGGGGCTCAGATCCCTCACTTTAGTGGGTGGACTTCTGCAGTATAACTGTTCTCCAGTTTGTTCTCTCACCCACCCAGCATTTATGGGATTTGATTTTAATGCGATTGCGCCCCTCCTACCATCTCATTGCGGCTTCTCCTTTATCTCTGGATGTGGGGTGTCTTTTTTGGTGAGTTCCAGTGTCTTTCTGTGGATGATTGTTCAGCATTTAGTTGTAATTCCGGTGCTCTTGCAAGAGGAAGTGAGCACACATCCTCCTACTCCGTCATCTTAATCCTATCGACTGCCTTGTTTTTGTTACCTAATATGCCATAATTTCTTGACCGATACGCTTACGATGAATATTTAGTTTGTTTCCAGGTTTTTGCCCTTACAAACATTGGCAAATGAGTAGTCCATAAATTTAGCTTTGTATACCCGTGTTATTATAACTGTAGAGAAAATTCCTTGAAGTGGAATTACTTGGTTAAGAAGTTTGAACATACAAAATTTTGATAGGTATTGCCATATTGACTCAAAAGAGTGACATCAACTTCCATTTCTGCCAGCATTGTGAGAGTTAAGAAAGATGTAGTTAAGAAGACAGTGTCGACTGGAAATCTGTAGAGTTATATAGTTTTCAAATTCAGCATATTTTCACATCTTTCATCTTGTTTGGTTCTCACTCAGCCTTGTGAGTGTGGAAGGGTGACTGTATTCCCATTTTTGCAGATCAGGAAACAGGTTTAGAGAAAGAAAGTGACTTGCCCAACACCAGACAGATGGGGGCAGAGCCAGCTGTTCCAGCTCACATGCTCAGTAAGCACTCAGGAACCATTGGGTGAATGTTCGCCCTCTGGAGTGTTCTACAGTGATGGAAATACCTGTTCTGTTCAGTTGGGTCTCCACTAACCACGTGTGGCTGTTAAGCACTTGAAATATGGCCAGTACAACTGATAAAACTGAGTTTTAAATTTTATTTAAATTTAAATTGCCACATGTGGCTAGTGGCTACCATATTGGACCGTGCACTATACTGTGCCAGGCCTCTCCAGACTTTCAGTTGATTAAGAGCACCTGAAGTACTTGTTAAACTACAGACTCATGCCTCCCCTCTGGGGTGGGGCCTGGCAATTTTCATTTCTGAACAGACCCTGGTGATTCTGATGTGAGTGGATGTGAAGAAAATCTACACTACTTTGTATCTTTCCTTAACTACTCACAGAACACTTCACTTCTGGCACTTTTGGTCATCAAATGGGGGGGAGGATTTCCCGCACCATGCAGTGCTGTGTGATACCAGCTGGGTGTCCTACAGTTTAACTCAATTCTGACACTATCTACCTGGAGATAAAATTAAATTCCACAGGTTAAGTAAGGGCTCAGTCCCAGGATACTGACCCCCACTTAAGATGACAGTCACAAGTACTAGTTTCCCAGATTACATAAAACTTCCGTCTGACTTGGCTACAAATCAGAGGTTGCCATGACCTCCTTCCCCTTGGATATGATTATTTGCTAGAGCAGCTCACAGAACTCAGGGAAACACTTACTTATGTTTACCAATTTATTAAAGGATATGGTAAAGGGTTCAGATGAATATCCAGATAACGAGATCTGGGAGGGTCCCAAGCATGGGAGCTTCTGTCCCCGAGGAGCTGGGATGCATCGCCCTCCAGGTACATGGATGTGCTCACCAATCTGGAAGCCCTCTGTACCCCATACTTTTGGGATTTTTCTGGAGGCTTCGTCATGTAGACATGATCCATCATTAACCCCATTTCCAGCCCCTCCCCTCCCTGGAGAATAGTGGGTGGTGCTGAAAATTCCAAGCTTCTGATCATTGCCTAGTTTTTCTGGTGACCAGCCCCATCCAGAGCCCACCAAGAGTCATATCATTAGAACAGAAGGCACTACTATCACCCAGGAAACTGAGGGATTTAGGAACTCTGTGTCAGGAACCAAGACCAAAGACCAAATATTAGAATAAGAAATGCTCCTAGGCCTTGCAGACACCGCCACCCCTGAGCCTCCCGCGCAGCCTAGCCATGGTCAACCCCACCGTGTTCTTCGATATCGCCATCAATGGCGAGCCCTTGGGCTGTGTCTCGTTCGAGCTGTTTGCAGACAAAGTTCCAATGACAGCAGAAAACTTTCATGCTCTGAGCACCGGGGAGAAAGGCTTTGGTTATAAAGGTTCCTGCTTTCACAGAATAATTCTGGGATTTATGTGCCAGGGTGGTGACTTCACACGCCATAATGGCACTGGTGGCAAGTCCATCTGTGGGGAGAAATTTTGTGAGAATTTCCTCCTGAAGCATACGGGTCCTAGCATCTTGTCCATGGCAAATGCTGGCCCCAATACAAATGGTTCCCAGTTTTTCATCCACGCTACTAAGACTGAGTGGTTGGATGGCAAGCATGTGGTCTCTGGCAAGGTGAAAGAGGGCATGAATACTGTGAAAGCCATGGAGCGCTTTGGGTCCAGGAACAGCAAGACCAGCAAGAAGATCACCATTGCTGACTGTGGACAAATCTAAACAATTTGACCTGTGTTTTATATTAACCACCAGACCATTCCTTCTGTAGCTCAGGAGAGGACCCCATCACCCCCATCTGCTCGAAATATCCTATCATCTTTGTGCTCTCACCCAGTTCTTTGGGTTCCATATTTTTCTTACTCCCCTCCAAGTTTAGCTGAATTGAAAAGTTGTTTATGATTATGAAATAAAAGCTAAACAATAACAAAAAAAAAAGAAGAAATGCTCCTAGTGCTCTTATTACTTAGGAAATTACAAGGGCTTTCGGAGCTCTGTGCAGGGAACTGAGGGCACAGACCAATATATATTTTTTCTGTTATCTTCCAGCAGACCTCACCTGGAGAAACACAGATGTGGACTTTCTTGGGTTTTGGTGGGGAACGTAGTTCAAGTTGGTCAATGAACTAAAAGCTCACGGGCCAAGGTTTTTCATTCCTATTTGTCACACGATTTGCTCCAAATAATAGGTTTTCACACATAGTAAATGTATAAAATGTAGAAAAGCCTTTGAATGGAGCTCTTGATTAGCTTCAGTAGCTCAGTCTGCGTGCTGTATATAGCCCTGGAATTGCTGATGAACTGGCATATGAGATTAATTCACTCTTGATAAATAGCTTTGGAGACATCATTTACTCTGAACTCCTGTTTCTAGCTGAAGCATTCATCTCTGTGGTTAGAGCAGTGGTTCTAAAGGGTCAGCGTCCAGGCTGGCATCATCCTCATCACCTGGGAGCTTGTTAGAAACGCGCTTTCTTGAGTCCCATCCCAGACTTAATGCATAGGAGACTCTGTGGAGGGGACCCAGCAATCTGTGGTTCACTAAGCCTTTCCAGTGATTTTGATGTACACTGACGTTGAGAACCACTCGGCCAGAAGATCAAATGTATGAGAGGACTCAGAATTGGAGAGCTTTTCATTTCTGTCACTTTCTCTAGTTTTGTTGAGGCTACAATGCTCTAAACCAGTTGGCAGCTTTCCTGCTGTTTAGGGACCGTTAGGTTGAAATAACTGAGTTGGGAGAGCATTAAAGTCAAGCTCTAAAAGTTCTTTGTTGGATCCCAGATTTTGGCATTAAAATCGTTTTAGGATTTTAGGATCTGTACCCTATCTGTGGGATATAGTCAGCATTCCACTAATTAATGGTGGCTGTGAAGAAATACTAAACTTTTATCAATCCCCAAATACGTTTAAAGATGAGAAGTACTTAGGGACTTCCCTGGTGGTGCAGTGGTTAAGAATCCGCCTGCCACTGCAGGGGACACAGATTCGATCCCTGGGCCGGGAAGATCCCACATGCCGTGGAGCAGCTGAGCCCATGCACCACAACTACTGAAGCCCGAGCGCCTAGGGCCTGTACTGTGCAACAAGAGAAGCCACCACAGTAGAAGACGGCTTACCGCAACGTAGTGCAACTAGAGAAAGCCCATGCACAGCAATAAAGACCCAACGCAGCCAAAAATAAAGTAATAAAATAAATATTTTTAAAAAAGTACTTAAACAACAAAGTCCATTAACATCTAAAATGTCCATTGCTTCTTTTGATCCTAAGAATAAACCTTTGCAAAATAGTATGTATCTTTGAAAACCTTTTGTTTTTTTTCTCACCTCTTTCGTTTTAGGCGTTTTGGAATAATGGGACTCTACAAAGGCCTTGAAGCCAAACTGCTGCAGACAGTCCTCACTGCTGCTCTCATGTTCCTCGTTTATGAGAAACTGACAGCTGCTACCTTCACAGTCATGGGGCTGAAGAGCGTACGCAAGCATTGAGGCACCTTCCACCACCAGGCACTCAGAGATGCTCAAGACAGGGGCTTCCTTCTCTGTGAAGAAAAGTGATTCTCCTTTTACTCGCTCCTTCCACTGAGAATTTTACCCTCATTGGCTTGAAAGGCATCTAAGGTTACACATGGTGTATAGCCAGCTTGACCTATTACCAACTTAATTTTTATGATGTTGGTTGAATTTTGTGGGGGAGGTTGGACCAACGGCCATATGAAAAGAAAACATTATTGAAAACCTAAAAATGAAAGTTGATGGGGGGTTATTGGTTTTCTTGAGGGGGATGGACTGTTGCTCTCATGTATAATCTTTTCCAGTTTAAGTCTTTTTTAGATTTACCAGGTGATCTCTTTCCCTGAATCTTCGCCAAGGTCCTAGGACAAATTTGCTACCATGTAATTCTCCTGGTATACTTTTGTATGTCTTCGTTGTGGTATTTTCCTCACTAAAAATGTTATGACTATGCCATAAACGTGACTTTATTTTTCTTGGGCTTTTTTTTCTCCTGTTTAAGGAACGGTATCTTCTTTAGTATGTGAGCTATTTATTTTGTGGAGGAAATGAAAATGATTAATTCCAAATGATTCTCTTATAAACTGTTTGTAAACATCACTTATTCTTTAGTATGTGACATAATTAAAAATATTTATTTTGAATCAACCTTTTCATTACAAAACTTGGTTTTATGTTCATCCATACAGGCCCTAATAAATTTTCAGAACAAAAGACATTCTTAAAAGTTGTCCTTTAGAGTCTTACATTGGGTTTACAATCAGCTGGTAAAATCACAGAAAAGGGAAAGGGAGCAGATACCTTGCTGAGGCTCTGGAATATTATCTTCTTTTACAAACTTTTGGCAGAGGCTGTATATTTTGAGAATAAACTTCTGATTGAGATTATTTCTGTTTGGAAACATTCCTTAGGGTCCTGCTGCTCAAAGTGTGGTGCCTCAGGCAGTAGCATCAGTATCACCTGGGAGCTTTTTGGACATGCAGTCCCTAGACCTTCTGAATCATATTCTGCATTTTAACAAGATACCCAGGTGGTTTGTACTCACATCAAGGTTGAAGAGACCTCAGAGGTCCTGACCCCACAGAAGATACAGTTGGTTTCAATTATGGAAACCAAGACAAAGATTGTTCTCAAAGGAAAGATAGTCTAATGTATTAGAGCAACCTCTGGAAAGACTGGAAGTCCTATGTCATCATTTACTTTCACCTCATAGCATATGTTCAGGTAGGTAGGACTTTTATTATGCAGCCAGCAATGAATTTAGACATCTCAAGGCACTCAAGAAGCAAACTGTTTTGACATTAGTAGAAAAACAGCTTTTTGGGTTCTTATGACTTAGTTTTTGTACCTACAACAAATTGACAGGTTTTTTATTTATAAGTCTAATTCAGTCAGAGTCAGAGAGAGTAATAATGAAGTGTCTATGGACTCCAGTATATAAGTTCAGTTTCTAGAGGGAAATTTCTTTCTCTTATTTCCCCTCTGGTCCCTGTGGTAATTTCAAAATACATGATTATTAAACTAGTAATAATTGAAAGATCATTGTGTTGTTCTAGAAAACAAGAACTAAGAGGAACTGATAATCTGGGAACTAGACTGGACTAGACTTCCCTATTTAAGCTAGAGAACTGAAGACAGAGAATTGGCCCCATTACTACTTTTTATTGTATATTAAGGTGTGTGTACATCTATGGCGAGGCTTGGGTGGGGAGCACGGGAAAAGAATGATCATAAAGGTGCTATGTGTTCTTTTGTTACTATTTTAATTTTGATGTTCACTTTGGAACTTGAATTTTGAATTCAGGGTATTGTGAGCTGTTGGTATGTTAAAATAATTTCCAAGTCAGATTATATGTTATATTAGATGTTTATGATGTGAGACTATTCTTGATGCTTCTTTTTTTCTGATTTTATGAGGGAACAATTTCGTATTGAGGTTTATGTTTCCTCTGGAAGCTTACAGACTCACTACATAGTCGAAACTAGGTAATGACTCACCGGGTTTTGTAACCTTTGATTATTAATGTTACTTGAGAAAACTAAAGAGCTGAAGTCTGTACTAGGGGAATGGCACGTTTTTTCTTTTTGATTCTTTATGCAGTTTCTTAGAACATGAGGATTAAGAGCCTTAGAGATTATGTTAGTGTCACCTCGGTAGAAAATGTAATCTGTATTTTTAAGTGGACACTAATATTTCCACCCTTGTCTGTTTTACAGTTAAATTTGAGACACAGAAATAGGATTTACCATGAGAACATAAGCAGTGGGAGTTAGAATCTTGGGTTTTTTTCCCAGCTCTGCCACTGACTAGCAAATTACATCATCTTGTGCTTCAGCTTTTTGATAAGTGAAGATAATAATACTACCCACTTCAGAGGATGTTTGAGAGCTAATGAGGTCAGCTAAATCCCTTTATGATCATGGGAGAGAGAAGCTCTGAGTGAAACTGGTGACAAGCCTAGATTTACGTAGCAATTTCCCTGCTTAAAGCTCGTATGTTTTCTCATTTTATAATCCCAATATCTCTCTGAAATAAGTAGAGACAGGTAACAATATCTCCATTTAATTAACAAAGAAATTGAGACAGAACTATCAAACGACTTGTCTGGTTGGAGCCAGAGTTGAGTTTCCTGTAGTCTAGTGTAATGATTACGAGAATGGGTTCTGGAATTAGACCTAGGTTGAGCTCTGGTCCAGCTCTTTCCCAGCTGTGGGAACAAGGAAATTGCTGAACTGGTATTTAACTCGGTTTTCTCAGCTGTGACGTGAAGATCTTGATAAACCTACCTCCTAGGGTGATTGTGAGGATTAAATGAGATCATATGCCTAAATTTCTTAGCACAAGGTTTGCCACATGAGGAAAGCTAGATGAATGTCAGTGATGGCTATTATAATATTATTATTGATAAGGAATATAACTGTTTGAATAGATGAACTGTAGTTCAGTGGAAAGCACTCTGGATTTTGAGCCAGATCTGGATTCAGATTTTCATTCTATCATTTAAAAGTATTGTGGCCACAGACAAGTTATTTCCTCATCTTTTTTTTTTTAAGCTCTTTATTGGAATATAATTGCTTTACGCTGTTGTGCCAGTTTTTGGTTTTTGCTGTACAACAAAGTGAATCAGCTCTATTTATACACATATCCTCATATCCCCTCCCTCCCACCCTCCCTATCCCGGCCCTCTAAGTCGTCACCAATCATCGAGTTGATCTCCCTGTGTTATGCAGCAGCGTCCCACTAGCTATCTATTTTACTTTTGGTAGTGTATATATGTCAATGCTACTCTCTCACGGCGTCCCAGCTTCCCCTTCGCCCCCCACCCCGTGTCCTCAAGTCCATTCTCTACATCTGCATCTTTATTCTTGCCCTGTCACTGGGTTCATCAGTACCATTTTTTTAGATTCCATATATATGAGTTAGCATATGGTATTTGTTTTTCTCTTTCTGGCTTACTTCACCCTGTATGACAGACTCTAGGTCCATCCACCTCACTACAAATAACTCACTATCGTTCCTTTTTATGGCTAACATTCCATTGTATATATATGCCACATCTTCTTTATCCATTCATCTGTTGATGGACCTTAAGGTTGCTTCCGTGTCCTGGCCATTGTAAATAGAGCTGCAATGAACATTGTCCTCACCTTTCTTAGTCTTTATGTGTTTATTTGTCCAATAGAAATGATTACTGCTCAGGGTTGTTTTATATATATATTTATTTTATTTTTCTTTAATCCTCTTTTAATCTTTAGAATAGCCTTGTGAAGTAATCATTTCTGTTGGACAGGTAAGGATGTAGATATGTGTGTGTGTGTGTGTATACACACATGATGTATAAATGTGCTTAATAAACTCCAGGGTTTTGTATTCAGATGTAACGAACATATAACGTTTTATTAGTTTCAGATGTGATTTGATATACATATATGTATTACAAAATGATCACCACACTATGTCTAGTAAACATCTATCACCAAAACATCCGTCAGATAAATGCTATTTGAACCAAGAAAACCATCGAGGTTTTATTTTGGGGCAGTGTTTCCTCTTTCCATTTGTCTCAATTGTGAACATTTCTTCTCTGGGAGGCTTTTGTGTACCTCCTCAAAAGTGAAGCCAAATCCAGGAAGTTGGTGTTTTATCCAGCGTTCAGATTAAGGCCCCCAAACATTTATCAGTTAATCAGTAAAATACAAACTCGTTCAGTAGCGGAAAGTCACTGGCTGAGCCAGCGTCTCATCTTGGCTCTGGAAAAGCTAAGGAATTGTGACCTCATGGCACCAAATGCCACACATCCCTGGAGACCCCTCCTTCTGGGCAGGTGAATTACTTACCTGGCAGTGTTGCCTGTCACCAGAATACCAAATATATATGAAGGCTCACTTGTAGGATATGTATATATGCAGTAAATGTAATTGATGTGACCCCCACAGAGTTTTGAACCACTATAGACATGAAAGGGGCTTAGGTTAGTGCTGGTGTTTATGGGGCATACTGGTAGCCCCTGAAAACTATGTTCATTGGGACATAGGAGACAAGAAAATAACTTATCCATGGGCTGGGTGAGAGAAGAAAAGAAAGAAAATTACTGTGTCGTGAAGAGGAAATTAGGAGATGGATGTAAGATTCAGGGGGAGGGAGGGACAAGACACCAGGGCCTAGCACAACACTCAAGGAGACACGCTCAAAAAATGTTCATAGACTGGGCCGTGAACTGTGGAACTCAGCAAGTGAGGTCCAGTCTGGGGAAAGGGAAGGAAAACTCGGTATGGAATTAACCATGAGAATGGGTAATGGGCCTTCCGTGCATTAGTGCCCAGTAAATGCCAGGCACGATTAACATATACATCTTGATATCTTTGTAATAACTTTAAATATGAGGTTCATTCCCATTAACAGATTAATTAGTTAAGGCTTCGAGAGTAACTTATCTATGGTCACTCAGTGGTTGAGGGTCAAGATTTAAAATTTAGGCTGACTCCAGAACTTTCTACATTGCCACACTACACTCCTCAGATATCCTTGGAAGTAAGCCATCTAAGCCAGTGCGTGGTTCCCTTTTACAACCTAGAGGGGCAAGTGATTGAAGATATGTAATTCTTTCTGTAATGGACTATCTGAACCCTAGTATGATGCTACAAGGCTCAAGGCTCTGTATCCAAGGGTAGCTCCATAAGTCCATGCTGTTTCTTGCCTGCCTCAGTGCCTGTGTTTATACTTTCAGGAATCTCTTCCTACTATTTTTTCCCCCTATTTATTTATTTGTTTGTTTGTTTGTTTTTATTTAGTGACTGCGTTGGATCTTTGTTGCTGCACGCAGGCTGTCTGTAGTTACAGAGAGCCAGGGCTACTCTTCGTTGCAGTGCGCAGGCTTCTCATTGTGGTGGCTTCTCTTGTTGCAGAGCACAGGCTCTAGGCACGCGGGCTTCAGTAATTGCGGAGTGTGGGCTCATTAGTTGTGGCTCTAGAGAACAAGCTCAGTAGTTGTGGAGCACACGCTTAGTTGCTCTGCAGCATGTGGGATCTTCCCGGACCAGGGCTCGAACCCCTGTCCCCTGCATTGGCAGGCAGATTCTTAACTGCTGTGCTACCAGAGCAGCCCTCTTCCTACTATTCTTGGTGAAGATCAGCTCTTCCTAGAAGCCTTTCTGGAACTTTGCTTCCTCCTTCCCACCCACCTCCAAATCCTTTTGTACTCCTTTACTATTTTGTACATAGGTTTATTATTGTACCTATTCCACTGAGTTTTGAACTGCAGTATCTCTGTCTTCCACTAGATACTGAGTTATATCAGGGCAGGAAACGAGACTTTCAGGTAGCAGAGTGTCTCGCTCACAGTACGCACTCAGTTGCATGAGTGTTTTTGGCTAAAGATAGTGCTGACCTTTCTCCAATTGAATGTGTGTATTAATTATGAGTTTACATGTTTTTAGAATTCTTGTACTCAGGCATTTTCTTGGTTGTTGATGATCAGTTTTTCATATTTCTTTTCCTTAGATTAATTAGTTCACACTTTTTGGACATATACTTTGTTTTGCTAGTCAGTTGGCTTTTTTAACATTTAAAGATTCATTATTTCTATGCTTTAATTGTAGTCACCAAAATTATCTACTGTCATGGTATCGCTTATCTGATTCTTTCTTGTGTACATCATGCTTGTTTTGCTTTAGTGTCTGTAGAACCTATTGACAGAGTAGATGGCCAGCCAAGTAGGCGATTGCCCTATGTGAGTGTGATCTGTAGGACCTTGTTAAGTTGCAACTTCCTATTCTAGGAATAACATTCTATTCATTTATTCAAGAAATCGTTTTTGATTACCTCCCATATCCGAGCATTATGCCAGTTGCTGGGATTACCCAGATAAATAATACTTTGTCTCTGCCCTTATGTAGCTCATTGTTCTGCATGGGAGTCAAACAAAAAACAACTTTGAATTCTACTGCTGATGAGTTCTGAAAAGAAATGTAATGTAGGGAACTCCCTGGCAGTCCAGTGGTTAGGAGTGCATGCTTTCGCTGCGAGTTCAATCCCTGGTTGGGGAACTAAGATCCCGCAAGCCATGCGGCGTGACCAAAAAAAAAAAAAGTTACTGTAAATGTTCAGGAGTTGCTTTGGGAGCATGGAGAGGCTAGGCCCACTTCTGTCTTGGTCTGTGTAATCAGAAGGCAACCTTTGAATTAGGAACACAGCAAGTAGTGGGTAGAGGGCCTTCTTGACAGAGGAAATAAGTACCATTTGCAAAGTAGAATGAGGATGGTGCTTTGTTATTTGTACATTGGTTTGAATTAGATCCAGAAGCTTCCCAACCTAGATCTCTGAGTTGAACACATGTTGGAGCGGCGGTCGCCACTGATAATCTGTAACAAGGAAGAAGAGGCGATCAGGACCCTCATCCTACTTGAGAGTTTTGTCTACAGTTAGATTTGGGTCTAAACAAAGAAGATACATTCCCTGCACTCTCTGAATTCAAAATCTCATTTTAAGCATACTTTGAAAATTAGACATAACATGAATCATTTAGTTCTACGTCTATGAAGAAGGGTCAGCAAGAGTAGTTTAGGCTACCATGAGTTGCTGTGACTGTCAGGGTCTGGAGTTGTACTTTATCCTGATCAGTATGGACATGTTTATTTAGAAAATAGTTCAGGGCCTAGTTGAGGCTAAAACCCTAAGTACTTTATTGTACATTTGTTCGTGTATTAAAAATTATAAAAGCAGTGGAGACTTAAGGGAAGGGGAATTTAAAAATTGAGAAAGTCCTCTCTATTTCTCTTTTAATTTCAGCTAGTTTATAGATATGACATTTACAGATTTTTTTTCTAACGCATTCATTCTCACTTTATTCTCTCTATTGTAAGAATTACTTTACTTTTATACTGTATAGATGGGGAAACTGAGACACAGATCTGGCTCAGGTCACAGAGCAAAGGATTGGGAGTCAAAAACAGGAATTCAGACCTCCTGATATTTCATCCAATAATCTTTCACTGGCTTGTCCTGCTTGGAGGTATCTGTATTTTCTATTTAGGCTTAAAGATTTTTTTCTTAGTTTTTTGGGTTTTTTTTTTTTAATTTAACAAAAATAATGCACAGTCATTAAAAATGTTTCAGAAAAGAAGAATGAAGAGATTAAAGGTATATTCCCATATACATATGTTTTATATATCTTACTGTATTCTTACTGCCTAATATTTTAGTATATCTATTTTCAGTCTTGTTTAAATATATGCATTCACAGATATATTTATAGATAGGGTTTTTTAAATAAGATCAGACTATGCCTAATTTTGTAACTTTTTCATCTCAAACATAATTTGCTGTCAGTAAATATCTATGTCATAATTTGTTACATAGAGTTGCATTGTATGAACGTATCATTATTTTGTTAGACTCCTATTATTGGACTTCTAGGTTGTTTCCAGTTTTTTGCTATTATAAATAATGTGATAAAATCCCTACTATATGATTCCTTTTATATTTTCTGGTTAATTCTTCAAGAAAAATTTCCAGAAATCCAGTTACTGGGTCAAAAAGTATGCCTACTGTGAGTGATGTTATTAAATTAAAACTTCATCCTATCTATTCCTTTATGTTCCTTGTGACTTTGGAAACACTTTCTTTCTCTCCTCACCTCTACTTTGGCAAGCTGCAGGAAAAATTCCATTCTGAGTGTGGAAGGGAAGAAGACTTGTTGTATGCCAGGGGCTGAGCTTTACATGCTTTTTCATTTAATTCTCATAACAGTCCTGTGAAATTCAGAGTTAAAAGAGGTATATCAAAAGTAATTGTTATTGGAGTTTAGATTTGCTGAAAATTAGATTTCTTCTAGCAGATGGCTGGGATCATTGACTATCATGTGCTAAAGCATAATAATTTATTGAGCACCTACCATGCGCCAGTCTCCATACTAGACACTTTACGTAAATTATCTTATTTAATGCTCTTACGAAGGTTCCAAAGCCTGTGTGCTTTCCACAGTTCTCCCCTTCGAGCTTTGGTTCCAAGTCTGCATCCTAGCTCCTGTGCCTTTGTGAGATGGCAAATTCTAGAGGGCAGGGAGTTGCTATCGATCATTTTCTGAATCACCAAGAACACGGGGTCACATCGGACAAGTGCCTCTGTAGAAATGCTCTATGATTATGATCATTATGAAAGTCAGAGAAGACTTTTACAACTTATCTTTGTTGACTTTTTAGTTTATAAGTGAGCTATTTGATAGAAAATGGCTGTTTTTTGGTTTTGTTTTATGCAATTGCAGATATGTAGAAACCTTTAGGCCACCAGAGGGCACTGCAGTCAGCCTCCTTTATCATCGTTATAAATCACTGCTGTCAGAGATGCCTCCTGAAATTTGTTCCTAATTAAACCAAAAAAAGAAGCATTCATAGACTCGACGAGCAATCTGCATAGGACCTGTGGCTTGAACTTGGCACTACCTCGAAGCACCCTTTCTATCTATAAAAGCGAAGAATGGAGTAGGTAGTATTTTGCTGAAATTATATTCTCCTGCTTTTTCCTTTCCCCAGGCATATGTCTAAACTTTGAATGTGTCATTTATAGTTTATAATCTTCTCTTGGCCAGATATTAAAGCCAGCAGCTCTCAACCTCAATGGAAATTGAAGGCAGAGAAACAGTGGACACAGTTTTCGTCCAGTAGCATCCACCTCTTTACCGGTCTTTGTTGACAGTAGTAATAACTTGCAAAATTGACCAGTCCGCGTTTGAGTAACTCCCTCGTTTCTGTTCACCATCTGATAGAAGTGCCAACAGGCAGGAAAATGATTAAAAGGCAGAGCAGGAAGGAAAAGAGATCAAAGGCATTTTGATAACCCATGAATTTCAAAGCAATTTAAATCTTTACTAAAGTTTTTCTTTTTTTTAATGTAAGCAGGTAAATCTTACCACATAATTTGAAGTAAGTTTTCTAACTATTGAAGCTTCTAAGTTGTAGTCAACTAGAGCTCTCATTGATCTGTGCCCCAGGAGCTTTTGAGATACTAATTTCTTTTTTAAATTTATCTATCTATTTATTTATTTATTTTTAGCTGCATTGGGTCTTCACTGCTGCGCACAGGCTTTCTCTAGTTGTGGTGAGTGGGGGCTACTCTTTGTTGGGGTGCGTGGGCTTCTCTTGTTGCAGAGCATGGGCTCTAGTTGTGCGGGTTTCAGTAGTTGTGGCACATGGGCTCACTAGTTGTGGCTTGCAGGCTCTAGAGCACAGGCTCAGTAGTTGTGGCACATGGGCTTAGTTGCTCTGCAGCACGTGGGTTCTTCCCGGACCAGGGTTCAAGCCCGTGTCCCCTGCTTTGGCAGGTGGATTCTTAACCTCTGCACCACCAAGGAAGCCCCAAGACACTAATTTTTTTCACAAATATTTTTGAGTACATTCACACTGAGCACTTGATAAGCACTGGCATACAGGTATGAATAATAATTAGTCTTTATATATCGCTTTGTAGTTTATAAAACAATCTGGCATCTACTGTCTTGGTACTCACCTCATACCTCTGAGATGAATTGGGCAGATGATATCTCTCCATTTTACAGGTGCGAAGATGGGTTCAAATGGTGAAATGACTTGTTCACAGCTACACGAAGAGTGACAGAGTAGGACTCAAACACAGGTCTTCTGACTCCAAATCCCATCCTTTCCCACAACACTGTGCTGTCTTCCTAGAAGAAGTGAGCCTATTACTCTCAAGGGAGGACTTGAGGGACATAACATGCCAAAGGACCCAGCATTAGAAGTAGATACATTATAGCCACTTGGTGGTTTTGATTGCTTAGTTTGGTAAGCAACTTAACAAGTAAGTTCAAAAGCTTACTGGTACTGTTTCTCTTTTTTCCAAAATGGAAGATAGATTCAGTATGCAGGCAATGAAAAAGAAAAAAAAAAAAACTAGAATATTTTTTCCTACTTGTTGACATATTTACTAAGAATTTAACTCTTTCAAGTCTGTGAGTCCCTGTGTCTTTCCCAATGGTATGATTTATGCAGTAGTGCCCATGTTAAAAAGAACAGGCCCATCATTTGAGTGTCAAGCTTGGGTACGAATGTATCTAACGCAAAGGTCTCTGTTGCTTTTTATTTCTTTGGTAGTTTTTGGAACATAATACCCTGGCTAGAGCTCTATCAAGTAACTTTGGCATTAAGTTACATTTCTCTATTTACTTACCTACCTCCCTGGGTAAATTAAAAGCTTGGAATCCTCATCACCATTACTGTGTCTCAGGCATTATTATGAGTACTCTATAAATATTTGTCCAATGAGTATATATATATTGAGGGAGGTGGTTGAATTTAGGTTTGTCTAAGCCATATTATCCAATCTCTGAGATAATATGTATGTTGACAAAAAGGTAAGACGTGGCTTCCCTAAGATTTAGCATCCTAGTAATTTCCCCACATTAAATACAACATGGTACATGTACACCTTAGTCAGAACTGAATAAAGTGTGAGATGTTTCCAAGCAGAAGGGAGCTGAGAAGCAAATGCACAAGTTTAGGACTATGTAAGCAGGAAGAATACTATGTAATTAAAATGAGATTACTGGCTTCATCTTTCTCACATGTTGCTTTTATTGTTTATCTGTTGCTCCTGGTCCTGGAGTGCAGTTTTCATTTTGGGGTCACCAGTACCTAACAGGCGACTTAATAATGGTGTTTAATAAGTATTGTTGCCTTGTACCAAAGATACTCTGCTAATCAAGAAGTCAACAAAGAATTTTCGAGCATGTGCCATGTACCAGCCACTTTGCTAAGCAGTAGGGATACACTGTGAGCAGAACAGATGAGGTCCCTGCTCTTGTGGGACTTGCATTGGGATGGAAGGAGACAGGCAATGAGCGTACTAACCAGTAAGGGGATTTTGGGTGCAGATAAGTGCTGTAAACAACATAACACAGGGAGCATATCTATCTAACATGCTCTAATGACATTTTAGTTACTAGCATCCGTGTGAGCGAGAGTATTCAAACAATGTGTGCAAGTGCTGAAATGAGGAAGGCAGGAGTGTATCAGAGCAGGAGAACACCAAGCCATGCAGAGATAGAAAAGGGCTAGAATGTAGTATAATGTCACCAACTAAGGGAATTTATGTTATATTAAATGTATATGAAAATATTGTTATGATAATTGAGACTTTTCTGTCATTTGGGGGTCTTAATATTTGATTGTGTGGCAGATGATATGATACTGCCATTTCTTCTTCATAAATTCCATTTCTAAAGTTGATTCACCAAGACAGTATGGAACTGGCACAGAAACAGAAATATAGATCAATGGAACAGAATAAAGAGCCCAGAGATAAACCCACGCACATATGGGCACCTTATCTTCAACAAAGGAGGCAAGAATATACAACGGAGAAAAGATAGCCTCTTCAATAAGCGGTGCTGGGAAAACTGGACAACTACATATAAAAGAATGAAATTAGAATACTTCCTAACACCATACATAAAAATAAACTCAAAATGGATTAAAGACCTAAAGGTAAAGGCCAGACACTATAAAACTCTTAGAGGAAAACATAGACAGAACTCTATGACATAAATCAAAGCAAGATCCTTTTTGACCCACCTCCTAACATAGTGGAAATAAAATCAAAAATAAACAAACGGGACCTAATGCAACCTAAAAGCTTTTGCACAGCAAAAGAAACCATAAACAAGACAAGAAGACAACCCTCAGAATGGGAGAAAATACTTGCCAACGAAGCAATGGACAAAGGATTCATCTCCAAAATATTAATATTAATCTCCAAAATACAAGCAGCTCATGCAGCTCAATATTAAAAAAAACAAATAACCCAAACCAAAAATGGGCAGAAGACCTAAACAGACATTTCTCCAAAGAAGACATGCAGATGGCTAACAAACACATGAAAAGATGCTCAACATCACTAATCATTAGAGAAATGCAGGTCATAGCCACAGTGAGATATCACCTCACACTGATCAGAATGACCATCATCAAAAAATCTAGAAACAATAAATGCTGGAGAAGGTGCAGAGAAAAGGGAACCCTCCTGCACTGTTGGTGGGAATGTAGGTTGGTACAGCAACTATGGAAAACTGTATGAAGTTTCCTTAAAAAACTAAAAATAGAGCTACCATATGACCTAGCAATCCCACTACTGGTATATACCCTGAGAAAACCATAATCCAGAAAGAACCATGTACCACAATGTTCATTGCAGTACTATTTACAATAGCCAGGACATGGAAGCAACCTAAAGGTCCATCAACAGATGAAAGGATAAAGAAGATGTGGCATATATATACAGTGGAATGTTACTCAGCCATAAAAAGGAATGAAATTGAGTTATTTGCAGTGAGGTGGATGGACCTAGAGTCTGTCATACAGAGTGAAGTAAGCCAGAAAGAGAAAAACAAATACCATATGCTAACTCATATATATGGAATCTAAAAAAATGGTGCTGATGGGTTCATCAGTGACAAGGCAAGAATAAAGATGCAGATGTAGAGAACAGATTTGAGGACATGGTGGGGGTGGGGGGAGCAAAGGGGAAGCTGGGACGCCGTGAGAGAGTAGCATTGACATATATACACTTACCAAATGTAAAATAGATAGCTAGTGGGACGCTGCTGCATAACACAGGGAGATCAACTCGATGATTGGTGATGACTTAGAGGGCCGGGATAGGGAGGGTGGAAGGGAGGGGATATGGGGATATGTGTATAAATACAGCTGATTCACTTTGTTGTACACCAGAAACTGGCACAACAGTGTAAAGCAATTATATACCAATAAAGACCTTTAAATAAAATAAAATAAAATTAAATTAAAAAGTTGATTTACCATCCTCACAAACAGTATCTCTTTTATCTGAGATGCTGATTGGGCTTTGCATGTGCTGTGCTAAATTCCAAAATATCATTTCCACCCAGATTGTTGGGAAGCCATAAACAGGGCCTCCCTGACCATTCTGGGTCCAGCGTGTGGTGTCTGCAGAATGTCATGATTCTACTCTCACTCACCAAGTTCACCACTAGGTATCAAATTCCCCCAAATCAGAACTTGGTTCTGAACTGAATTTAGGCTGATTAAAATCTGAAGTAAGTTAAGCAGTCACTTTTCTATTTATTTATTTTTTCTTTTTTTCTTTCTATTTTTATTTATGAATTTATCCTTAGTGATGGTGCTGCTTTTTTTTTAAACAGTTTTATTGAGATATAATTCACATGCCATATAATTTACCTATTTCAAGTGTACAATTCAGTAGTTTCTAGTATATTCACAGATGTGTGGAACCATCACCACAGGCAATTTTTGAACATTTCCATCACCTCAAAAAGAAACCCCAGGGACTTCCCTAGTGGAACAGTGGATAAGACTCCGTGCTCCCGATGCAGGGAGCCCAGGTTCGATCCCTGGTCAGGGGACTAGATCCCACATACATGCTACAACTAAGAGTTCGCATGCCACAACCAAATAAATAAATAAATATTAAAAAAGAAAGAAAGAAATCCAGTACCCTTTAGGCATTACTCCCTCATCTCCCAATTCCCTGCCTCGGCCCCCCATCAGTAAGCAACCACTAAATCTACATTCTGTCTCCTTGGAGTCCTCTGTTCTAGACTTTCATATGAATGGAATCATATAATATGTGGACTTTTGTGACTGGTTTCTTTCAGTTAGCATGTTGTTTCTCATGTTCATAGAAATTGTAGCTTGTATCAGTACTTCATTACTTTTTATGGATATACAACATTTTATGAATATAAAACATTATTTTATCCATTCATCTGTTGATGGACATTTGAGTTTTTTCTATCCTTTGGTTATTGTGAATAATGCTGCTATGAGCTTCATGTACAAGTTTTTGCCTGGACATATGTTTTCATTTCTTTTGGATACATTCTCTTGGGTACATTCCTGGAAGTGGAATTGCTTGGTCATGTGGTTACTCTACATTTAATCATTTGAGGAACCACCAGATTGTTTTCCAAAGTGGCTGCCCCATTTTACATTCCCCCAGCAATGTACAGAAGCCAATTTCTTCATATCCTTGCCAGCACTTGTTATTATCTTGTTTATCCTAGGGAGTGTAAAGTTGTATCATATAATGGTTTTGATTTGCATTTTCCTGATGACCAATAATGTGACGTTTCTTTGCATGTGTTTATTGGCCGTTTCTATATCCTCTTTGGAGAAATGTCCATTCAGATCTTTTGTTCATTTTTTAATTACATTTTTTGTCTTTTTATTATTGACTCATAAGGGTTCTTTTTTTTTTTTTTTTTCCATAAGGGTTCTTTATATATTCTAAGTCCCTTACCAGATACATGATTTGCATATATTTTCTCCCATTCAATGGATTGTGTTTTCACTTTCTTGATAGTGTCCTTTGAAGCACAAAAGTTTTATTTTCATCTAGTCCAGTTTACATCTGTTTTCTTTTGTTGCTCATGTTTTTTTGTGGCATATTTAAGAATCCATTGCCAAATCCAAGGTCATGAAGATTTATGTTTTCTTCTAAGAGTTTTATAGTTTTAGCTCTTCCATTTAGGTCTTTGATACATTTTTTAAAAATTTATTTATTTAATCATTTATTTATTGGTTGCATTGGGTCTTCATTGCTGCACACAGGCTTTCTCTAGTTGTGGTGAGCAGTAGCTACTCTTGGTTGTGGTGCATGGGCTTCTCATTGCAGTGGCTTCTCTTGTTGTAGAGCATGGGCTCTAGGTATGTGGGCTTCAGTAGTTGTGGCATTTGGGCTCAATAGTTGTGGCTCATGGACTCTAGAGCACAGGCTCAGTAACCGTGGCGCACGGGCTTAGTTGCTCTGAGGCATGTGGGATCTTCCCAGACCAGGGATCAAACCCATGTCCTCTGTATTGGCAGGTGGATTCTTAACCACTGCACCACCAGGGAAGTCCCCTTTGATACACTTTTAGTTAACTTTTGCATATGGTGTGAGGTAAGGTTCCAACTTCAGTTTTTGAGTATGGATATCCAGTTGTCTCAGCACTGTTTGTTGAAAAGGCTATTCTTTCTCCACTGAATGATCTTGGCATCCTTGTCAAAAATCATTTGACTTGCAGAGAATGGACTGGAGGACACAGGGTTGGGGGGGCGGGGGGGCGAAAGGGAAGCTGGGACGAAGTGAGAGAGTAGCATAGACATATATATACTACCAACTGTAAAATAGATAGCTAGTGGGAAGTTGCTGTATAACAAAGGGAGATCAGCTCAATGATGGGTGATGCCTTAGAGGGCCAGGATGGGGAGGGTGGGGGGGAGTCACGGGACGAAGGGGATATGGGGATATATGTGTAAATACAGCTGATTCACTTTGATGTACCTCATAAGCTGGTACAAGAGTGTAAAGCAATTATATTCCAATAAAGAGCTTAAAAAATAATAATAAAATAAAATGTGGAAAAAAAAATCACTTGACTGTAGACCCATGAGTTTATTTCTAGATTCTCAATTCTATTCCGTTGATCTATATTCCTGTGCTAGCACAAAACTGACTTAATTACTGTAGCTTTGTAGGAACTTTTCAAAGTATGAGTCCTCCAACTTTGTTCTTTTTCAGGATTGTTTTGGTTGTTTTGGGTCCCTTAAAATTCCACCTGAATTTTAGAATCAGCTTGTCAAATTCTCTTTAAAAAAAACAAACAAACAGCTAGGATTCTGATAGGAATTGCACTGAATCTGTGTGTCCATTTGGTGAATATTGCCATCTTAACAATATTAAATTTTTGGATTTGTGAACATGAAACGTCTTTTCCATTTATTTAGATCTTCTTTAATTTCTTTCAGTAATGTTTTGTAGTGTTCAGAGTATAAGTTTTGTATGTTTTTGCCAAATTTATTCCAGGTATTTTATTCGTTTGATGCTATTGTAAATGGAATTGTCTTCTCAATTCCACCTTCAGATTGTTTGTTGCAAGAGTATAGAAATACAGCTAATTTTTGTATATTGATCTCATATACTGCAACCTTGCTGAACTCATTTATCAGTTCTAATAGTTTTTTAGTGAATTCCTTAGGATTTTCTATATACAAGATTACATCATCTGAATGTAAAGGAGTCTGTATTTCTTCCTTTCCAATCTAGATATCTTTCATTTCTTTTTCTTGCCTAATTGCTTTGGCTAGAACTTCCAGTACAATATTGAATAGAAGTGGTGAGAGCAGACATCGTTGGCTTGATCTTGATCTTAGGGAGAAAATATCCAGTGTTTCACAACTGAGTATGATGTTAGCTGTGGATTTTTTATAATTCCCTCCATTGTTTCTTTGCTTACAATTGGTCAGTTAACTTGGATTGAGCACCTACTTTGTACTCAGCACTTTTAGCCATTCTCAAGAATATGTGATAGTACACTAACACACTGGTGTTTTGTTTTTTCTTTTTTTATATAAATATATTTATTTATTGGCTGTATTGGGTCTTTATTGCTGCACAAGGGCTTTCTCTAATTGTGGCAAGCTGGGGCTACTCTTCATTGTGGTGCATGGGCTCCTTATTGTGGTGGCTTCTCTTGTTGCAGAGCATGGGCTCTAGGCTCATGGGCTTCAGTAGTTGTGGCACACAGGCTCAATAGTTGTGGTACACAGGCTTAGTTGCTCTGCAGTATGTGGTATCTTCCTGGAGCAGCAGGGATCAAACCCGTGTCTCCTGCATTGGCAGGTGGATTCCTAACCACTGCGCCACCTAGGGAGTCCTAACACACTGATTTTCTAACATCATTTGCAATGCTACTTCTTTATGCACTAAAATGTTTTCACTTATCACTTTGTTTTCTTTTAACCATTTGTACAGAAATCTTACAAAATACTAAACATCCTTGGCCACTTTAAACATAATTGAAAACATATAATTAACCATTATTCTAAAACTTGGACATCATTGTGATGTGTTACTGAGTGTGGTAATACCTTTGGCAGATTATCAGATAGTTTGTCCCTTCAAAAAAAATCACTCCAAACTGCTATGTATTTTGCATTCTTGTATCTGCTTTTTACAAATACAGATTGTCCTGTCCCTAGTTCTTAATTGGCATTTTTTTCTACCCTTAATATGCCTGCCTCTGAGAATATTCTCTTCTAATAAACAACTTCTAATATCTGAGGACCAGTGTGCCAGAAAACCAAAGTATTTAGAAATTTGTGTAAAATAAGAGTAAATAAATGGAGGAAGAAATTCTCCTGTGAATAAAGTGCATGGACTTTCCAATACCTTGTCTGCCCACTTAAATGCCTCTTGTTTCCTAGGTTCTCAGCTCTGTTGTAAGTGAATCACTGTCGGGTGTGAGATGTTACTGTATCATAAATGAAATTATTTTTTAAAAGGCTTGTTCTAGTCCCTTCCACCTACCTACATTCCTAGTCAGTTTTCATTAGTTGAACTTTCCCTGTTTCTCTTACTTCTCCAGTACATAAATATTCATAGCAGCCTTATTCATAATAGCCAAAAAGTCAAAACAACCAAATGGTGACTGAATAACAGTTGTCATATTAGTTAGTACAACAGAATACTATCTGCAGCAGTGAGTGAACTAATGCAGCTATATGCAGTAACATGGATGAACCACACAGTGGTGAGTGAAAGAAGCCAGACATAACACTTAACTTTATTATTTCATTTTATAAATTTCAAAAACAGTTTTAGAAGTCAAGACACCAGTTACCTTTATGGAGGAGGGTAGACACAGTATGGCACCACTAAAATAAGGCAGAAAGGTAGCAAGGAAAGAGATGAAAAGGGACATACCAAGTAAAAACGAAACCAAAGGAAAGTTGGTTGATGTTAAAGGAAGAAGAATTTTGCAGGACAGGAAAGGTCATGAGGTAATGGTAAAATGGATAAAGCACCAGGAAGAGATGAAAGTCCTAAACCTAGATGCACCTAATAACTTGGGCTCAAATACATAATACAACGTTGGTCATAATTGCCAAAAAGAAAGTGACAGATCCTACAATCCCATGGAGATCTTAACATATCTCCTTCTGAAAATTAGATAGGCTAAAGACTATTTGAGCAATATCTCATAATTATTCACCCCCAAATTAGAAAATACATTTTTAGGCAATTTATAACAATTCACCATCACATATTGAGCTGAATTCTGTCTCCCTGAAGTTTCTGTCTTCTGGTCCTAGTTCTGTCCAAAGGAACCATAAAGACATGTTACTTTTCCAATGACAACCCGTCCAGTTTTTAAAGACAGCTTATATGTGCCCAGTGAGTCTTCTCTTCTTACTAAACATTTCCATTTCTCTTTGTACTTTTCCTTCCAGGACATGGATTTACTTTCTCTTACCCTTCAGATTATTATCTGAATATATCCAGTTGATTGTTCTCTTTATCTAGAGCACACCTCTCATTTTGGGGGAAACTGACACTGTGCTAGATGCTTTATCCATAGTGCATCATGTAATGTTTATAATAACCTTATGAGGCAGGTGGTGCTATCTTTATTTTACAGATTCGGAACGTTGGGCTTTAAGTTTTACCAGTGTCACATATCTGGTTTGACCAAATAGGGTGATTGAAAGATGACCACCACATGTGGATGGATGGTGGTGCCAGTTATTGGAACAGAAAACATTGGTGATCATGATGGAGCAGGAAACAAAGATCTCCCTTGGATGTTTAGTAGACTTCTGAAACTTAACATGTCCAAAAGTGGTCTCTATTCCTGCATAAACACATGCTGTTCTCCTGGTGCTTCTTATCTCTGTAAAAGGCACCACCATTCACTCAGTAGTTCAGGCCCAAAACCTTGGAATCATTCTTTCTCCCTTACTCCACTATCAGCAAATCCTTCCAGAATATACTGCACATCCTGCCATTTCTCCCCTTCTCCACCTCCACCACCAAGTCCAAGCCTCCATCACTCTTGTCTCAACCACAGCAATAGTGATCTCCCTGCTTCTACAGTCCCCCCACACCTTTTCTCAACATTGGAACCAGAAATATCCTTTTATATGTAAATTGAGTCATGTCTTTCTCCTGCTTTCATCCTACAGTGACTTCCAACAAAATTAGAATAAAGTCCAGGGAGTTCCCAGGTGGTCTAGTGGTTAGGATTTCAGGCTTTCACTGCCATGGCCTGGGTTCAGTCCCTGGTGGGCGTTCAATCCCTGGTCAGGGAACTGAGATTCCGCAAGCTGCACAGCATGGCCAAAAAAAAAAAAAAAAAAAGAATCCAGACCTTCGCATGGCCCCCAAGGTCCTTCATGATCTCACCCCTGGCTACCTATCTAAACTTATCCCACCCTTGCGCTCTCTCTCTCTCTCACACACACACACCCACCCACACACACCCACCCACACACACCCACACACACACTTTGGCCACATTCATCGAGTACCTGACTTGGGGTCTTTGCATTTGCTGTTCCTTCTGCTTTCCTACCTTGTCACCTCACTCAGTACTGCTCAGGTGTCATCTCTTCAGAGGCCTTCCCTGACCACTGTAGCTAAAACAGCACCAGCTGCTCCTGCTGCGTCCCTTAGCTTGCTGTATCTTTCTGCAGAGCACTTACCGCTACATCTTGACATTTTATGTATTTATTTCTCTGTTCATAGTCAATTTCTCTAGTATTAGCTTTTTGAGGGTAAGACTTTGTTCAGTTCACCACTGTATCCCGGCACGGGAACAGTTCCTGGCACATAGGAAGCACTCTATAGGTATTTGAGTGAGTGGATATTACCTCACTGTTCAAAAATCTTCAATGGCCCCTCACTGCCCAGAACAGGGTTTCTCAGCAATCACATTAATGACATTTTGAGCTGGATAATTCTTTGTCGTGGGGGCCTGTCCTGTGCATTGTAGGGTGTTAGCAGTACCTCTATCTTCTACCTGGTATGTGTCAATAGTACTATCAAAAATGTAGCCATACATTGCCAAACGTCCCCTGAAATAGAAGTCATCCAGTTGAGAACCACTGGCCTAGAGCAAGCAAATCAGATTTACCTGGAGAGCTAAAAAAAAGAAAAAAAGGAAAAAAAAGCAAATCTCAAACCTTCTCACAGGCCTATAGGTTCAGAATCTCTTAGGCTTAGGTCTAAAGCAGCCGGTCCACAGGTACAAGCAACTTGCTGGACTGGGTGAGAAACCCAAAGTCCTTCATCATCTAGTCTCTCCCTGCCTGTCTAAATATGTCTTCGCGTGTCACCTAATCCTCCAGCTACACGATACTGCGATGCCCCCCTTTCTCCGCATGTGTTTTTCCTTCCCTGAAGCAGACTGCTCAGATGCTTATTAATATCACTTTCTTTTTCTTAATTAGTGACAAAACCCCTGTTTTGTTGAATCGTGACGACGTACACAGTTAAATAACACATTTCCCAACTTTCCTTACAGAGACTGTTGCCTCCTTCCCTTCTCCTCCTCATCCTTCTTAATTGGCAAAAGTTAGACATGAATACGTTCTGGTTGTACAGGCTTCAAACAGTACAAATGTACATCTTTGACCTGCTCTCCACCTAGAACTAATTACCGTCAAGAGTTTGATATACAACTTAACAGCACCCTTCTATGAATTTAAATCAGTTTTTTTTCTACATAGTCATTCAATGTTTTTGATTCCTTATTTCCTAAGTAATGTTCATTCAGCCTTTTTCATTGAGGAATTTCAAGGCACATTAAAACATATATATATGTATGTGTATATATATATATATCTCCCTTTCTAAGGAAAAGAAATCCAGAAATTTTAGGTTAGAAGAGTCTTTTGGAATGCTCTGCCCTTTTACCTTCAATCACGTCTCTCCTGAATTTGAGTTCTTATTTTCCAAAGAATGGTGAAAATCTATTTTTCTTCCTTAGTCCTCTAGTAGCCAGGTTAAAATGAGGTCATTGTGACTGTATTATCTTCAGAGAGAAAGCACCTCACCTTCCTTAGGATTGAGGCACCTGCTGGCTAAGTAGGAAACAGGCCTAAAGATTTAGGGGCAACGTATAATCTCCAGTCCAAAACATCTACCAAATATAGAGTGTTACTGTATTCAAGGCATTGTGGAGACACTGCAAGGTGTATGAAGAAATACAAGGCAATCCTAGCCCCCAGAAAGCTTGCAGTTTATTTTGGAAGATAACCAGCGATACAAGATTGTATACTTTTATGTAAAAGGTAGTATCTATAATCTTCCTATATTGTAATTTCTTCATGTGTAAATATCTCATCAGTGCAGCTAAATTGTGAACTCTGGGAGAACAGAGATGGGATCCTGTGCTCCACTGCATATTCCAACACAGAAGCTCTCAGTTTGGGTTAAAGATGACACTGAGTTATACAGATGATAATGTTCCTGAGTTTAAGCCTATCTTTTCCATGAAAAGAAATGGCATCAGTCGTCAGAGGCTTACTGTGAGGACGTTTGTGCACTGTCAGGAAATGCAATCGGCGGATCTGGATCTGCTGTAGAGCACAGACCATGGCTCATGTTCCTCTTCTTCCCTTCCTTCTGGCTCCAGCCAGGTGGGCAGAAAGGCGAAAAGGAAAACTTGGACTCAGCCGTGAGAGTCACAGGTATGCTCTGTGGGTGACTTGTGTGAACCACCCTCTCTCTGCATGTTTAACTCTGAGCAGAAAAGAAGACCAGGGTCCCCCAGCTCACGTGGGGTTGTGGTCAACAGGACACCTGGCAACACCACCAGGGTTGTGTAGCAACCATCATATCCCCTTATTATGCTTGCTTCCCAAGATGACCCACCCAGATGAGGCCAAGTTCTAGAACCAATCCTGTTATAGCAATCTGAACTTTGAAATTTTTTCTAGTGTGCACCCAGGCAAGTTTTGCTTAAATTACTCTCAATTGTGACATAATTTAAAATTCCATACCTTCGTTATGTAGATTTCCTCACTGAAGAAAACTTGGACCAATTAGATAAATGAATGAAGAAAAAAAAAAAAGTCCCCCAGTGTTCTACCCCAAAACAACAATTGTTAATATTTAGTGTATTTCTCATTTATTTGCCGGTATATGTATATATGTAACTAGGATTGAGGTGTACATAGTTACTGGAGTTTTTTAATTTATTTTTTATTGAAGTATAGTTGTTTTACAATGTTGTGTTAATTTTTGCTGTACAGGATTGAGGTGTACATCGTTACCAAGTTTATATTTATTTATATATTTTTTTATTGAAGTACAGTTGTTTTACAATGTGTTAATTTCTACTGTACAGGAAAGTGACTCAGTTATACATATATACATACTTTTTCATATTCTTTTCCATTCTGGTTTATTACAGGATATTAAATATAGTTCCCCATAATTACAATTTTAAATCATAGCGTAAAAGGCAAGTTTTACTTACTATTTTTGTCACTCTACATCAGCGAATACCTCGTTCCCATGTTATGACATGGTTTGGTAAACATACTTTTTAATGATATACCTGTTGTTCATGTAAATCAATGAGTCTCCACATTTCACAAATTAGGAACCAGTGAGGGGGTGGGGAGAAAACCCAGAAGTCTGTCCAAACTGCTCCCTTGGGAAGAAGAGTCAGGGACATCTCAGACTTGGTCTCATGGATGAGACGCAGACTGGCCCTGAGCCTGCTCAGGCTCCAGTCTCAGCTCCACCACGACCTGGCTGGGTGACCTCAGGCTAGCTACTTTGCCTTAGTTTTCCCGTCTGCACAATCAGCTCCTTCCTCCTAGGGTTTTCCGGAAGATTAAATGAGTTAATGTATGCAAACTGCATAGAACAGTGCCTGGCAAACCGTAAGGGTTATGTAAGTGTTGGCTATTTTTCTTAGCCGTGGCTGGAGGTCCTAGAGTGATATTGGGGGGTGGGAGGAGGGTGTAATATTTTTATTTTGTCCGCTTCTACTGTGATGTAATAGCTTTTATGCCTTTAGATGAGGTCCTTTATTTCGCTTAGGGACGAATGTGTTGTTGCTTCAGTAAGAATATTAGAATTTAATTTAATTCAGAAGGAAAGGAAATAGATTCAGGGAAAAAAATTCTCTCATAATACTTAGCATATCATTAATAATGTTTTCCCTCAAAAATGCCAAAAGCCTGATCCTCTGGATAAATACTACATAGAGCTCTGCTGGTGCTCTGGGATACCAGTTTGTAAAAGCCTCTCATGTGGCCCTCTATGTGAGCTCTGTGATCACTCCCGTATAGTTCCTTCTAGAAAACTGTCTCATCTAAATTGCTTTTCCAAGAACTCAGACAGCAAAGAGTTATTTTTTAAATCGCCAGTGGGTACGGTAGCAAGCTCACTGGACGTACGTAATGGGGTTAGGAGACCTGGATTCAAGTCCTAGCTGCTTCCTTAGTTCTTTCGCTGATTGTCTGTGTGGCTTTTAGTAAATGACATCTTTGAAGCTTGGTTTTCTCTTCTGTAAATGGGAATGGGTGTTGTCCATCACAGCCTTGGAAGGATGCTAGAGGATTAGATTAAATACAATAATATGCAAGAACGCGTGGTAGAAATTAAAAGACATCATGTGCCTACGTCATTCTTATTATTAGATGGAATAACATAAACTCGTTGCTCTGATTCCCCATCTGAAAGGGGTTTTGTTTTTTTAATTCTCCATCATGTCTCCTGCGTGTGCCTTCTGGAAGCATGCTGTGTCCAATAGCTGAAGATGCTTCACAATGAACACATAATTGCAGTGTCCAGCTTTGTGTTTTTCTTCGCTCCCATAATGGACCAGCCTGTTTATTTCCATCCAAGGGAAGCAGACCCATTATTTTCATTGGATCTTGTTCTGTCACGTTCATTAATGATAAGTTCCAAGGGAATACATCTTTATTTAGGCAGAATACATCTCATATGGCTAGCATGGCCTTCTTAGGGCACCTACTGTGTGGTGTGTTCCCTAAGAGACAGGCTTATAGCTATGGTAACTGAAACCTCATCCAGGCTCACGGTGTGGATAAGGCAGGGGCAGTGCTGACTCTCTTGATTTCTCTCTTCTTCACTGCGGTTCTGAATTCCCTGGGGATGTTGGTGGGACATCTGGTGCCCGAATGATCTACGGCACTGAGCACAGTATCCACACCTAGCGGGAATCAGGATTTGGTTATTCATGTGTCAAAAAACATTTATTGAATGAGTGGCTTTTTTTTTTGTCCGTGCCCTGTGGCATATGGCATCTTAGTTCCCCAACCAGGGACTGAACCCATGCCCCCTGCATTGGATGTGCGGAGTGGTAACCACTGGACTGCCAGGGAAGTCCTGAATGAATGGCTTTTATTTATTTGTTTAATTTAATTTTTATTTTTTCATTTATTTATTGGCTGCATTGGGTCTTCGTTGCTGCTCACAGGCTTTTTCTGTAGTTGTGGCGAGTGGGGGCTACTCTTCGTTGCAGTGTGCGGGCTTCTCATTGTGGTGGCTTCTCTTGTTGTGGAGCATGGGCTCTCGGCGTGTGGGCTTCAGTAGTTGTGGCATGTGGGCTCCATAGTTGTGGCTCATGGGCTCTAGAGCACAAACTCAGTCGTTGTGGCGCATGGGCTCAGTTGCTCCACGGCATGAAGGATCTTCCCGGACCAGGGCTCAAACCCGTGTCCCCTGCGTTGGCAGGCGGATTCTTAACCACTGCGCCACCAGGGAAGTGCTGAATGGCTTTTAGATGAGTGTGAACATATTTACAACATCCACATCTGCAAAACCTGTTTTCAGGTTATGTTCTGTACTGGTACCAATAGCAGAACATACACTTTGGTTTCACAGTAAGAGTAGTTGTGGTGATGTCTCCATCTCTCTCACCAAGTCCTCCTTGTGAACTGCGAGAATTTGCCAAAAGGCTGGTAGGGGTTGGAGTGAACCCACACTGTGACCAGATCTGAACGTGAACCCAGTGTCTTTGATCCGCCTTCATTAGGTATCCTAACCCGTGCCAGGCGTATGCTAAGTGCTGGGAAAACAGAAACAAATGGGAGCCGGCCTGTCTGTGGTTCATGATTCAGTGGGGAACACAGACATGGAGCAGTGATGCTGAAGGGCTTGGTCAGAGGTGACAGAGCGTCGTGGGAATACGCCTGCCAGGCCTGAGCTCCACGTCCCTTCCTTTGTACCTGCCGGTCCCCTGGGGAAGATGCTACTCCCTCCCTTTGCCACTTGGATAAATCCCCATCCGACCGTCCAAATTCAGCTCAAAGGTCACCTTCTCTGGAAAGCTTTCCTGATAGTCTGCCCACCCCCAAACCTGTTTTCCCAGAACCCTGCATTAAATTGTTGGTTTGCTTGTCCAGTTCACCATTTTTTAGATTGCTTACTATGTTTAGCACTGTGCTTAGCGCACTATTAATTGGGCCCTAGAGGACTGACTCATCTGATTCACACAAAGCAAACTCACAAGAATCTAATCTATTAACCAGGGAGTCATTTTCCTCGTTTCCTGGGGGCAGGGGGACACGTAGAGGGGAGCAGAGGAGAAGGCGACACGTTTCCAAGACCCCTCGTCGGGCTCCCCTACTGCCCAGTGCGCACCTCTGTTCCCAGCAGAAGCACGTGGGGGCTTTCTTCCAGCTGGACTCTGAGACCCCAAGGGCAGGGGCAGGGTCTTCATGAGGTTGGAAAGAAGGGATCAGGTATTCTACCTGAGGGCTTGTCGGTATGGTAGTTAATTTAATGTCCACATGGCTAGGCTTGGGTACCCAGTTGTTTGGTCAAACACCAGTCTAGATGTTTCTGTGAAGATATTTTTCAGATGTGATTCACATTTCCATCGTAGACTTTGAATAAAGGTTACCCTCCATAATGTGGGTGGGCCTCATCTAGCCAGTTGAAGCCCTTAAGAGAAAAGACTGAGGTCCCTGGAAAAGGAAGGAATTTTGCCTCCAGACTATCTTAGGACTCAAGACTGCAACGCTGACTCCTGTCAGAATTTCCAGCCTGCCGACCTTCACTGAAGATTTCCAACTTGCCAGCCTCCATAATTGCGTGAGCCAATTTCTTAAAATAAGTCTCTCTATATAAATACATCCTATTGGCTCTTTTTCTCTGGAAACCTGGGCAAATACAGTCGGTCTCACATGGGAACATATACTGGAACCAAGAGAATTAGTGAAAGTTGTGGACTTTGATCAAAGTCATCATATTTTAAGCTTTTAGACTTGAAAGCACTCTGAGATTATCAGAATTACAGTTTCATTTTATTATTGAGAAAACTAAGGTTCAGAGAGGCCAAGTTTTCTACCCAAGGTCGCCCAGCAGAGAAGTAATTGTAATAGATGAGACTGGTACCTGGTCTTCTGACTTATCTCACTTTTTATATATCAAAAAACATCCATGGGACTTCCCTGGTGGCGCAGTGGTTAAGAATCTGCCTGCCAATGCAAGGGACATGGGTACAAGCCCTGGTCCGGGAAGATCCCACATGCCGCAGAGCAGCTAAGTCTGTGTACCACAACTACTGAAGCCTGCATGCCTAGAGCCCATTGCTCTGCAACAAGAGAAACCACCGCAATGAGAAGCCTGCGCACCACAATGAAGAGTAGCCCCTGTTTGCTGCAACTAGAGAAAGCCTGCACACAGCAACAAAGACCCAATGCAGCCAATAAATTAATAAATAAATTTATTTTAAAAAAAAGAAAAGAACATCGGTGAAAAATGAAATATATAATGTCTTTACATTGTGCCTTGATTTTATGATGGCATAAGTAATAAATATCCTTTCAGTATCTGAATTACATGTAAAAGAGCCATTCTGGTTCCAATATGGAGAATAAAAATATGGGGGTGGGTGGATTGTAGAAGCAGGGAGATGGGTTAACAAGCAGGTTCAGGGACTTCCCTGGTGGTGCAGTCGTTAAGAATCTGCCTGCCAACGCAGGGGACATGGGTTCGAGCCCTGGCCCAGGAAGATCCCACATGCTGCAGAGCAACTAAGCCTGTGCACCACAACCACTGAGCTGCGCTCTAGAACCTGCAAGTCACAACTAGTGAACCTGTGTGCCACAACTACTGAAGCCTGCGTGTCTACAGCCGGTGCTCCGCACTGAGAAGCCCGTGCACTGCAATGAAGAGTAGCCCCCGCTTGCCACAACTATAGAAAGCCCGTGTGCTGCAATGAAGACCCAACACAGCCATAAATAAATATATAAATAAATAATAAAATAATAAAATAAACCTTTAAAAACAAAAAACAAGCAGGTTCATAAATAAACTAGATTGTAAACTCGATTTGTTACCTAGTGATACTTGCTTAAGGAAATTCTCAAACTCTCATAGATGAAGAGTTTGTTTCCCCAACTGATTCTAAGAGAAGCGCCTATTCCTACTCCTACTAATAAAACTAAGAAAGGGCCTAGAGCCTCCTGATCCCAGTGACCCCTCTGTTATTCAACATTTTCCCAGGACTGCCCTGGCGGTCCAGTGGTTAAGACTCTGTGCTCCCACTGCAGGGGGCAGAAGGTTCCACCCCTGATCAGGGGATCCTAAAGCCAAAAAAAAAAAGAGAGAGAGAGAGAGAGATTCAACACTTTCCTGCAGGGCAAGCTGTATACTTAGATGTGTTTGGCGACAGCCTATGGATTTTAAAAGCCACCAGGAAGACATCCCCTAACAGTTATTCTTTTTAATGTTTGAAATTCACCCATCAGAAGCTGAATCATCTATGTTTTGTCCTGGACAAGTGATGAATTTTGGCAGCTTTCGGGAGGAGGCTGGAAAAAGTGTTGTAATATTCTGGTTTATAAAATTCTTGGGGGAGGAGTTGGGCAAGATGGTGGAGTAGAAAGCACCAGGAATGTCTCCCCACCTAGACAGCAACTGTGCTGGCACATCTGTCTGATGTAACTATTTTGAAACTCGGGAGTCTGCTGAAGGCTTGCAACTTCCAGGCTTTGGCCCAGAAAGAACTTTCATCAAAAAAAATGTTTCCAATTTTTAAAAATATTGTAAAATACACATAACATAAAATTTACCATTTTAACCATTTTAAATATACAGTTCAGTGATATTAAATACCTTCATAATGTTGTGCAACCATCAGCACTGTCAATCTCCATAGCTCGTTATTGTGTAAAACTGAAACTCTGTACCTATTAAACACCAACTCCCCACCCCTCCCTCTCCCAAGTCCCTGGCAACCACCATTCTACTTTCTGTCTCTGTGGATTTGACTCCTCTAGGGCCCTCCTATGAGAGGAATCATACAGTATTATCTTTTTGTGAGGGGCTTATTTCACTGAGCATAATGTCCTCAGGATTCATCCATGTGGTAGCATATGTTAGAACTTCCTTCCCTCATGCAAAGGAAAATACACTTTCTGCTTCCTTATTCTGCTTTATATAGTAATTCCTTATGAATTTAGGTGTGCGTTTGATAAGTGCAAAGCAGATGACTCAGTCCCTAAGAAACTGATCCATTCTGCATGCACTAGAAAAAGTGTTTCTTCATTCATTTATTTCTTTGTCAGACATTGATCGAGCACCTATGCTAGGACCAGACGCTATGCAGTGCTCAGAGTACAAAGAGGGATAACACAGTCTGTGCCCTGAAGTAAAGGGGTCCCTGTGTTAAGTAAGGAGATGAACTAGAAAACCTTTAAAGCTCCTTTTATAAAAATCACAGCTTCTTGGTTCTGGCAAACTCCACCCTCCCCCGGACTAGGTCCTGCCATCACCTCTCTCACCCAGCAGTACCAGAACTCTTGACTTGCCTCTGTCACTGCAAATGACGAGGGAGCCGGGATCCAGTGGTCCGAAAGAGAATTATTTTTTTCACTGATTTTTACAATGGGGAAAGCAGAAATTAATATATTGAATATTGTTTTTCAACCAAATTTGCCAGAATACCAGGAGACTCAGTTTTGGAATGAAAGTATCTAACGGCCATTAAAGTGAGTGTAAGGTGAGGTAGTATTTAGTTTTTGTGTTGTGGTTCTCTTTTATCTCCACCCTTTTCATTACTTCTCTAGAGAGCTATCAGGTTGTTGTAATTTACCCATACATTTTCTATTTCATTTTCAGCTGACGCACACTTAACCATCACAGCATAGCTCCAAGGAGAATACCTGCAGCTTGTTACAGGGCAGAAAGGTGACAGGGCCCGGGGCCCGGCCGCCAGCCCAAGAAAGGCTGAGAAATCAACAGACCTGAGTTCCGAGCCAGACTCTGCTCCATTTATGAGTGAGTAACTTTGACTAAGTTAGTCCATATTCCTGACCCTTCATTTCAACATCTGTAGAATGAAAGAAGCCACGCCCCCGAAAAGGTTGAAAGAAGGACTAAGAGCCCATGGTGGGTCTCCCAACAGTACCTTGATTTTTTTTCTTCAGTTTGCAACAGTTTGTGTTTATAAAATATTTTTTAAATTAATTAATTAGTTAATTTTTTTTTTAAATTTGTTGGCTGCGTTGGGTCTTCGTTGCTGCGTGTTGGCTTTCTGTAGTTGCAGAGAGCAGGGGCTACTCTTCCTTGTGGTGTGCGGGCTTCTTATTGCAGTGGCTTCTCTTGTTGCAGAGCATGGACTCTAGGTGCGTGGGCTTCAGTAGTTGCGGCCCATGGGCTCAGTAGTTGTGGCTCGTGGGCTCTAGAGCACAGGCTTAGTAGTTGTGGTGCACCAGCTTTGTTGCCCAGCAGCATGTGGGATCTTCCTGGGGTGGGGATCAAACCTGTGTCCCCTGAATTGGCAGGCAGATTCTCAACCATTGTGCTACCAGGGAAGCCCTATAAAATGTTTGATCAAGGTTTAGGTTGTACTTCTTGATTGTTTTTTAATTTTTTTTTAATTTCTAATTTTTTTATACAATTTTTAAGATTTGTATACAAATCTTTAAAATTTTTATACAAATTTTAAGATTACACTCCATTTACAGTTATTACTAAATACTGGCTATATTCCCTGTGTTATACAATACATCCTTGCAGTACCTTGATTTTAACTTGGGGACTCTCCCACTCTTAGCTGTGTATCCTAAAGGGGGTGTTTGGGGGAAACACTCTGCTGACTGCCAGGTGTGGTTCCTGATTGGCTTAGGACCAAAGTAATCACCCTCCAGTCCCCCTCCTCTCCCAACCCCCCCCCCCCCACTTGGCCTTGGCTCTACTTGAAGGGATAGGGTTACTGCTGGGCATGTATTGATACCTTAGTCAGAGCTGAGGGGAGACAAAGGAATGTGGGCTGGGGGTTTCTGGAAGGAAAAGCTTCTCTCATCCATGTGGACTTGAACAGGGAAACATGTAACCCCAGGAGCAGCTGACTGCCTTTCAGACCTTAAGGAAAGAGTCTGCCTGGGAGTAGAGCCCCTCCCCGACACCTCACCTAGAGCCAGCACTGCCCTGGACCGTTCATCTAAGGGAGTCAGTAGATCTACTTTGTTATTTCAGCCAGTTCGAGATGAGTTTTGTTTCTTACAACATCATAGTCCTCACTGATTGCAGTGGGTTGAACGTTGGTCCCCCAAATGATACGTCTACATCTAGACCCCTGCAACCTATGAATGTGACCTTATCTGGAAAAAGCGTCTTTGCAAATATAATTGAGTTAAAGATCTTGAGGTGAGATTATCCAGGTGGGCCCTAAATCCAATGACAAGTGCCTAAGAGACATACAGAGGAGAGACACAGAGTGAAGGCCGTGTAAAGACGGAGATGGAGATTGGAGTTAGCTGTGCAGCCACAAGCCAAGGCACACCTGGAGCCATCAGAAGCTGGATGAGGCAGGAAGGATCCTCCCCCAAGAGCCAGCAGAGAGAGCATGGCCCTGCCAATACCTTGATTTTGGACTCTGGCCTCCAGAACTGTAGGAGAATAAACGTCTGTTGTTTTAAACCACCAAGTCCATGATTATTTGTTACAGCTGCCCTAAGAATCGAATACACTGCATTAAATATTAATGTCCTTTCCTCTACATACGTTTAATTTCTTTCTGTGCCTTTCCCATTCCCCTTCCTTAAAGGGGCTGAGACAGCCCAAGCTTGAGCCAGGCTGCCTCAGCGACATACCAACTTGGTCACTTCCTAGCTGTGTGAATTTCAGCAAATTACTTAACCTCTCTGTGCCTCAGTTTCCTCTTCTGTAAAATGTTTTAACTAGGACTAAATGAGTAAGTGCTTAGAATATGCCTGGCATGCAACAAGCAGTACACGAAAGTGGTTGTCGTGGTGCATCCTCCCCTGTTCTGGGCTGATTCCTTTGCTCCTCAGAATGCTGCTTCTTCTTGGCAATGAGTCCAGTTTTGTTTCTGCTTAGAATTTTTAACTTATGATTACTTGTGATTCATTCACCTCATTATGCTTTTAGGCCTTCAAAATGGGGAAAATATCACTCAGAAAAGTATGAACAAACCAAGCCCGCTGGGATCTAAGTTGCCATAGTTAATGATTAGAAAAATAAAAAATCCCCATCATTAGCAAAACAGAAAGGCAAAGAGCCTGATGTAACTAACAAGCTGTTCAATACAGTGGCTTCTAATTGGTTATATCTCTCTAGATTTCCCTTTGAAATTCTTATTGCAAAGGGTATAAATAATTTAATTGATTTTCAGAATAATTGACTTGTTTTTGGCAGATGCTTCTACATTTGTTTGGCTTGTGGCAGGGGTAGCTGCTGGGAGAAGGAAGGATTATGAGGTTTGAGGAAACTTCTGACTATCCTATTTTCCAAATTTTAAAGTCAGTATTTTTTTTTATCAGTATCATTCAGATTCTTTATTTAGAACATTGTACAGCATTTGTTTTTGAAGCAGTCTTTGTCTCCCTTCCTTCAAAGGAATTTGACAGTAGGCCTTATCTTAAAAATCACTTAGCTCGGACCATCACAGCAGCGTTTATGATGGTTCCTCATCCAGCCCTGGCAATGTCAGAAAGTGTTTAATTTACTAGTCTAGCTGGACTTCCAGAGCTCTCCTCGCACATCACATTACCAGCTGAACGTCTTAATTCTCTGTCCATCTACAGGGTCTGCTCATCTTAAGATTGAACTATGTTCTTCTTTCACTGTCTTTCCTTCACATAAATGGGGAAGGAGAGAAGGATAGATATGTCTGCTTCCCAAGCCAATTTCTTTACCATATTTGCAAAATCAAGTCTTTCAGAATCTCCCTGGTGGTCCAGTTGGTAAAACTCCTCACTCCCAATGCAGGAGGCCCACGTTCGATCCCTGATCAGGGAACTAGATTCTGCACGCATGCCACAACTACAAAGTCCACATGCCACAACTAAGAAGTGTGCATGCCGCCACTAAAGATACCGCATGTTGCAACTAAAGATCCCATATGCCATAACTAAAGATCTCACGTACTGCAGCCAAAATAAGTTAAAAAAAAAAAAGTCTTTCATGGTATACCTTGGCATGGTAAGAAGCCTTGACTTCTGCAACATTAGATTTCCTAAAAGAGGGAGACATCTGTGGCTCTCACCTAAGACTTTCATGGGCAATTCTTGAAGCAAGCAAGAAAAAAAGATTGCTACTGTTTCATACAAAAAACAAAACGAAACGAAAACCCACTGACACCATTGTACCAATGCCACGTTTGAAAATGAAGACCTAATTTGTTGCACTGTGATATGGCATCTGGAGGCTCTTACTCGGTATAATAGGTGAATTACTCGTTTTGAAAAAGGCATTTTTATAGCTCTGTGACCCTGGTAAATTCTGACTTCTCACCTTGATCAGGTTGGCCACCACTGGGTAAGTTTCCAAGTTGCAACAGTAAACGGCTTTGAGATGGTACCTTGTCCCATTCTCACCAAAAGCCTCAGAGCTTGAGGCTAGCCATACCTTCATCTGGTCTAAACAGCATCTAGATGGTGGGGTTAAAGGATGGAAGAGGGTTAGGGTAAGGGGAAAAAGGGAGAGTGAAAATGAAGATGTGAGGAAGAAGTGGGGAAAAAAAAAAAGATCAAACATTAGGGAGAAAGAAGTACAGGCCTGTAACAAATCCCAGTGCCATGCCTTATTCTGCACCCATAGTTTGAATGAAGTTAGAGAAACAGAAGGAGTGCAGGACATTAAGATAATATTTTCCAAAAACAATGTAATTCTGAAAAAAAAAAGATTATAGTGATAGGGATCAAAACTCCTGTTTAAATTATTTTCTCACTATTCTTGTTTTTTCCTTGGGCTGAGAGTGGTATCATGGAACAGGAGGTAGTCACCATTTCTTGAAAGGCTGAGGTCAACAGTGAACATAAATATTTTCTGATCTGTTACTTTCTGCCTCTCTCTGGCCTGTAGACTGTCTGGTGGTGTGAGTAGGTGGAAGGCAGGTGGTATCAGTGAAGCTTGTGTTTGGCCGAACATAGTAGAAATCTAACTGTTTAAGTTTGCCAAAAGGGAGTTTTTTTTCTTATATACCAACTCTGGAAGTAGTCAGTCTATGACTGTCATTCAGGCTTCCCATCTATTTGACCATCCTTAGCATGAGCTTCCCTCCGCATGGTCACAAGATGGCTGCCAGATCGCCAAGCATTGCATTCAAGTTCCAAGCAGGATGGTTAAGGACAAAAGGTAAAAGAAACATGTCAGCTGATTTTATCCCCTTTCCAAAAGCTTTTTAAGTCGTTGTCCATAACTGAGTCAATTGCCATGCCAGGGTGCAAGGTAGCTGCTACCCCAAATAAGCTTGGGGAAGTTAATAGGGAAAAGAGGATAATAGAATGTGAACAGACAATTAGCAGTGTCTGTTACACAGGGGCCCTTAACCAGGGCCCCATGGACTGCCAGAGAGCTATGGGGAGTATCCATGGAAACATTTGCACAAATCTGTTTATATGCATTTTCCTGTAAATTCTCAGCTTTTATGTCTTCAAATATTTCCTGTCTTCCATTCTTTTCTCTTTTCTTCTTGGACTCCAAGCAGATATACATTAGACTATCTCACTTTTTGACCTTGCTCTGTTTGACATTTTATATCTCGTTGTCTCTCTTGTGTTGTATACTGTGTAATACCCTCAGATCCAACTCACTAATTTTCTCTTCAAATTGTCTATAATCTCCTGCTTAACCCACCCACAATAGTTTTTTTTTAACTTTTAAAAGTTCTAGGGCTTCCTAGGTGGCGCAGTGGTTGGGAATCCGCCTGTCAATGTAGAGGACACGAGTTTGATCCCTGTTCCAGGAAGATCCCACCTGCCGCAGAGCAACTAAGCCCATGTGCCCAAAAAAAAAAAGTCTAGTTAGTTCTTTTTTTAAAAGATTGTCTGCTCACTTTTTTAAAAATAAATTTATTTATTTATTTATTGGCTGTGTTGGGTCTTTGATGCTGCACATGGGCTTTCTCTGGTTGCGGTGAGGGGGGCTACTCTTCATTGTGGTTCTCAGGCTTCTTGTTGCGGTGGCTTCTCTTGTTGTGGAGCACGGGCTCTAGGCGCGTGGGCTTCAGTAGTTGTGGCACACAGGCTCAATAGTTGTGGTTCACGGGCTCTAGAGCACAGGCTCAGTAGTTGCAGTGCACGGCTTAGTTGCTCCGCGGCATGTGGGATCTTCCCCGACCAGAGCTTGAACCCGTGTCCCTTGCATTGGCAGGTGGATTGTTAACCACTGCGCCACCTAGAAAGTCCTGCCTGCTCACTTTTTAATACTCTTGCTCCTTTTTATTCTGTCTCTTTTACAAAATTATTATATGAGGTTATTTTACATTCTGAGTCTCATTTTAGTATCTGACTGCCTGGATTTGAATCCCAGTCCTGCCTCTCATTAACTACAGAACCTCGGTCAAAGTATTTCATCTTTCTGTACCTCATTATAGCCAACTCTAAAGTGGAACTAATAGTAGTCCCTATCTCATGGAGTTATTATGGGAATTAATGAGTCCATATAAATATTGAATTTAGAACAATGCCTGGCGCATAGTAAGAACTATCCAAACTTTTACAATTGTTATTACACTTTACTGTTTTGTTCATTGCCTGCCTCAGCCTCCTGGAATGAAAGTCTTGGTGTCTCATCTATTTTGCTCTGCGGCAGCCCCTTACCTATAATTGTGCTTGGTACAAAGCAACACTCAGGGATTTGTCGAGCACATGTGTGAATATGTAGATTGTACCAAAATTAGGGGCTATGCATTCTTTCAAGCACATATGGGAAAGGACTTCCCAGGTGGTGCAGTGGTTAAGAATCTGCCTGCCAATGCCGGGGACACGGGTTTGCACCCTGGTCCAGGAAGATCCCACATGCTGCGGAGCAACTAAGCCATGCGCCACAACTACTGAGCCTGTGCTCTGGAGCCCGAGAGCCACAACTACTGAGCCCCCACGCCTCAACTACTGAAGCCTGTGCACCTAGCGCCCATGCTCCCCAACAAGAGAAGCCACCACCCTGAGAAGCCCATGCACCGCAATGAAGAGTACCCCCTGCTCTCCGCAACTAGAGAAAGCCCGGGCTCAGCAACGAAGACCCAACGCAGCCAAAAATAAAAATTAGTTAATTTTAAAAAAAAAGGAACATATGGGACACCCTCAAAAATTAACTACATACGAGGCCTAAAGGTAGTCTCAACAAATTTCAGAGACTTGGTGTTATATAGACCATATTCTCTGTCCACCTTTCAAATGAGTTAGAAATAAGAAAGAGATCAATTTTAAAAACACATATTTGAAATTTTTAAAACACTTCTCACAATAACTCATGAGTCAAAGAAGAAATCAGAATGGATATTGAAATTATTTAGAGCATTCTTCATATTAAAACTTATGAGATGCTGTAAAAGCCATACTTCAAGGGAAATTTAAGGCCTTAATTGCTTGTATTAGAAGAGTAGAAAGGCTAAGAGTAATGAGATAAACATCCAACCCAGTAAGCTGAAGGACACCAGACAGAAGGGTATGACAGGGATAAAGTCAGTAACTCAACCATGGACCTGAGCAGAGAGGCCAGGGTCATCCAGCAGAGGCCATTGCTCTGATGCATGTGACGGGGTGTCCTGGACACCATGTGTTTGGCTGCAGGCTGCTGCCTGGGGACCTGGGGCTCCCTGTGATGAACCAGCAGACCGGGCTACACTGACTCCTTGCCAAGAAGCCTTGGGTGCTCCCACCCAACAGGGGCCTTTCATGTTGCCCCTGCTTCTTCCCACCTGTCTCCCACTGAGAGCCGCCGGTATGGACTCTTCTCATTGGAACCCTGTTCAGTGGTGAACCACGTCCCCTTCCTCATTCACCTCCCTGCACCTCCTCTCCTCTCCTAAGGTCACTACCCTCCTGGCAGCCTCCTAGGAATCCTACTTCTCAGTCCCCACACCCTTCAGACTTAAGAGTCTGGGGATGGGTCTGCATCCTCCTCCATCACCATCCACAGCCAGTTAACCATGCCCTTCTGCCCAGCCTCCTACATGTCTCCTCCCTCTCCTCCTCTCCAGCCTGGCTTCAGACCTTCTCCTGTCCTTTTCTTGTCCTGATTATCTCAAGACCCTCCTCAGGGCCTCTGTGCCTTCATTCCGGCCCCTCCTTTCCATTCTCCGCACAGCAGGCCGTTCCCAGAGCAATCTTTCTAGAAGCACAGATCCTGTGGCCCCCTTCACTCTGGCTCATAATGGCAGGGCTCCATTAGCTCCCCCAGGCAGTTAGGTGCTCCTGTAGCACCCAGAGCAAACCTTGTTCCTATTACCTGTCACCTCCCTGGCCTATCTATGATTTGTCGAGGGGGACCGCGTAGATGTCGGTCACTGTTCAAAGTGTGGTTTGTGGAACAGCTCGGGCATCACACAGGGGCTTATTAGGAGCGCAGAATCTCCCAGTCCTCACCCAGACCTACTGAATCTTAATTTGCATTTTTTAAAGATCCCAGGTGATTCATTTCTGCCTTAAAATTTGAGAAGCATTGATGACTGATGAGAAGCTCCTGCACAGTGAGAGGGAAGAGAATCTAAAGTTCCAGTTGGTCTTTCCCTTGCCTTTGTTTTCATGAGCTGGGGGTGGGGGTGGGGGGGCATGGCTACATTGAAATGACCTGGGCACATTCTGGACTGAATACAATCAATGCAAGCTTTGAGACTTAGATCAGGAAGAGAACTGATTATTCTGGAAGCAGCTGGCAGTTTCAGGTTGATGCTGTACTACCCTGAATAAGGCAGACAGATGCCAGGATCTGTCAGCAAAAGGACATGTCATGGATCGATTAAGACAGCTGCTAAGCACTCGCCCCTTTGTTGGAGCCCAACATGAAGGCCCTGTAAGACGGGAGACAGCTCAGTTCTGGCAGCAGGAAATTGCCTAGGAAAGATGGATTTGAGTAGAGTCATTGTTAGACAAGAAAAGGCTTTGTGTTGAGCCTTTTGTGGGTGTTCAACTCACCCAGGTCGTCCCACCTAATATATTCTTAGCACCCCTGTTGCTCATCAAGCAGTCACAGGCCAGTGGTACTTAAAAATGGCCCCTGAAGCCTGGCTTCCTGAAAGGTTCTAATGATCTTTTATTGATACAAAATACACCTTCAGGGCAGATCTAAGCTCTCCTAGGCAGAGGCTGCTAGGGGGGCGGGGACAGGGCTGTAACTACAACCTGTGGGGACCCAAGAGAGCACTGCTGGGGGGAGCATCACCATGGTGGCAAATGGACGTACGTGACCGCCCGCATCCCTCTCTCCAGCCTCAGCACCCTGGTGTTCTCGTTCCTACAGCTGAAGAAGCCAAAGCAGCTTGTCACAGCTAACAAATGGCAGAGGTGGTATTATGGGTTGGATTGTGACCCTCCAAAAAGATGTGTTGAAGTCCTACCCCCAGTAGCTCAGAATGTGACCTTATTTGGAAATAGGTTTGTAGCAAAGGTAATTAGTTAAGATGAGCTCATACTGGATTAGGTGAGAACTTAATCAAATATGACTGGTGTCCTTATGAGAAGAAGAGGAACACACGGGAGCAGACGGCTATGTGACAAGGAGGCAGATTGGAGTGATGCACCTGTGAGCCAAGGAATGCCAGCAGACATCAGAAGCTAGATGAGGTGAGGAAGGATTCCTCCCTATGATACCGAGCTAGGCCCTGTGGGGCTCCTGGGCACAGAGCCTTTCTGTGTCCCCTATTTCTTTGATTACAGGGAAACAGCCTTCATTCAGCCTCCATGACCTTCCCTGAGTTCCAATGGGCAGATTCAAGTAGTTGTTCATTAGTGAGGGGAGGGGATGTGCGAGACCTGGGAGAAACAGGCAAGAGCAGCCTTGGGGCAGGTCCTGTTTCCCCAGCAACAATGCACACAACAATATCTTTGAGCTATTTTGCAGAAGTTGAAACCCCCTCCAGGAGGGAGAAGTTAATGATCAATGGTGGTGTGCTGCCCACAAGCATGTAGACCCCAGACCAGCTGGACCTGAAGGTGGATGATGCTGACTGCTACTTATCTCACCACCGGCCCATCAGAAGAATGCAGCACTGTTCCTGCCTTGGTCCTTATCGCCTACCCCTGACCAGGAGCCCCGACTATAAGCCCTCTCCCTATTCCCCGGGGTGGGGGCCACAGTCCTTGAGGTGCTAGCCACTGTGTTCCTCTTTTGCCTGGCAAAGTAATAAAGTTATTCCTTTCTACTCCTCTGAAGCTCTGTCTCCATATTTCTATTCGGCTTTGGTGAATAGAGGCCAGGCTTTTCTCAGCAACACTACAGGTTCCAGAGGGGGCGTGCTGCTGTGGACGCCTTGATGTTGGACTTCTAGGCTCCACAACTGTGAGGCAGTACATTTCTGTTAAGACACTCAGTTTGTGGTACTTTGTCATGGCAGCCCTGGAAACTAATGCAGATGGGAGCATGGTTTTCCCAGTGACGTCACCAGGACACAGAGAGAGCCAATTGGGATGCTCAGATGAATAGCATCCACTCCCACATACCCAGTCCAGACCCCTCCTGTGCATGTGGGAGATGGTCATCGTGGTGGAAGGTCAACACTGCTTGGAGGGTTTCCAAGGTGGAGCTGACAACTGAAAAGAAAGAGGGCCAAACTCCTGCCTGGAGGGACCCTTTTGAAACCACAGAAATGTGTCTCAGGGGGCTCCAAGGAGCTCCAGTTCTTTATGTCTCAGGGCAGACAGAATTCAGCAAGAGACAAAGTAATAGATAAGAAGTGATTTATTAGAATGAGACACTTGTGGACTTCCCTGGTGGTGCAGTGCTTAAGAATCTGCTTGCCAATGCAGGGGATGCAGGTTCGATCCCTGGTCCAGGAAGATCCCACCTGTGGTGGAACTACTAAGCCCGTGTGTCACAACTACTGAGCATGCACTCTAGAGTCCATGAGCCTCAACAACTGAAACCCACGTCCACAACTGCTGAAGCCCACATGCCTAGAGCCTGTGCACTGCAACGAAGGGTAGCCCCCACTCTCCACAACTAGAGAAAGCCCGTGTGCAGCAACGAAGACCCAACACAGCCAAAATAAGTTAATTCAAAAAAATAGAATGCTGTGAGACTTATAAGTGGGTGGGCAAGAGGATGCTGCCCCAAGAACTTAGTGGGCTACAGTTTTATAATCAAAGGAAAAGTGGGTAGGGGGAGAGGACCACCTTCTTCTTCATTCTTGAGTAGATGTCAAGCTTCCATCGTCAGCTCCTCCTCCACATCAGGCCGGGGAGTTTTCTTGTTCCTCCATGGTCAAACTGGGACTGTCATGATGCAGTGGAAATGAGCAAAAAAGTGGTAACATATACTAAAATATGGAAATCATCTCATGTTTCAGTATAATGTCACTCTTTCCTTATGTTTTTGTTTTTGCTGCACACAGAGGAGCATGCCCTCGGAATCATTAACTTGCTGGGCTCACTGGGCAGGATGTGGGTCTCATGCCACCATTGTTTTATTGTTTGGGGGCATGTCTTATGCTTCTGCTGTATGGTTTTGTTGCTAAGCCAGCCTGCTTGGTTTTGTGATTAAGCAAACCTGCTTGCTTTCTTTCTTTTTAAAGATTTATTTTATTATTTACTTTTTTATTTATATTTTCGGCTGTGTTGGGTCTTCGTTGCTGCACGTGGGCTTTCTCTAGTTGTGGAGAGTGGGGGCTACTCTTCGTTGCGGTGCACGGGCTTCTCAGTGTGGTGACTTTTGTTGGGGAACACAGGTGCTAAGCGCACGGGCTTCAGTAGTTGTGGCACATGGGCTCAGTAGCTGTGGCTCTCAGATTTTAGAGCACAGGCTCAGTAGTTGTGGTGCACAGGCTTAATTGCTCCATGGCATGTGGGATCTTCCCGGCCCGGGGATCAAACCCATGTCTCCTGCTTTGGCAGGCGGATTCTCGACCACTGTGCCACCAGGGAAGACCCAAACCTGCTTTCTTGGGTGATCAGTAACTTATGGGGTCTCCCATGCTTCTATTCTTTACTTACAATCCCCTAGTGGAATTAACTATTTAATCACCTACTTTGTCCCTTTACTCTGTCCCTATCATTGTTTTTTAAGATTTATCTTTTTATTTATTTTTATCTTTAGCTGTGTTGGGTCTTCATTGTTGCGCATGGGCTTTCTCTGGTTGTGGTGAGCAAGGGCTACTCTTCATTGTGGTGCACGGGCTTCTCATTGCAGTGGCTTCTCTTGTTGCGGTGCATGGGCTCCAGGTGCGCGGGCTTCAGTAGTTGCGGTGAGTGGGCTTATTTGCTCCTTGGCATGTGGGATCTTCCTGGACCAGAGATCAAACCCGTGTCCCCTGTATTGGCAGGTGGATTCTTAACCACTGGGCCACCAGGGAAGCCCTGTCCCTATCACTTTGAACACTATCCTTTTATAAAGAGAGCAAGCAGGTGAGAGTGTCGTAGTCAGGCCCCAGAGAAGCAGAACCTGAGACGTGGTGCTTGTGCAAGGGATTTTTCGAGGGAGGGCTTTCAAGAGAAACCTATAAGGGGAAGATGCTGGGGAAAGCTGTGGTTTCAGAAGTCCAGCCTCAGCCTGACCCCCTGGGGAGCTCTGAAGCATAACTTGTCCTACAGAGGTGGTTCTCCCCAAAAAGCAAGGGGCTGCCGTGTGGCTATAGCCTCCCAGCATCTCCTTGGCCAAGAGCGAGCCTTTAGAAGAGGGTGCAAGTGTGAGCCATTAGCAGCCAACACCTGCAGCATCTGAGGATGGGGGTGGCCCAAGACAACAGCATGAGCTCAGTGCTGGGATGTGGGAGTCAAAGGAGTCCTGGCTCTGCCCCCCACTGGCCATGCTCAGGCTGTTCCTGTCTGCACACTGTGTTCACTTAGAGATGGGAAGAGATGGGGCCATGGGGGGTGCGGTGCAGGTGGAGAAGGAATAACTAGAAGTTAATCAAGGTGTCTTCTTTCTGGTGTGACTCTGGAGGAGTGTGGGGCATAGGAGTAAAAAAAAGTTTGTGCTGGCAGAATTTAATGATCAATGTTCCAAGAACAACAACACAGCCTTTGACTTCTTCTTCCTCTGAAACTCATTATTTAAACAGAAGTTTGACTAAAAGTCAAAATACCTTAAAAAAAAAAAAGATTTGGATCAATTAATGAGTGCAAATTTGCTTAATAAGTCAGGAGGATCCAGGGGTGCTTGGAGCACATCATTGGCTCTCCAGAGTGACATGATGCCCTCCTCCTTCCCCATCCTTTTGCCTCAAAAACAAACAAAATAAAATAAAACAAAGTCTTCCTTGGTTCTACATTCCAGGATAAAGTCAAGGGTTGAAGCCCTTGCTTGGTTGGCAGTCAGCACGGTGGGGACGCATGGGGAAACAGGAGAGGAGACACGCTTCTTTTCACAGGCAGGTCATTCCCTTGGAGAGCTTGATTCTGGGGACTGTGCACAGTCCCACTGCGGAGCGTCTTCGGGGCTGGCCTGGGGTCCTTGGTCCCTGTTTATTCATCTGATCTCACCTGCTTTATCTGCTGCCTTCATGAAGCGCAAGGCCAGCTGGTTTCTGCCCTCATGTCGCTAGCAATGGAAGTAAGGACAGGACTGGACAGAGACCAGCCAGAGATGCTGGCACAGGCCCCCCCCGTCATGGTGCCACCCACTCACACACTCCTCCAGAGGTCCCTCTTGTCTCTCCCTCTTTGCTCACCCCGCAGGGCTTCCTGCATTCTCCCCCATCCCCGCCTTTGCCTCCAATTACCCAGTGACCTGGTTGGTAACCAGCCCGCAGTAGAAGACACGTTCCTCTCCATGCTAACCAGCCTCCCTCACACTTTCATTCATACTGAGGTGCACATGGTTAATAGAAGTCTGCTGTCACACCCCCTTGGCGGGGGGAGGGGGGAAGTTATTTTTTTACAACTATCAAAGTGCTAAGCTGAAAAATGAAGCTCCCCAGGAAAGAACTCAGGCAGTGAGCAGCAGAGATGGAAGGTTGGAGAAGGGAGGAGCAGGATTTCCCCAAGTCCCTAGAACCCCACGTTGATTACTGATTCATTTCACAGTATTTATTGGGCCAGAGAAGTTGGGGGTTGGGAGGGGTATACAAAGAGAACTGGCAAGTCTTTATTTGTTTTAAACAGATCACTCAGGAGTTCTCTTGCTCTCAATCTGTACATCAGGAGAAGCCTGAATGAGCCCACTTCCGTGTGTGTGTGTGTGTGTGTGTCTGTGTGTGTCTGTGTGTAATGTGTGGTGTGTGCCTGTGTGATGGGTGTATGTGGTATATGCACGTGATGTGTGTGGTCTGTGTGTGGGAGGTGTGTGGTGTGTGCTGGGGAATGTGTCGTGTTTTGTGTGCTGCATGCGATGTGTGTTTTGTCTGAGATATATATATGATATGTATGGTGGGTAGTATGTGACACATTGTGTTTGTGTGTGCATGATGTGGTGGGGGGGCTGTGTAAAGGAGAACCTTCTCCGACACTCTGGCTGGCATGGGATACTCACCTTTTGTCAACACTCCAGGCACTTATTTCGGCTCCACCTCTAGCTTCCCAAGCAGCCGCTGGGAAGACCAGGAAAGTGGGGACATTCAGTCTCTCCGCACATATTTATTAAATCTTTGCCCCAGATCAAAGGTGTCTATTTTGCATTAATTTTTGTATATGGTGTTAGATAAGGTCCATCTTCATTCTTTTGCACATGGCTGTCCAGTTTTCCCAACATTGTTTGTTGAAAAGACTGTTTTTCCCTTCATTGAATCATCTTGGCACCCTTGTTGAAAATCATTTGATCATATACAAGGGCTTATAAAGGTTTATTTCTGGGCTCTCTGGTCCATTCTGTTGGCCTGCCAGTACCACATTGTTTTGATGACTGTAACTTTGTAGTAAGTTTTAAAATCAGGAAGTGTAAGACCTCCAGCTTTGTTCTCCTTTTTCAAAATTTCAGGGTCCGTTGAGGATCCATATGAACTTTTGGATGGATTTTTCAATTTCCACAAAAAAACTGTCAGGATTTTGGTAGAGATTGCATTGAATCTGTAGATCAATTTGGGTAGTGTGGACATCTTTCCACTCATTAGTATCTTCTCTAATTTCTTTTGTTTTAATAGTTTTATATATGTATGTATGTATTTATTTATTTATTTATTTATTTATTTTTATTTATTTGGCTGCACCAGGTCTTAGTTGTGGCACACAGGATCTTCGTTGCAGCATGCGGGATCTAGTTCCCTGACCAGGGATTGAACCTGGGTCCCCTGCATTGGGAGCTCAGAGTCTTAACCACTGGTCCACCAGGGAAGTCCGAGTATCTTCTTTAATTTCTTTCAGGAACATTTTGTAGTTTTCATTGCACAGGTTTTTCACCTCCTTGGTTATATTTATTCCTAAGGATTTTGTTCTTTTTGATGCTGTTGGAAATGGAATTGTTTTCTTAATTTCCTTTTAGGTTACCAGTGTATGGAAACAACCAATTTTTTGTTGATTTTGCATCATGCAACTTTGCTGTATTTATTAGTGCTAACAGGTTTGTGTGTGTGAGGGAGTTTTTTGAATTTTCCAGTTGAGGAGGAGAGTGAGGAATACAGATCTTCTTCTGCCCACCAGGGGCTCAGCAGAGAGCACACTGGGTAAACGAATTCCATGGAGGACCGAAGCTGGGAGGATGTGTGGGCCTTCCGTTCTCGTAGGTAATCCGTATGTTGTCCTTGAGCTTGACCGTAAAGGGGTGTCTATTTAGAGCCCCTGTGCATGGCCCCTTTTAAATTATTTTTGCTTGCATGTTTTCAGTGGGCTATTTAATGATGTTGAATATGTGATACACTCCCGTGGTACAAAATTCAGAAAGTACAAAAGGTCATATAATGAAAAGTCAGTCTCTCACTGCTATTGCCCTCCACCCAGTCCCCCTCCCCAAAAGTAAGCATTACTACTAGTTTCTTGTGATTCCTTTCAGGAACGATGTAAGGTATATACAAGCATTTAAGTCCATATACCCTTTTTTCATCTATAGATATTGTTCTGCTCCTTACTTTTTTCTTTTTTCTTAATTTGTTTATTTATTTTATTTTTTATTTATTGGCTGCATTGGGTCTTCATTGTTACACCCGGGCTTTCTGTAGTTGCGGAGAGCAGGGGCTACTCTTCATTGCAGTGTGCGGGCTTCTTATTGCGATGGCTTCTCTTGTTGCAGAGCATGGCCTCTAGGCCCGTGGGCTTCAGTCATTGCGGCACACAGGCTCAATAGTTGTGGCTCGCGGGCTCTAGAGCACAGGCTCAATAGTTGTGGCACACAGGCTTAGTTGCTCTGCAGCATGTGGGAATCATCCCAGACCAGAGCTTGAACCCATGTCCCCTGCATTGACAGGCGGATTCTTAACTACTGCGCCACCAGGGAAGCCCTGCCCCTTGCTTTCTTCACTTCCCAGTATATCTTGGAGATTGTTTCATATGAGTCCTAAATTGCTCCTCTTTCTTCTTAATAGCTGTATGATACTCCACTGGATGTTTGTACCTTAGTGTGCTTGATGGACTTTTTAAGCTGTCTCTAGTTTCTGATATTACAAACAGTACAGAATGAATATTAGGATTACTGTTGAATGACATTTCAATGCCACCAAGATCCTCCATCGCCTTCTGCATCTCAAGGTCATCTTTAGGTGGACTAGTGGAGGAATCCTCCCAAGTTTCAGTACCAAGGTTAAAGTGGTGCTTCTCCTGAGAAGTTCTGGTTTTCTTCATCTCGTGGATTCTGTGGTTCATGTATTGGATTGTCGTTCACACTTTACTTTGGCAACCAGGGTTCTCAGAATGAAGTTTATGGGCCTTGTTAGGACTGTACAGGACTATTTATTACACGTTTATGGATACTAATCTTACTCCTAGTTTTATTTCCCCTCTGTTTATTTTCCTTTCACTTCAATTCCCAATTCTCTGTTTTATTCCTTGACATCGCACATATTTTTCTCAGCCATCTCAATTTCTTCGGGTAATGAAGTGAGTACAAAGAAACATATACATAAACATATCCATCAGACATAAATAAAATACAAATTTGAGTCGAGTACTCAGAGGCAGACTTGACCTCTCTTCAACCCCCCGATCCCTGAGCCTCTTGGGGGATCCCCTCCCTGCCAGCAGTTCCTCTTCAGCCGCCCCTGTGGCCTAGGAGCCTGCTTTCCATTTGCTCCAGGAGATATTCTTGTCCATCAAAGTGCTTCCAGGCAAAGGCAGAGGAGATGTCTGACTCCCACTCCCACACTCTCTAGAACCTTCACACAGAGCAGGGGTGGAGGGGAAGGCAAGTTGGGGAAGCAGGGGAGGAGGAGGAGGAGGAGGGGCTTTAGCGGTTGCCCCCTGCCCTGCCTCAGCCCCCGCCATCACCCTCCAGTTCTGACATCCTCGTTAGGGCACCTGCCCACCCTCGTGCCGTCTTTCAGCTGCAAGCCCCAGTCCCTGCATCCCACCCACCAGTGTTCTTTTGCATCAGTGTGAGAAAGCAATTTGCATCCAACCAGCAGGATTAAGTAAGATAGATGGAGGCAGCCTGCCTTCTCATCTCAGAAACCCCTTTCATCTTGCAGAGGCTGCTGTGCAGAAGGCAGATAGAGTGGTTTTGTTTTAATGTGGCCCCTGCAGGCTGAGTTTCAGATTTGTGGTCCATCTGCCTTAGAGACACCGGATGAGTGAACAGCTGGGAATGCTGCAGGCTGAGGCCCCAACACCTTTGAACCCTTCCCACGTAGCCTCTAGCTCCTGCACAGGGCAGCTGTTTTAAGTCAGAGAGAGGACCAGGTCTGGGGTGGGTGTGGGGCACCTGAGCAGTGCTATGGAAAATGGGATCAGGCCTCAGATGTATCTGGACTGCGGCTGTCTCCCAGGGTTTCTTCTCTGGGATGCAAAGCTATCAGAAGAGCAGAGAAGCTGAGAGCCAGGCCTTTCCCAGAGATGAGTGCCATCTTTGCCAACCTCAGTGTCTTTACCTGCAAAATGGATATTTAATATTACTGGGCTCACAGAGTTGTTGGGAGAATGAAATAGTACTAGCTAGTGCTTTAATAACTCTCATTACATGCCAGTCATTACAAGTGCTTTATGTACAAGAACTCATTTAATCCTTACAACACTCTTAGTTATTATTCTCCCCATTTTCAGAGGAGGAAACTGAGGCTCAGATTGCTTAAGCACTTTGTCTAAGTTCACAAAGCTCATGAGCGACAGAGCTGAGATTTGAACTCAAGTAATCTGGCCCCAGAGTCTATGCCTTTAGGCACTGGGGCTCTAAGACCTGGTGGTGCCTAGCACCAGTAGGCACTCATCAAAGGTAGATCATGTTCTGGTATCTGAGCCACTGAGCAGGTTTCCTGGCTCCACTTGGGAGGTGAGCTCCAGCAGAGGTGATCCAGGTGACTCTCTGACCACCTCATCACCTCCTTCCGCAGGTTGGCGGCCCTTCTGGTCCTCCAGGTGCTGCCTCCATCCAAGTGCTTAGCACCTGGGGCTGCTGGAAACTCTTCTCTCTCATATCCCAGCACTTAACATAGTTCTTGATATATAATAGCTGCTTAATGTTTACTTAAAGGTTGTTTCTTCTTTGTTTTGCACTGGAGCCAAGAGGCTCCCTGTGAAGGTGGTGAGCCTATCACCAGGTGGCCTTGATCTCCTCCTGGTGGCCCTTTCTAATCTGCTCTTCTGCTCTGTCGGCTCCCATCTCAAGCAGGCCATTTTGAGGGCCTTTAAAAAATATCTTTATACCTATTATTGTTTTCCAACACAAAGCAAACCACGCTTTTTTTTTTTATTTATTTACTTTTTGGCTGCACTGGGTCTTCATTGCAGCGTGTGGGCTTAGCTGCCCCTCAGCATGTGGGATCTTAGTTCCCCAACCAGGGATCAAACCTGCGTCCCCTACATTGGAGGGTGGGTTCTTAACCACTGGACCACCAGGGACGTCCCCAAACCATGCTTTTTAAAAAGGAATTTGAACATGATAGCAACTTTGAAAAATGAAAGTCCTCCGTAACCTGGCCTTCCAAGCATGGTTCCTGGTTGGCATCACCTGGGAACTTGTCAGAAATGCAGAGCCTCAGGCCCCTCCCACCCTGACCTGCCGAATGGGACACATTTAACTGGATCCCACTGACTTGTAGGCACCTGAGAGTGTGAAGTGCCGACTGCAACCTTCCTCCCCGCAAGCCCAGCTAAGACAACAGTGCTACTGGTTTTGTGTGCACTTAAGAGCCTTTTAAAAAGCATGCTCTTCTAACCTCTTCCAGTAATTACCTGCAATCTTCAGGCCTCATCTAAAACCAAAATCCTTGTCGACAACATTCAGCAGGAAGCTAATAAAGACATCATTATCTTATCTGTCGGCTGCCACTCTTGCCCTCTCTCCAACCCCAGCAGCCACAGTGATGGTTCTAAAACATCACATCACTCTCCCACTTGGACTCCTGCAGTGCTTTCCCCCCACCCTGAAAGCACTGTTGCCCGCCCTCTGCTTCCTGCTCCAGCTCCTGCTCCTGACGTGCTGAGCTTCCCTCCTGGCCCATCTGGGTCTTTGCACTCTCTGCTTCTGTGCCCAGATGCCCTTTTCTCCTTCCTCCCCTTCCTTTTCATCCTTCCATTCTCAGCTTAAATGTCACCTCCTCTGAGGTGGTGTGAGATGAAATGACCACGTGGGGAAAGCACACCCAATGCTCTTTATCACAGATGCTCCTGTCTGTCACCAGCTGGGGTCAGGACTGTCTCCCTGAAGGAGTGTGACAGGGACCTCTCCATGAGGGCAGGGACCATCCTGCCTGCTTGCTCTCCCTTGGACAGTAGTGCCTGGCACAGCATCTCAATAAATATCTGTTAAATGAATGCCTGCTTTCTGGAGACCAGGCACATGTCATCACCTTGTTTGTATTGGCTCGTTGAAATTATAAAAATAATAGATCCTAATTATATATATTTTTAAATTCTGCAGAAACTCTGCAGGAAGGAATAAATGAAAAGTAACATCCTTTTTCCCCTCAGTTCCTTCCAACTGCAAAAGTAACCACTTGATAACAGCTTATTTTGTCACCTTCTAAAACTGTAGAGCCCTTTAAAAGCCACACTAATAAGATCATGCTATAAATATTAATTCTATTCTGCAACTTGCTTTTCTTTAAAGCTGTGGTAAAATCCACATACCATAAAATTTACCTTATTAACAATTTTTAAGTGTACAGTTCAGTCAGATTAAGTATATTCAGGTTGATGTGTGGCCAGCCAATGTCCAGAACTTTTTCATCTTGCAGAACTGAAACTCTACCCCCTGAAGCTCTTACTCCCTATTTTCCTCTCCCCCAGTCCCTGGCAACCACCATTCTACTTTCTATTTTTATGAGTTTGAATGACTGGCTTTTTGAATTTAACTATATACATCTTCCCACGGGGCCCAGGGACTCTAGCTTGCTGTTCCTACAGCCACATAGCATTCCTCGGAGGTTACAACTGATGTTTACTCAGTGACGTGAAGGTGGCTCCTGGTTTGGGGTGACTACAGACAGTGCTGCAATGCCAGGGTTAAACTGGCATTTCCATCCTGCCCAAGGAAGTTGACCAGTCAACCCTCCCACCCACAGAGGAAGAGGGGACTCTTCCCAATGCAAAGTAAATAGCATCTCATCCCAGGGACAGGCCTTGAAGGGAGGGGAGAAGCCTAGGGGGTGAGCTGGTGATGAGACGGAATCGAGCTGCTAGGTGTATACACAGGAGGAAGTCAAATTCAAAAGCCATATAATGAGTGGACTTTGGAAGGAGCTTGTTGCTGTGGCAACCCGCTTGCCCTGCTGCTGGGAGCGCATTTCTTCTTTCTTCTGCACCTGGCGGGAGCACCTCTCCCCTCAACATTACTTGAGAAAGACAGAGTTCGGTGTTCTTTTATTGAGGTCAATGCACAGTTTCTGACAGTGACCCCCCCCCCGCCCCCATCACTGACACACTGTGATCCTCGGATGTCCTCTCCAGGTGAGGAGCTGGTGGGGCCCCATTCCCGAAGTGGACAGATGCCCTGGGTATGTCGCCTAAGACCTTGATATAATGGGGCCCCTAGAGGTGCCAGGTGGGCCGAGCCCCCAAGGAGACTGTTCTGTTCCCTTCACAAGAAAAGATTTTCTAGATTTTCGTTTTTTTAAGAATGCCAAAGGTCAAGGACAGGGGAAGCTTGCTTGAGTAGACCTCTTAAACCAATCTCCGGTATTGAGTTACTTTGCTCTGCTTCCTCCAGGGCATTTAACCCTGCAAGTGATGATTGGGATACAGCTGGGAGAGGGGGTGGTGGATGGATGGCAGAATTAGGCTAAATTATTTTCACCTGTTCCTGCATCACTGCTCGACACACAGTTTACTCGCCCTTGTCCGATCCTTTTAACCGCTCAGTAAGGTGGGAAGTATCCTCCCCATCAGTGTAAGAATGGAATCTGAGGCCCCGAAGCTTAAGTGCTTTGCCCAAGATCTTGGAGCAGGAGTATGAACGGGCCTCTGCCTGGGTCTCAAGGTCATTCCACCCACCCCCTGCCACTCCTGGGGGACCGTTTAGAGATGCGAACCAGGCAGTGGAGGGCTGGCTCCTTCTCTGGGATGTGATGGCATCCAACTTTAAATCTCCCCTTGGGACTTCCCTGGTGGTGCTGTGGTTAGAACTGCATGCTCCCAATGCAGGGGCCAGGGGTTTGATCCCTGGTCAGGGAACTAGATCCCACATGCCACAACTAAGAGTTCGCATGCCACAACTAAGAAGCCCACGGAAACCCAACATAACCAAATAAATAAATTAAAAAAAAAAAACATTGTTGTTAAATCTTCCCCCTAAGCTAAGGGATCTGTGGGGATAGGACCCACCAGCGTCACCTGTCCCTTCTTCCTTTAATCAGGCAGTGGGCTAAGTGGGGAACACATGGGATGTGGAGGTTTAGATACACAGCAGCTGTGGCTCCTGACCTGATCTGAACCCCAGCCTTAAAACATGGGGAAACAATGTCTCTGGGTTTTGTTTGTTTTTTTGTGCAAACACCTAGCGCTGTGTAGAGGATTAAGTGAACCAAGGGACAGGCTCCCAAGCTGTCACTTTTCTATGAAAACCCAACAGTCCAGGTCTCCACCTTGGGCTTGGTGGCCTTAACTACTCTTTCTCACTGGGTGTTTCCCCTCAGCCTCTGGGGTATATGACAGTATTGATTTGTACTCTTGAGTTTGACATCCTCTCCCAGAGGCAACCATCCCCAGATCTGTTCCACTCACACACACATTCATCAGCACATCCCAGGCCCCACCCCCGCCAGAACCCTTTGCTACAAGCCCCACCCCCACCCCTCCAGCAGCTGCAGAAATGTTGCTCCCAGCCTTTGGAGCACTGCCTGGGTGACAGTGGCCTCGGTAGCAGGAGCACAGATTAATATTCAAGGAAAAACGCAGTACAAATGTAGCTTCTCGGTTTCCTGTGGCTGAGCTGAGGCGCCCCTGCCCCACTGCGGGGAGGCGGGAAGGAACCCTAATTTGCCGATTCATGGTGCTGCAGCGTCTTCCAGCTTCACCTGCCTCTCTCGGATGACTCAGTCTCTGTAGGCTACATGCTCAGTCCTTTAAGTTTCCTCTCCTTCTGCTCCATGATGGTGGTGGCCAGGTCTGCCGAGTGGTCACCCGTGGGTCCTCTGGAGTGCCTTGCCGACACGCACTGCTGGAATCATGCCCCGTGCACGAGGGCCCCGCAAGAGTGTTCTCTTTTTCCTGCCCTGAGACTCCGAGGGCTCCCCAGGCCCTTCAGCACCTCCACATCTCCTTGAGGGACCTCAGAGTTATATTTCAGGAACCCCTGCAGCCATGGGGAGCAGGTCTTTCATCTGGCCATTTCCCCACCTCCATGTGGCTCTTCTGCCCCCTAACCGGCTGGATGCAGGTCTTGCCCAGTATGGGTCTTCTCCCAGGGATTCAAATAGGAAAGAGGGTCAAAGAGCAAGTGTTTTAGCTGTTCCCTCAACTCCTGGCTTTGGCCAGAAGGAGGATTGAGACCACACGTGGGACCACCTGTGTCCCTTGTCCCTGCCTTCTTCCATGGGCGTCCTGGGGCCATACCCACTGCATTGTATCCTGATTTCCTTCACTCCAGGCTCATAACAAAACTCTGGGTGACTTAGTCAGCCAGGCCTGGCCCTGGGAATGTTAATGCATGCTTCAATTATGTGGAAAATCCTTTTCTCTCTTGGTGAAGATTCACTTTCAAGGTTATTCCCTTGTTTTACACTCAGAAATGTTTTTTTGGATGTTCAGTCCTCCTCTTTGCATTCCTAATCCTCTCCAGGCAGAAGAGGAGAGAGGTTACCCTAGAAAGCATATGGATGTCTTTCAACAGGCATCTCCCCCACCCACCCACTTTTTTTTTTTTTTTTTAAGTATTTATCAAATCCGCCACAACGTTGCTTCTGTTTTATGCTTTGGCCCCCTGGCCGCAAAACATTTGGAATCCTAACTCCAAGGATCGAACCCACACCCAGGTCCCTGGCACTGGAAGGCGAAGTCTTAACCACTGGACTAGCAGGGAAGTCCCTCCGCCCACCCAGTTATGATGAGGCATGTTTGAGGTCCTCCTGGCCCTGACGTTCTGTGCCTGACGTTCTGTGAATCTGTGAATTCTGTCCAACCAACCCTGTTGATGTAGAACTGTTACAGGGAAGAGCTAAATCTGACTCCATGTTAGATCTGTTTGTTTTACATTAACCTTTGTATTCTATTGCTTTTGTTATAAGTTTAGAGTGTTGCTTTATAGCCTGAAATATACAGGATAGTCCGTGCTAAGCCGGGTGCCACAACTAGTGATGAGCAGATGCTCCACAACTACTGAAGCCAGTGCGCCTAGAGCCCGTGCTCCACAACAAGAGAAGCCACCACAATGAAAAGCCCGGGCACCGCAACAAAGAGTAGCCCCTGCTCACTGCAATTAGAGAAAGCCTGCGCACAGCAACAAAGACCCAACGCAGCCAATAAATAAATAAATAAATAAATAGGTAGATTTATTTTTAAAAAAAGAATAATAAAGGCTAACGGTTTATGTGCCAGCTGTGGGAGGGGCACTAGGCTAAATATTTGACATAGATTATCCTGTTTAATCCTCACAACAACTCCATGAGGTAGGTTCTGTTAGGACTCCTATTTTATAGATGAGAAAATTGAGGCCCCAGAGAGAGGTTAAGTCATCGATCAAAAGGACCCCTGGAGCCAATGCCTGTCTGGCCACAAAGCTTGCCTTGTTGGAGGTTTACAGGAACATGGTGACCTGACCCACGTAGACAGCTGCAGGGACAAAGGATTCTGGCACCAGGAAGTCTGCAACAACCAACAACACCCCTTTCCCTTTTCAGTGTAAAAGAAGCCTGACTCCTAACTCAGGCAAGATGGTTTTTTGACAGACACGAGTCTGCCATCTTCTTGGTCTGCAGGCTTTCCGAATGAAGTCGTGTCCCTTGCCTCAGCGCCTCATCTCCAATCCATTGGCCTGTCGTGTGGCAAGCAGAGTGAGCTCGGACTCGGTAGCAGAACAACCTTTTTCATTAGCAGTTTTGTTTTTTTCAAACAGCTTTTCTTTAAGTGACGTGGCTTTAATTTCTGCCATAGCTCTCCTCCCCTGTGTAGTCAGACTTCCTGGGAGAGTTGTTCCTACTGCTTCAGAACCCACCAAGGTCAACCAACAACCTCTCTATTTCTAAATCCAAGCCCTGGATTCATTTCCTACGGTGCTGTGACAAGGTACCACAAACTTGACAGCCTGAAAGAAACAAGCAAACAAAAAATTAAGAGAAATTTATTCTCTTACAGTTCTGGAGGCCAGAAACCCAAAACCAAGTTGTTGGACAGGATAGGTTCCTTCTGGAACCTTCTGAGGGAGAAGCCGTCCCACACCTCTCTCCCACTCCCGGTGTCCCTTGGCTCAGGGGTGCATCACTCCCGTCTCTGCCTCGGGCTTCACGTGCTTGCCCTCGGTGTGTCTCTGTGTCTCAAATCTCCTTCTCCTTTAATAAAAATCCAAGGACATCAGTCACTGGGTTTAGGACTCACCCTAAATCCAAGATGTTGTCATCCTGAGATCCTTAACTTGATTACATCTGCAAAGACCCCATTTCCAAAAGAGGTCAAAATCTCAGGTGTTGAAGGTTAAGACGTGGACATATCTTTTTGGAAGACATCATTCAACCCACGTTTTCAGCCCTCAACTTGACCTTTCTGCAGCATTTGGCACTCTTACTTTCTCTTAGAAACTGTCCTTTCCATTGGCTTCCAGGATGCCGAGCTCTCCAGGTTGCCCTCCTACCTCTCTGGCTGATCCTCCACAAGCTCCTCTACTGGTTCCTCTTCTTCTGCCCAGGCCTGCAAGGTGAAGGTCCCTAAGATTCTGTCCTGTCCTTACCTCTCTTCTCTCAGTCCCCCTCAGGCAATCACATTCATTCCCATGGAGTGGACAACAGAGTCATCCTGGGATATAAGAGGCCACATTATTGCAGATTTTAGGGCTAGGGTGGGTCTTTGACTTAACCTGATGGTAATGGGACAGGAGTGTTATAGGGACAGAAGAGTGACAAATGGAACATAGTATTTAAAGAAAGATTTCTCTGGTCTTGGTATTTGGGACAGATTGGATTGGAGAACGAGATTAGAAAACTGGGACCCTTTGGGAAGTTACAGTTGTAATCCAGGTATGCGTTGAGGAGGGCTTAGACTAGGATGCTACCAAGAGGGGATGGAGGAGAGAAGAGAATTCATGTTTCATGGGACATCTGTTGTGTGCCACTTTATATATGCTTCAATTTACACAACAACTCTGCAAGGAAAATATTCTTAACTCCATCGTACAGAATAAAAAAGCTCAGAGAGGCTAAGTGACTTGTCCAAGATCACACAGCAAGTTAGTGGCCGTGCTGGGGTATAAACCCAGCTGTCTCTGATTCTAGAAATCAGATGGAAGGATGAATCTGTGAATAATTTAGTATAAGGCTTGGCAGCACTTTCTGATGGAAGATATAGGGGTGAAAAAGAGAAAGGGATGTAATGACCTGGAGAAAAATGGGGAATTTTGGAGGGTGAGTTACAACTGTGGGTGGTCAATTGTAGGAAGATAATGAAAATACGGTTTCCATCATATTGAGTCCAGGATGGGAGAGGTGTCTTGTGGACAGGTAGAAGTAATGGACTGGGGTCAGGAAGGGAGATAGAGATTTGAGGGGCACCAGTAAAAAGGGGGAGTGGTCAACTGAGTAGTCAAGGGGCTGGAGGTGAGGACCGAGGCTGAGGCTGGTGATCATGGGAGCGCCCTGCCTGCTTTATCTAAAAAGGCCTGCTGTGTTTAAGGTTCCCTCCGCATGTCCTTCAGAAAGATATTCTCTTCATTTCTAATTTCTTCCTCTTAACTCCATTTCCCAAGGTGGAAAGGAGAGTTGCAGAGGCACTAGAGGTAATGAAGCTCCCAGCAAAGGTCTTGTGGGCAAGCAGCCAGGCAAGCCTGGGCAAAGCCAGCAGGTAAGCGGCTGCAGCTTACCTGGCTCCACTGGGGTGGAGCGTGGGTGCTAGTCTCAGGTGACTGGTAGCAGGGGATGGGGAGCTGACCCAGGGAGTGCCAAGCAATGGGGTGGTGGCAGAGTAGTTTGTGCTCAAAATCCACTTGACAAGTTGGAGCTTTGTCAAGTATTGGTAATGGAGCTGGCATTTGAGATTTCAGGTTTCTTTCTTTTTCTTTCTCTTTCTTTCTTCCTTCCTTTCTTCCTTTCTTTCTCTTTCTTTCTTCCTTCCTTTCTTCCTTTCTTTCTCTTTCTTTCTTCCTTCCTTTCTTCCTTTCTTTCTTTCTTTCTTTCTTTCTTTCTCTTTCTTTCCTTCTTTCCTTCTTTCCTTCTTTCTTTCTTTCTTTCCTTCTTTCTTTCTTTCTTTCCCTTCTTTCCTTCCTTCCTTCTTTCCTTCTTTCTTTCTTTCTTTCTTTCTTTCTTTCTTTCTTTCTTTCTTCCTTCCTTCCTTCCTTCCTTCCTTCCTTCCTTCCTTTCTTCCTTCCTTTCTTTCTTTTTCTTTTTTTTTCTTTGTGAGATCCAGGAGAGACAGCAGAACCACTATGAACCAAACTCTTGTTGGTCACTGGCTGCTGTTGCAACCACATAATTGCAACCAGATTCATCTTTCTTTTCTCTTTTGTATCCCCAAAGGGCTCCATGCCAGATACCATTCATTCCACCACCTTTGCACTTTAAAAATTTATATATATATTTATTTATTTGTTTGGCTGCACTGGGTCTTAGTTGCAGCACGCAGGATCTTCGCTGCCACGTGCAGGATCTTTAGTTGCAGCATGTGGGATCTAGTTCCCTAACCAGGGATCAAACCCGGGCCCCCTGCATTGGGAGTGCACCGTCTTAACGGCTGGACCACCAGGGAAGTCCCACAACCAGATTTCTTTGTTGTTCCACGTTGCGAAACAGATACCAGGAGGACCTGAGAACACGGTGTGAATCCAGCTGGGACAGCCCCTGGCTTCATCCATACCAGGGCGTCCACCGGCCTTCTCTTAACCTCCCTCCAGCACAGGGCTCTTGCGCAGATAAGGCCCCTCCCTCCTTGCCCTTCAGAGCTCAGAGGGTGAAATGTCCCTACTTTTGCCAAGCCTTCCTACACCTGCCTGAGCAGCTTACCCCTCGCCTACGCACTGATTTTATACCTCCCCTTCGTAACGTCACATTTCTCCGCGAGATTATCTGATTAACATTGGCTCCCCGCTGGGGTCGGAGGTCAGCAAGGGCAGGGGCCCTGCGTGCTTTCGCTTTGACAGTGGGCGTTGTGCCTGCTCACAGCCGTTCTGGGGTCTTCCGTCTGACTTTGCTGTCAGACAGCCAGGTTCCTCCGTGACCAGGGCTCCTCCTCGAGTGCTGGGGAGGAGGTTATAAACCCTCCAAACTTACTTGCAGCGTTTTACGCACATGTGCAAGTGTGTGCTCAGGGGGAGGGATCCAGAATTTTCAACAGATTCGAGGCTAAAGATTCTTTCCCGTGCAGAATCCACCGCTGTAGTCACCTGGCTTCCTGGCTATCCTCTCGATCTTCCTTGATTCTGCTACCTGTCCTTTGCCTGTTCTCTTTTCCATGCCACCCTCTCTAATTAGTGAGACCCTACCTGGTGGTAGGTCTGTTGTCTTTGCCCAGCATCCTTCTTTCTACTTAAGGTGATATAAATTCCCTTTTTCTTTTAGGAACTGCAACACACACACACACACACACACACACACACACACAGTGGGACTGACAGTGAAATGACCCCTCTGATCAGGTGAATGTGTGACCTATTCTAGCCAATAAGAATGTCCCATGCCCCCAGATCTCACACTTGGTTGGGTGGAAGTGGGAAGGTATGTAGTTCACACGGGACCACTCAGAAGCTTTTTCAGGTTTTGAAACAGATGTTGGAAGGAAAGGTGGCAAAGACGTGTCAGGCAGCAGGAGGAAGTCCTGGCTGATTCCTGAAGCTGCTGCCTGTGAGGACGATGCAAGTTCACACCCCTGCTGCTGGACATCTTTGCTACCACACTGGGGACATCCCTCGACAAGGAGGCCGACATAGAGGAAAACTGAGCCGAGTGACAGGGAGGGAGAGAGGGAGGGCATGGGGAAGAGAGACAGGGCAAGTCTATCCCATGGCAGAGTTTGAGCTGTTGGATCCAGTCATGAAAGAAAGCCTTAGCGAGCCCTGAACTTTTCCACTTAATAGGCCAGAAGGTTCCCCACTTTTTTTGTTGTTTGAATCAATTGAGTTGTATTTCTGTCCTTTACAACTAAAAAGGCTCTTACCAATTGTCTTAGTTTGGGCTGCTAAAACAAAATACTAAAGACTTGGTGGCTTAAACAACAGACATTTATTCCTCACAGTTCTGGAGGCTGGCAGTCCAAGATCAAAGTGCCGGCTGATTTATTTCCTGGTGAGAGCTCTCCTCCCAGCTTGCAAACGGCTGCCTTCTCACTCTGTCCTCAAGTGGCCTTTTTTTGGTGTGTGCAGGTGGAGAGAGAGAGAGAAGAAGCAAGGAATCTGGTGTCTCTTCTTATCAGGGCACTAATCCCATCACTAAAACCCCACCCTCATGACCTCATCTAAACATAATTACCTCCCAAGGCCCCATCTACAAATACCATCATGTGTTAGGGCCTCAACATACGAATTTTGGGTGAAGACAAGTCAGCCCATAATACAATACACCAACCTAATCGTTAAAATGTTCATGTCTTTCTTATCAGGACTTCCTAGTTGCAAATAATAGAAAGCCCAACTAAAATGGCTGTTAATGGAATTTATTGGCACATATAATGAAATAGTTTGAGAGTATCCTAGCTTCAGGTGAGGCTTGATCAAGGCCCAAACAACATCACCTGATGCTCACACTTTCTCTTTCAGCTTTGATTCTTCTGAGCTGGCTCCATTCCTAGGAAGGCTTTGCCTAAGTAACCCCAAGGTGGCTGCCAGCAGCTCATGGAGCTGTGTGCTTCCCAGGTCAAGTCCAAAGTGGGGATGGGAGAGGCTCTATCAGTAGCTCCAAACAAAGAATAAAGACTTTGCTTCCCAGAAGTCCTGGTTAATGACTTCATACATCCCAGTGGTTGCTCTTGCCTCCCTGAATGAACCACTGTGGCCAGGGAGATGGGATACGGTGATTGGTTAAAGCCATTTGGGGCCTATCCATGGAGCTGGGGGTGGGGTCCATACTTCCTAAACCAGGAAAGTTTAGGTTAGACGCTTAGGATATTATCAGGAGGGTTAACAGAACAGTTGCTTAAACAAATAGGGATTTATTTTCTTGCACAACAAGAAGCCTGGAGGTTGGTGTTGGTTCAGCAAGTCAGTGATGCCCTTGGGGACCCAGGCTCTCTGTCTTCCTGACCCATCAGCCTTAGAGTGTTAGTTTGCATTCACATACTTGTCACCTCGTGATCCCAAGAAAATGGCTGTAGCTCCAGATGATGCATCTGCATTCAAGGCCGGGAGAAAGGAGGACAAGCCTGGATGCTACCAACCTGATCCGTTTCCTTTAGTCAGGAAAGCAAAACTTCTTCTAGGAGTCCCCACAGCACACTTCTGCTTAGGTCCTGTTTTGGGGATTTTTTTTTTTTTAACACGTTTCTTACGGAAGCACACAGATAGAAGGGAAACACAATTTTGCATTTTCCCCATTCAAAGTGGACGATATTGCATCTCAGCATTTCAAATGAAGATATCAGATACAAAACTGAGTGAAACATTGCACACATCTCTCCTGCTGAAACTAGATGACATGGTGGACCCTTAGCTGCAAGGGAGGCTGGGAAGGCAGGAAACAGGGCTGTCCAGTAGGCTTGGACTAGTCATGATCCATCACCTGGGGGAAGAAGAGGACATGTGCATTGGTGGTGGAGGGTCCCCAATAACGTCATCAGTGTTCCTTAAACATGCCCATCTTTTCCCACCTCTACATATTAGGTCAGGTTTTTTCCACCTGCCTGAAACTTGCTCTTTCCCATCTCTGCTTGTCAAAGTCCTATCTACCTTTCAGAATCCTTTCCGCCTGAATCCCCAGTGAGAAGTGAAGACTTCTTTGGCCTCTCAGAGCATCTTCTGCCTTTGCTCTGGGACTTAATTCTGTCCTGTGGCTGGTCCTGTGCAGGAGGCACAGCTTTGTGGCCAGACAGGCATTGGCTCCAGGGGTGCCTTTGATCAGTGACTTAACTGCTCTCTAGGGCCTCAATTTTCTCATCTATAAAATAGGAGTTAATAGAACCTGCCTCATGGAGTTGCTGTAAGGATTAAACAGGATAATCTATGTCAAATATTTAGGTTAGTGCCTGTCCCATAGCTGGCACATAAACTGTTAGCCTTTATTATTCTTTTTTTTTTAATAAATTTATTTATTTATTGGCTGCACTGGATCTTTGATGCTGTGCTCAGGCTTTCTCTAGTTACAGTGAGTGGGGGCTACTCTTCAGTGCGGTGCGCGGGCTTCTCAGTGCTTCTCTTGTTGCGGAGCCCGGGCTCTACACTCGCAGGCTTCAGTAGTTGCGGAGCATGTGCTCATCATTAGTTGTGGCTCGCAGGCTCTAGAGCACAGGCTCAATAGTTGTGGCGCACGGGCTTAGTTGCTCCACGGCATGTGGGATCTTCCCAGACCAGGGCTCAAACCCATGTCTCCTGCATTGGCAGGTGGATTCTTAACCACTGCGCCACCAGGGAAATTCTAGCCTTTATTATTCTTACTGCCCTGTTCACCCCATCACCTCCCTCAGGCTCTGCCTCCCTCAGCTTTGCACAGTCTGCCACTTTTCTTAAAATTGAGATATAATTCACATACCATAAAATTCACTCTGTTTGCATTACCACCCACTCACTTTCCTGCTTCAACCCACTTTGCTTCAACTTCAGTTTTCAACATGAGGTTGAGTCTCTGGGGCCTTCAACAGGTCATTTGCCCGCCCACTCACCCACCTGTAGCCTTGGTCGCTTGCATTTCCTGGGAGAGGCCATCTCGCCTATTTCTGCTCCCAGATTCCTCCTTAGAGGGGGAAGGGGTGGGGAAGAGGGGGAAGACTCCGGGGAAGCCTTCCACAGGCAAACCAGATACAGGAAAACCTCCTTTCCTGGAACTGGTAGTTAGGAGTTGCCTTAAAGCTCCCATAAGAATCATCTTTCTTTTGTTAGATGTGCACCTAAAATAGATTTGGAGCTTACCTGTGACAGCTAGAGACCCCACAGTTAGTGAGTAAGGAAAACTAACCATCAGCTTTGTCCCCCACCCCCAACTCCCCACACCCTTGATGGAGTGGAATGCAAGCAGGAAATGCTACTGCCAACGATGGTGATTAGAAAGAGTTCCCCGGAACCCAAAGAAGCTGCCCAGAAGTTTGCTAAACAGGCTGCCTGCTGCAACTCCGCAGTGAAGAATAACCAGCAAGAGGAGGCTGTGCTGATGCACCTGCTTTAAGGCTGCATCTGGATGAGAAGGGAGCTCCCAGTTTGCTCCCACCATCTCATCAACGTCTGCCGCCCAGCAGCTCGCGCAGGACTCCTGGCTCCTGGCTCCGATCGTGAAGGAGCTGAGAAGCAGCAGCCTTGGCCGCCGCCCAGCGGCCCCATCTGCAGTCTTCCCGCGCGCCGCAGATCTTAGCAGCAGCAAGAGGCGGGCTCAGGCTCAGGCTGCCCCAAGAAGCCAGCCCTGTGACTTATGACTCAGCGTGGGAGGTGGTGGGTGGGACTCGGGGCCTGAGGGGCCACCACTGGTAACAAGCAAATGCTTCTGAGCAGAAGACAGGAAGCGGAGTCTGAGAACAAGCCTGGCAGCGGAATTTCAATCTAATGAATTCACAGTAATTCCGTTTGTGTCACTGAATCCTCCCTGTGGGTTTAGATAGGCAAATCCCCTGCTTCTTGCTTCCTAAAACGCAGCCTGAACCAAGGTCTAGATTCCACAGCCAAAAGACCCTTCTTTTCCTTTTTGGCTGCTCAGCTCCACCGCCACCCCTACCCCCAAGCCCAAGCAATTACACAGGAGCATCCAGAGAGATGTGGGTGGAGATTTTCCTTTATTCATTTTTATTTGGGAGAGAAAGGGCGACAGCAAAAAGATGATGCCAAACACACCAGGCCTTAGAATGACCCCTGCACGTGCAGGACCCTGATGGGCGCTCACTCTGGATCTGGTGACTGACGAATGTGTCCCATGAAGACAAAGTCCCCACAACTGAAACCCCCCCGCCCCCCCCCCCATTTTTCTTAATTTCAAGCCTCCCCCACCCCCAGGTAGCCTTGTCATTCCCAATAAGTGGATCTCCTAGCAAATTGGGCTTTGACCCCTGCGGGCTCAGAACCCCATCCCCACCCCCCCAAATAAACATGCACTGCCTAAAGATGAAGGGACATTGACACAGGGCGCTGGAGCACGGAGAGACCACGTGCTTTATTTTTCATCATCCTCCAGCTTGGGAGAAAGGCTGCCCTCCATCATACCAGCGAGAGATGGGAAAAGGCGTTGAGGCCACACCACTTTCCCGTGTCCCCAGGGGCCTGTGCCATACCCTGCTCACACCCTGCTGCTGCCTGATTTTAAATAAACCCGGCCAGAAGCCTCCTACTCCTTCTCTTGGGAAAAAGACATTTGGGAGCTAGCAGATGTAGCGTTTAACTACGTCTAAACCAATCTTCTTAGTTTATGTTCAACCCAAAGGTCCATCCTGCTCTCCAAAGGAGATTTCTGATGCTCGAAGCCCCCAAACTTGGCTGCAAGCCTCTCCAGCCATCTGTGGGCCCCATGGAATGTTTTTAGTTGCAACCAGCCCTCACCACCCGGCCTCCCTGCGTCCTCCCAGAGCGGTCTTGGGTTTCCCCATGGTGTCCTGACGTGCACGTGTCCAGGGGGGCAGGGGAAGTGTCAGGTGCCCTTGCTTTCTGTCCTCTCCTCATCAGCCGTCTGGGCATTGCTGATGGCTCGAAGCTGCCCCTGGGCCGCAGGCTTCACTGACAGGACCAAGCGTTTTCGGAACGTCTCACAGAGTACGATGTACACAAAGGGGTTGAGGCAGCTATTGGCATAGCCCAAGCTGATGGCCGCGTTGTACAGGTAGACAAAGGTGAGCGTCGGGCGGCTGATGGACAGCTGGGTCAGCTGAAGCACGTAGTAGGGTGCCCAGCACACAAAGAAGACCAGGCAGATGGCGATGGCCGTGCGGGTCACCCTCTTTGTCCGCAGCCGGATGCTGCGCTGAGAGGCGGGGGCCACGGAAGATGTCATGCGCTGAAGGATCCTCACATACGCGGCCGTGATAACCACGAAGGGCAGGGCAAAGGCCAGGAAAAACTGGTACAGGGTGAACCAGTAGAGGTCAGTGTCTGGGTTGGGCAGGCGGATGCCACAGCCCACCGTGCCTCCTGGGAAGGGGATAAGCCTGGCATAGAGCCACACGGGGGTAATGCTGATGAAGGACAGGGCCCACAGGAGGCAGATCACCAGGCTGGCCACAGAGGGCTTCCGGAACTTGGTGGACGAGATGGGGTGGACGGTGGCCAGGTAGCGGTCAATGGCCATGGCGGTCAGGATGTAGGTGCTGGTGAACTGACTGTTGGCGTCCATGGCCGTGATGAGGGTGCACATGGTCTCTCCAAAGTGCCAGACACCATTGCCCACGAGCTGGTGGATCATGAAGGGCATGCCCAGGAGAAAGAGGAGGTCCACCACCGAGAGGTTGATGATGAAGATGTCGGGCACGTTGCTGAACCAGTGCAGCTTGGATTTCTTCACCACCGCGAAGATGACCGTGGAGTTCCCGATGATGCCCAGGAGGCAGATGGTACCAAACACCGAAGGCATGATGATGTTGATGTAGGAGATGCTCCCTGTGCGGGGCGGCGGCCCTGGGGACGGAAGGAGCGAGTGTCAACCATCTGACATGGACTCTGCTCTCTGAGGGCTGACCTCCTATGGGTGTGCTCAGCCTCCGGCCATGTGCCTGCCCACCTTTTCATCCTCCTGCCGTTTCAGCTCGGGGCCCATCATTCATCTGGAATCCTCCCTACCACCCTCTCTCCCCACACTGCTGCTAATCCTGTCCCCCTCCCCCGCCCCCCGTGCCCTCCTGCACCAGTTCCCTGGTCAATCCCGCCAGAGTCTCCCACGTCACCTGTTCATTGAAGGACCAGTGCTTTGCCTCCTGCATTTTCTCAGAAGGCACAGAGTCAAGAACCACAGCTGTCTACAGAGAATTGTTCTGTGGGCCTCTGGGCTTCACATCATCAAAATAGCCAGCAGGACATGAAAGTGTGTGCATGTGTGAACGTGTGTGGGCGCGTGCATGTGTTTTCTCCTTTCCTATTTGCAGCTCTGATCATTTCATTTTAGGAGTCACTGGTTGGAGACTGTGTACTGATTCCTGGGCATCTCTGTGGGTGACTGTCTCCGGGAGGCTTTTGCCCATCAGGCCCACAGCCCTCCCCTCTCCTAGGTTCCTATCTGGGATTTCCTTGGTCCCTGTCTTCTACGCCTGGGCTTGCTGGGTTTCCTGAGTGACCAGATACTGAAACTGAGTGTTGCAGCCCAGCCACCCAAGAATTTTCTCTATACAAACCTTTCCTCTTTTTCCTTCCTTCTCTTCTCCTTCAAAGCTAGAATTCCAGGGCATCTCAGTGCTGGAAATGTCAGGAAGCTTTGTTCACCAGCAAAGTTAATCCCCTCGCATCTCTGTGAGTTATCCCTTCCCACGCTTCTCGAAGGAGGCAGTAAGGACAACACCATAACAGACCCCATAACACCATAGTTCAAGCAAAACGCCAAGGGGATCAGTGAATGAGTGAGCCTCCAGCTATCTCCCTACATACAGCCCTCCAGCTTCTCTTGCTTGCTTTTCTAGCCTGGAATTTTTTCTGCAAAGCGTCTTTGGAACTCCTCAGCAGCTCTCCCCTGCCTCCCTGACAGCTGGCCACCGTCCCAGGCCACTTCTGAGTGCGCCTTTGCCCTCTTCTCTGCCCCTGCTGTTTCATCCCCGTCCCCTTCTCCCCTGCCCCTCCAGATAAAGCAGACTGCACATCTTGTCCCCAAGAACTATAATAAAGTTTCGCCAGCAGTTTGGCTCAGAGGTGAAACCTTCCCATTTCCCACCCCCGGCTCAGAGGAGGGAGGACTCCCCTCCAACACGTCTCACCGGCCGAGGTGAGGTTATCCGGGCCATCCGAGGTGTTGCTGGCATTGGGGCCGGTGGGCAGCAGCGAGGCTTCCAGGTCCATCCCGCTGGCGGCGGTGCCCGCTCGTCCGTCCGCCCACGCAGGCTGCGGCAGCCTCCCGCGCGGCCGCCGGGTCCGAGCCCGGGCCCCCGAGCCCCGCAGTCCGGCAGGGGGTCTTCCTCGGCAGCCTGGCAGCCTCCGCTGTCTCTGATCCCCACCGCTCTCTCCTCCCTGCTCCCCCAGTTCCCACTGACATCACCTAGACACATTAACATTCGGAGGCAGATGCGCGTTAACCTCTTCGGTCCTGCGCCGCCGCAGCTCCCGCTTCCGACTGCCTGCAGAGCCCAGCCGGCCGGAGCTGGGCTCAGGCATCCCCATCAGGGAGGGAGCTTCCTTCCCTCCGACACTTGGGGCTGTGTCTTCTGTGCTACAGGGGGTGCTGCTTCCTTCACATGAGGCTGCAAGTCTCTGCAAAGGCAAATGGGCTGCCTGCCTCCCTATGAAAAAGAAAAGGAGCCCAGCCAGCCCCTCACCCCAGGTACCGGTGCCTGGGCCACCGGGCAGGCGCTGGGGGTGGCTGTGCCCAGAGCTTGGAAAGGGAAGGCTTGGACCACAGCACGCCTGCCCCCAGGCCACCCTCAGCCCCTTCCCAGCGCCCCCATGGATTCCAACCTTCTGAAGCTCCTCAGTTGTTGGCTGCGGAGCCCTTGCTGGCACTCAGAGGTGACGCAGGTCACCCTGTGTTGGTGATGGCCAGGGCCTCGGGGACCAGAAGGGGACAAACTCCCTTATACCCAGGATCAGCATGGACCAGGCTTACAGAGGTTTAATTTCTCTAAATGCTCTGAGGCCCTTGTGGTTATACCTGAAACTCCTTGAGACAAATTTCAGAGCAGAGACCCCCACAGAGATCATCAGGAACAGCTTGAGAGGGCAAAGCATTGAGTGAATTCTCGGCACAGGCATCCTGCCCCTCACATAGCCACAGCCTCCAGTGCCCCTCACAGCCCAGAGCTGCCACCACAGCCGCACCAGACTCAGGAGCTGGGGGTTCAAGGTAACCACAATCTGATCCATACATGCTTCTTTGGTCTCATTTATTTGTTTCATTCAACAAATATTTACTGAGCTCTTACCACTTGTCAAGCACTGTTCTAGGTTCTACAGCGGAAACAACAACAACAACAAAACCCCAATAAAGTCCTTGAGTCCCTGTCCTCCTGAAGATGACTCTTAAGTTGGAGGCGGGGGGCAGGCAGAAAATATACACCTCCCAAAAAAGACAATTTATGATATTGGTGATCAGTGCTATAAAAAACTTAAAGCAGGGTGAGGGGGCCAGGGAGTACCAGGGGTGGGGGAGAGCTTGCTACTTTACCTACGAAGGTCCCTCGGGAAGAGTCCTGAAGGAAATAAAGAAGCATGCACGGAAATCTCTGGAGGAAGAGCATTCTAGGCAGCAGAAATTGCCAGCATAAAGGCCCTGAGGCAGGAGTGTGCTGGGTGTCTTTGGAGAACTGCGGCTGTAGTAGAGCAAAGGGGAAATAGCGGGAGGGCAGGTTCTCTCAGGCCTTAGCCGTTGGCCTGAGACAAGGACTTATGCACACATGGCTCTTCTGAGAGATGACCCAAGGAGCAGCCGTGAAAGAGTAGGGACAACAAGACAGGAAAGAAGACAGAGCCAACAGAAGGTGCATTATCAACTTTGCTGCTGTGGGCAGTGGGAACTCCCACTTCGCAGAATCCTTGAGAAGTGCACAGACTGTTTCCCAGAATCTTCTGCCTGAAGAATGAGAGGCAGGAACATTTTCCCAATTGCCTCGACCCCCCGCTCGTCGAGTGTTGCCACTGGGGTTTTAACTTTGCATTCCTGGGTGCATGGGAGAAGCAGGCTCCTATTGTGGGAAAACATTCAGAAGCCTTTCTGAAACCTTGAAAATGTTACTGAAGTAATTAAAGTATGTGGGCCAAGCAACAGGATGCAGGATGTTCTGCTTGAGCAGCGGAGGAACTAAGGATGCTGGGCGTGGAGGCCATGGGGGCATGGGCTACCGTGGAAACAGAATATTGACCCTGTCTGGGGACGCAGCCCCTTCCTCACTTGCACACCTCATGTCACCCTGTTTGGTCCCGGAGGATGGCTGGTTAGCCAGAGACGGGTAAGATTCCTCAGGGGAGGAACAACCTAAGACAAACACAGTCGCAGAGGGACCAACAGGGGTGGGGCACAGACCCTTACTCCTTCTGAGAGAGGTCTCCTGCCCCCATGGCTGCTTTGCTTCCTACGCCCAGCTCAGATCGGGACCCAGGAGGCAAACAGAGACCTGGCTAATAGCAGCTGCCCTCCTTCTGCTGTTCTTGCAAAACGTCACTGCCCCCAATTATATGAGGCCTTTGTTTGGTTATTTCAAAGTAAAACCTTGACTGTGGGACGAAGCTGGGAGTGTGAGAACCTTATGCTATCTTGCTTCTGGAATGCCGAGAGCTCAATAAAAACAACGTGGGATGAAGCAGTGGGGCTTTTGATCCTAGAGGTCTTGAGTCCCCCAGTCCCATCTTTCTCTTAAATCTGTGTCTGTGTTTCTTTAAGCTTGCGGCACCCGTCATTCGCCCCGAGTTGCTGAGCTGGTCTCGGCATCTTATAACATGAGATGCAGCAGAAAGTAAAAAGATGTGCCACTCACACTTGAGGTGAGAGGTTGTTGGCACAAGGTAAATCTTGTGCTCGAGCCAAGAAGGCTCTGAGAACACTGACATCCTGGGTGAAAAGCAAACAGACACAGGCTGCATGCTGGAGGCAAGACACATCAGCACAAGATCAGCTGGGCTCACACACAGCTGTCTGCAGCAGCTGGAGCAGAAGTCAGAGGTGGCCAAGGGAGATGTGACATGGGTGACCAGAAGCATCCAATTGAAATAGGATGGTATCTTAGATCAGGGAGGTGGCGGTGACGAGAAATGGTGGGTTTCCATACGTTACATAGAGACCAGAGGATTTGCTGAAGATTGGACCAGAAATGTACGAGAGAAAGAGGCATCAGGGATGACTGCTAGGTTTTTGGCCCAAATACCTGACAGAATGGAGATAGGGAAGTCTGTGGGAGGAGAAGATTTGGAGGAGAAATGAAGAGTTCTCTTTGGATACGTTACATTTGAGATGTCTGTTAACATCTGAGTGAAAATATTGGGTAGTGTTGGAAGTGAGTCAGAATTTCTGAGGAGAGGTCACGCCTGGAGCTATGAAGTTAAATTGATGACCCTGGATGAGCTCACCTAAGGGGTGAGGCTGACTGGAAAAGAATCATGAGGACTCAGCCCTGGGGCATTTCAGAGTTTACAGGTTGGGAAAATGAGCCTTATAGCCCACTATTTCCTCCTCTTCCACCTGCCATAGTCTTCCCACCTCCATCCATCCATCCATCCATCCATCCATCCATCCATCCATCCTTTCATCTAGCAAATCGTTCTTGAGCCTCTGCTATATACCAGGCACTGTGCTAGGCTCTGTGGATACAGTGAAAAAAAACAAACAAGTGTCTAATATCAAGGAGCTTCAGGGACTTCCCTGGTGGCACAGTGGTTAAGAATCCGTCTGTCAATGAAGGGGAAACAGGTTCAATCCCTGGTCTGGGAAGATCCTACATGCCGAGGAGCAATTAAGCCCGTGAACCACAACTACTGAAGTCCACGCACCTAGAGCCACCAGCAAGAGAAGCCACCGTGCAGCAACAAAGACCCAATGTAGCCAAAAAATAAATAAAAAATTTTTTTTAAAAAAGGAGCTTCAACGACAGAATGGGGAGAGACAGGTAATAACAAGCAAGCTAATAAGTAAATGAAATCCTGCTCAAGGCTTAGATCCAGACGAATCCAGGTAACTTCATCATGACAGGATTTAGGTGTTTATAAAAGCACGGCTCCGGAAATGGGGCTCCGTTGCCATCAGCTGTACTAGCAAAATAACTCTGCCTGATTGGAAAAATTTAAACCATGACTGAGCAGCAGGGGAATCTGGGAAGGGTAGGTTTTAGCTTTCTGGCCTTTGCGTGGTGGGGTGGGGTGGAGGGGGTGAACACTGAGCCAGTCAGTCCACAATGCCAGATGACTCATGTGGTGGGGAATGAATGGGAGGATGGGAGCAATCGGGGTCCTTTAGAGAGGAGAGTTAAGGGTGTCCTCTTTGAGGAGGCATTCCGCATCCACTCCACTACAAATGGTTAACGTAAACCATATCCCATTCTCCTTGCCAGTGACTGTTTTAGGGCTGAGCATCCCTCCTGGATGCCCGTGTGCACCTCTTCAAATACTTTGGCCACACTTAGTTTATATTCCATCCATTGCTGCAATGACCCTGCTCAGCACAGTCCCTGACCAAGTTCAGGTACAGGTACAGGTATACCAAGTTCAGGTGCAGGTATGACCTGACGGTGCTGTGTCCCAGGCCTGCACCATGTGCTCTTTATCCTCTGTCCCAATTCTCTCTGTTGCTGTAGTGACTTAGAATATGGGACCACGCAGAATGCCCATGCTGGAGTAACCCGGAAGTAAAAGGGAGAGTTCACTCCTTAGGGTGAAACTTTGACCAGTGAGGGGTGGAAGCCGCACAAAGAGGCTTTTCCTGTTTTCCCCTTTTCCTGAGACACATTTCATATGGCTTCTCAGGGATCCCATGGGATACGGCATCTAGTCACTTGTAGAGGTAGATGAGCCCGCACCTCTCACCGACTCCTCCTGAGAACAGAACTCTAAGCCATCTGGCTCTTGACCAGCTGCTCAGCCCTGCCCAGCACAGTCACGAGGAAGATCAAGCCTACGTAGAGCAATAAACTCTTTCCCTCCTATCCGTGTGCCCCCACTCACCATGCCCTACCCAGGATACCCCAAGGGTTCGGTGTATCTCCCTGACTGCCCCTGTGCTGACATCCACCTGCCCTGTGCTCTTCAGGATGGGACTGCCATATGCATGTTCTGAAGTCACTGGGGTCACTACGTCGGGTTCTCACTTGCTCCCCTCACTCCTGCCTTGCCCCTTACACAATATTCCCCACCAAACAGCAGGAGTATTCTTGTTAAGACAGAAATTTCAGGGGAATTCCCTGGCGGTCCAGTGGTTAGGACTCCGTGCTTTCACTAGTGAGGGCCTGGATTCAATCCCTGGTCAGGAAACTAAGATCCCACAAGCCATGTGGTGTGGCCAAAAATAAATAAATAGAATACAAAAATAAATATTTATAAATAAAAATAACTAAAATGGAAATATATGAGCAGCCCACCCACTAAGTTCCTATTCGATTTGTATATATGAAAAAAATCTTCACGTCTGGTAAACAGAGCTCTGACTTTAGCCACTTGGCTCTGCTGGTCACAGTGGGAGTTAAAGTGGATCAAGTGATAAATGGAATTTGACTGCAGTGACTTCCCGCGTCCCCGTGGACCTCCAAACCTGTTTGTTTCCCTGCCCCTAGTTCTATTGCTGCAATAGCTGTCCCCAGCCATTGGCAAAACTACCATATTGGCTCCGGGATGGGCAGAGTAAGGGATTTGATGAGGAGAGAAGTCAAATGGAAATGCCTCCTCACTAAAGGTGATAGGCCAAAAGCCATATTACACCCCCTGGGGACTGCAGCGATTAATGGTATCATCAGAGCCTTTAAAGATGCGGGGTGGTGACTTTATCACATTCCCACTTCACTCTCGGATCAGCCAGTGGAGAAGGCAGATGGGTGTCAGGGAATGCCGGTGGGTTACTGCAAATGTGATTATGTGGTGGCTTCAACTGCAGCTGCTATTTCAGATGTGGTATCACTGCTGGGGAAAATAAACACAGTCTGTGACACCTGGAATGCAGTTATTGATCTAGCAAATGACTTTCTCTCTATTCCAGAAGCAGAAAAGATGAGAAACCCTGCAGCTGTCTGTCAGGGTCATCAGTGCACCTTTCCCATCTTGCTTCAGGGCTTCCTTATGGCTTTTGTTGGCTCTTCAGTTCTCAGATTTTGAACACTTTGTCTTCACACAGGACAGGATGCTGTATTGATGGCATCATGTACTAGGGTCTGGAGAGCAGAAAGGGTCAGGAGCCCGAGGTGTGAGGCAAATGCCATGAAGATACAAAGGCCTGACGTCACAGTAAAGGTTTGGGGGTCCGGTGTTCTGTGCATGTCATGATTTTCCCTCCAACATAAAGCACAGTTTACCTGACATCTCCTACCACAAGAGAGGGGCCCCCGGAGACACACAATTGGAAAAGGGAGCAGCAATTCCCCGATGGAGCTGGGGGCCGAGGGGCACTGGACATGCAAAGCCCAGGGAAGCCTCATCCACCAGGCACCCCTGTCAGTGGCGTGCCTGGCATGCAGGGACTGGGACTCTTATTCCAGTGTCAGACACAGCTGCCATGTCAGTCAGTGGATTCTGTGTACATCCCAGATTCCCGGCTCCGCCTCGCACCCTAGACGTCTGCATTATACCCTGCACTTCTTCTTAGTAGTCATCCCAGTTATAGCCAGACATCTGTGTATTGTATAGCTGATGATATAATGCTTTTTCCTCACTAGGTTATAACTTGCAGGGAGGCAGAGCCCATGTCTATCTTATGTCACTGCGTCTCCTGTGCTTCGCACAACGCCGGGCACACGACAGACAGTCAGTAAGTGCTGGGTGAATGAACGGCTAGTAGAGGAATCTAAGTGAGAGCCCCTGGCACAGAGGTGGGCAGGGGGGAGGGGAACACAGCAACACTGGCCGAGCTTCCCAACCCCCAGGCTCCACTCAGCCCCAGCGCTTCCCGGCCATCCTGGCAGCAGCGGCCGTCACGCCTGTGGGCAGGCAGCAGGTGCCCCTCGGCTGTGAGGCATCCCAGAGGCCACAGGCTGCTTCCGATTGTGAGAGAGACAAACGAGATCACCTTCAGCGGTAGGGATTCATCCTAAGATTCACGGAAATCCCAAGGAAGCGCGGGAAAGCAGCTGAGGTAAAAACACTTGCGTGAAATTCTGCCAAGGGCTGCAACAGGGTGGAAGCTGGAAGACATTATAGTAAGGGAAAGAAGCCAGACCAAAAAACCCCAAACAAACAAACATTGTATGATTCCACTTATGTGAGGTACCTGGAAGAGTGAAATCCACAGAGACAGAAAGTGGGATGGTGGTTTCCTGGGGCTGGGGCAGGGCGATGCGGAGTTAGTGTTTAATGGGTACAGAGCCTCCGTTTGGGAAGATAACAAGTTTCGGGAGATGGATGGTGGAGACGGTTGCACAGCAATGTGAATGAACTTAATGCCACGGAACTGTGTGCTTAAAAATTGTTGAAGTCAATTTCTGTTTGGTTTTGGTTTTGGTTTGTTTTTTTTTTTGGCCGTGCCGTGTGGCATGTGGGATCTTAGTTCCCCAGCCAGGGATCGAAACTGTGCCACCTGCAGTGGAAGTGTGGAGTCTTAACCACTGGACTGCCAGGGAAGTCCCAAAGTCAGTTTTGTGTTATGTGTATTTTACCATAATTAAAAAATGTGTTAAACAACGCAGTCAATGAATCTGCTTACCTGAATGTGTTTCTGCAGAAGTTTAGAAAATGCTGGCAATAGGATAGCCATGTTACGAGCCTTAAAAATATTGAAGTCATTAAGGTCCCTGAAAATGGCTAGAAAACATTTTGATGATTGGAAGCATTTTCATAAGACACATGCTAATTTTTTAAAGCTTTGCTATAACTGGTGCTAACTAGTGGAGTTTCCAAATATTAGTAAAAATCCCACATTTTTTTTTTAGGACTATGGCAAAGAGTCTCAGGCCAAGGATGTCATTGAGGAGTACTTCAAAGGCAAGAAATGATCAAATAAAAAAAAAAGAAAACTGGGCTCTTCTTCCTCAAAAAATAAATAAATAAAACAAAAATTGTTAACAGTTTAAGAATGGTATCACAGTAATTCAGTCAAGAGCTTTTCATAAGATTTCAAAAGCCTAAAATATGTCATATTCTTATAAGTTGCAGCTCCATTGCATGTTCAGTTAAATATCTTTTCTTAACAAAGCATGGGAGAACTAAAATACCACCACCACTCTGGGCCCCAGAGATTTCAATACTTTGGGCCACGTGGAGACCTGGGGCAGCCTTGCATCCTCTTTCGGAAGAACAGATCACGGCCTGCCTTCTCTGTGGGCACCCAGCCCTTGTGCTATGCAAGAGAGAATCTGGTTTTTTTTTTTGCCTCTATCAAATATTAGGAATTCATATTGGACACCAAGTCACCACAGACTAGAGGAAAAAAGCTGCCTTCACTTGCCAGAAATCGTAGGTTGTACTAACTGCATGTAGAAATTACTGTTTAAGGCTTGCTTTCCTTAAAAAGGAGCTGTGTGATATTTGACGTGGGTGACAAAACAATTCAGTGAGGGAACAAACAGCCTTTTCAACAAATGATGCTGGAACAACTGAATATACACACACACAGGAAAGAGCTTAGACCCCACTTCACACCATATGCAGAAACCAGCTCAAAATGGATCAGACACCTAAATGGAACAACTAAAACTGTACATACAACTCTGAGGAGGAAGTATAGGGGTAGATGTTCATGACCTTGGGTTAGACAAAGCCTTTTCAGATATGACCAAAAGCTCAAGCAAGAAAACACAGATAAATTAGACTTCATTAAAATGTAAAACTTTTGTGCTTCAAAAGACACCATCAAGAGAGTGAAAAGACCCACAGAATGTAGAAAACCTTTGCAAATCATATCTGTAAGAAGGGACTTGCAGCGAGAATATACAAAGAACTCTTACAGCTCAATAGCAAACAGACAAATAATCCAGTTTTAAAATGAGCAAGGTATCTGGGGAGACATTTCTCCAAAGAAGATATACAAATGGTTAATAAGCACAGGAAAAGATGCTCAACGTGGTTAGACGTTAGGCAAATGCAAGTCAAAACCACAATAAAGAGTATGTTTAATGCCACCGAATTATACACTTACAAATAGCTAAAATGACAAATATTATGTTACATATATTTTATCACAATAAGGTAAATGCCATGAGATACTCCTGCACACCCACTAGAACAGCTGTGAGAAATACAACAGAGCATAACAAGTGTCGGCAAAGATATGGACAATTGGAATCCTCATACTTTGTTGGTGGGAAAGTAAAAAGGTGCAGCCACTTTCAGAAACAGCCTCGCAGTTTCTCAACATATTAAAGTTACCACATGACCCAGTAAGTCCACTCCTGGGTCTATACCCAAGAGAAATGAAAACAGGTCCACATAAAAACCTGTACACAAATGTTCATAGCAGCATTAGTCATGATAGCCAAAAATTAGAAACAACCTAAACATCCACACACTGAATGGATAAGTAAAATGTAGTATAACCATACAGTAGAATATTATTCAGCCATTAAAATAACGAAGTGGGAATTCCCTGGTTGTCCAATGGTTAGGGCTCTGTGCTCTCACTGCCGAGGGCCCAAGTTCGATCTTGATCTGGCTGGGGAACTAAAATCCCACAAGCTGCGAATCGTGGCCAAAAACAAACAAAACAAACAAACAAAAAAGACGTATCGATACATGCTACCGCTTGGATAAACCTTGAAATCGTCTTGCTAAGTGAAAGAAGCCAGTCGCAAAGATGACATATCTTATTCTACCTACATGAAATGCCCAGCGTAGGTAATGTTTATTGAGATATAAAGTAGATTAGTGATTGCCTGGGAGGAGGGTGGAGGTGGGGGAAGAGAATGACCTCTAATGACTACGAGTCCTTCTATGGGGTAATGAAAATATTCCACTATTTATTGTGGTGATGGTTGCACCACTCTGTGACTATAATAAAAACCATTGAATTGTACACTTCAAAAGGATTATTTTGTGGCATGTGAATTATATGTCAATAAATCTGTTTTGAAAAGGTTGGTGGGGTTGGGGGTGGCCACAGGAAGGGTGGAAAAATGCATGGTCTCTTCCGTCCTCAGGGTGAATGTCTACTCTTTGTCTCCGTCTTCACCCCACCCCCTGGGAACCTCATCCAGCTACATCTTGCCAAACCTTTTGGAGGATATTGGGGAACCACCTTGAACACTCTTTGCTGAAAGGGACTTCCTGGGAACACCTCGGACATCTGAACCGCAGTGTGGAGTTGGGTTTCAGCTGATTCTGCTGACGATGTTGGAGTCGGTACTTGGATGAGTTTACTTACACCTTGGCTCTGCTGCTGACTTGCTGTGTCATCCAGTAAGTCCCCAACCTGCTCACCTGCTCAGTGCCAAATGGGAACCCGAGTGAAGTGAGCCTGAGGGATTCTCCTAGCTGTGGGCTTTTCTTTCTTTCTTTCTTTCTTTCTTTTTTTTAAAGGCAAATGATAGTAACTAACATCTGCACAGCCTTTTTTACACATGCCTTATCTTGGCTAACCCCGTGAAATAGATATGATCCCCAGTGCAGATGTGGAAACAGAAGTTCGGAGAGTTGGGTGACTTTCCCAGAGCTGTCCAGCTGGCACGGTGGTGCTGGGCCCCAAGCCTAGGCCTTCAGCTTTTCTGACTCCAAATTCCTGTCCATGGGACTCGTTTGTGTTGACACTTTCTTTCTGCTTCTAAAATGCTGTTATCTAGAAAACAACTTTCAAATTGGTCCTGACTCCTGTGTTTTCAGCCCTTGCAGACAGCCCCTCTCCGGCCATCCCTCTCTGGCCATTTGCCTGCTGGTGGCCTCATGCCCGTTTCAGTTCTGCAGAGCATCTGAGCCCTGATTTCACCCAACTGAGCAGGGCTGGGCTGGCTCACCCTGTGACGGTGGATGAATGTTTGCAGGAACGACCGACGTGGGGCTGGAATGAGTCCAGTTCTTTTTAAAAGAACTTTAATCCCCAGTCTTTTATGATGACACACAGGACCCTTGGATCCTGGCCTCTGGCCACTCCTATGCCTAGGGTCATACCTAAATAGCTTAGCATTTCCAGAAAGCGCCACCTGCTCCTACAACTTTTGTACACGTTGACCCCTTAGATCTTTCTTTACTTATCTACCTTCTAAGCCGTCCTTCAGGAGGCCCCAGAGCGACCTTCTCCTCTAGGAAGCGCCCCCCACCTGGCCACGCAGCTCCCTTCTGCTCCCGACACAGTCCTCCACCAAACGTCCAGCATGACAAACATCAGAGCAGGTGCATTTGGTGCCCGCCCCCACGCCCCCCCCACCCCCGGTAGCTCCACCAGGCTGGTGTACCCATCCTCCAGCTGCTGAGAGTGAGGGCCCGAAGGCCTTGTTCACGGACACCCCAACTCTCCCCTTATGTGGAGAATTGCCCTTGGCTGACAGGAGCATCCTTGCAAGGGAGGTCACCACCCCGCTAAGCCAGCAGCCAAAGCCTGAAAGGGAAGTAGAAAAGCCCGGTCCCTTTGACTCAAGGGGAACCATTCCACAGCGCATTTGTGTCCAGGGTCCACCCCACCTCCAGCACACACACGCCCTCTGGACCAGGTCAAGGCTAGACTGACCTGCGGCTTCCTGCTGGGCAATGGCCTCCTTCATTCCTCCCTTGGGAGGACCTTCCTTCAATAAACCCCAGATCCCCACCATCACATTCCGTTGTGAGGAACAGTTTTCTTACGGTGTCCCAGACCAGACTCTGTGCTCCCTAAAGACAGGGACTGATTGATTGATTTTGGTGGCCTCACCTCCTAGTTGGAGACCTGGCAGAGAGCAGGTGCTCTATGTTGAGTTCCGTCCAGTTTCTGAGCTTCTGTGCATCCCTGTCTTCCTGTCTCTGTCTCCCCCCACTCTCCCCACGTCCAGGATCCTCTCCTAACCGGGCCTCCCTCCTCTCTTCCTCCCCTAACCCCCAAGTGTCCGATAGATCCTGCCTCCTGCCCCTGTGCTGCTTTTTGCAACTTAGATTTGCAGTAAAGAGACTGGCAGAGCTGGGGCCCGAGGTGGGGGCAGCTATGCACGTGCCCCCGGGGAACAGGCAGCAGGAGGCTGTGGACAGAAAGCATTCTCGGAGCTCCCTGCCCCCAACTCCCCCCCCAACAGTACCTGCTCCCACCGCTGCTCTGGAGTTCCCCTCACTTGCTTCCTACACCTCTTTACTTCATAAACACTTTAGGAACCATGGCGCTCCCACTCTTTTTCATTCATCCCCACCCACTCTCGGCGCCAACCCCCGTCACCACCCCCGTCACCAGAGGAATGTCTTGCCTCCGAGGCTTATTAACTTTCCAGGCAGCATCCAGCTCACGTAGCAGCTGAGTCAGTGTGGTGTCAGCGGCCCAGGAGGGAGGCCGCGCAGGGCTGACTCAGATGGAGCGGGTGGGTCTCAGCAGAGGCCTCCTCTGTTGCACGAAGAAGAGGAGCAGGGATTGAATCCACCCTGGAGAGGCTCTCCCTGGGAGGGCTCCTCTCACCTAATTCCCCACAGTCAACCTTGCATTGTTTTTGCTGCCCCACATCCATTCTCCTCATTTCCCTCTGCAGCCCCAGCAGCTCCTGGGCTTCCAGCAGGTAACTCAGCCCAGGGAATGTAACAACTGACCCGGTAACCATGATGATTGGTCCAGGGCTGGGCAGGTGACCTCTCAGAGCCAATGAGAGGCATTGAGACTCAGGTTCAAAATTCCGGGGAAAAGGTGCTCACTCTTTTTAGCTGGACTTTGAAACTGGAGAGGATGGGGGGATTAGAGCTGCTGGCTCCAGCTTGCTACCAGCTGAGACTGAAGTCATCCCTAGAGAAGAAAGACAGAGAAATGATGAAAAACTGAGTCCTGATTTTATCCTGGAGTCCTGAATCCAGCCATACCTGAAGCTGCGTTAATACAAGGACTTCTGGACTTCTGTAGCTCAATATAACCCTTTTGCTTAAGCCAATCTGAGTTGAGTTTTCTGTCATTTTTGTTGAAAGAATTCTAATCAATACAGGTATTTGCTACCTTATTTAATTAATTCTAAGATATACATTCTTTCCTACATTTTAACACCTCTGATATTAGGAGTGTCTTACAATTAATGGCAACATCCTGATGGAGACATTGTTGTTTGCAAATGTGAGAAATTGAGCACAGCTGCCCATACTGTCTTGCCTTCATCTGAGATGCACCGTTGGTACTGCACGTACTGAAGTTAGTGCTATTTAAAATGTCTTCAAAAAGATCATAGCATGATTCAGCATTCGGATAAAAAGTGATGATGTAGAAAGACAGGGATAGGGAGCAACAGGGAGTGAAACTGATACCAGTGAAACAAAATTTTCTCTTTGGAGAGATGGCTACTCTTCTCTTACAAAGCAATAGCAAGTTCTTTGCTGAATCTATGTCAGGAAGACAAACCAGGAGCAGGAGTTGTGTTACATTTTGTTGCTAAGATGTGGATAAAGAGATTGACTGTCTACATACACCAAGCAATGGAACCTAAAGCAGGAGAAACTGCCAATCTCACAGAAGAAATGAGAGGAATCTTTAAGCCAGGAGCGTTGCCGCGACTGGTTTGTGGCTTGTCCAGGGCTATCTTTAAGATGTTATCTCACAACGCAGTTCGTGTGTTTTCTTTCTTAGTGGTGCATCTTATAACCACTGGAATATGGTTATAAGATAGTTATCCCTCCCATTTTGCAAAAGTGCTGTTAAAGTCACTTGCTCAATGGGTGGACCTAGAGATTGTCATACTGAGTGAAGTAAGTCAGACAGAGAAAGACAAATATCGTATGCTATCGCTTACATGTGGAATCTAAAAAAAACATTACAAATGAACCTATTTACAAAACAGAAACTGAATCACAGATGTAGAAAACAAACTTATGGTTACCAAGGGGGACAGAGGGAGGCATAAACTGGGAGATTGGGATTGAAATAGACACACTACTAGATAACTAATAAGAACCTATTGTATAGCACAGGGAACTCTATTTGGTGCTCTATCATGACCTATATGGGAATGGAGTCTAGAAGACTTCTGCCGTCCCTGCCCAGCTGTCTGAGCGCCCTGGACTAGTCTGGCTGAGGGGATGTAGAATCAGATGGTTCTCCTGTCCTGGCCTTCAGTGCTATTTGCTCTATAACTGTTTCAGTTCACTAGCTCAGCCCTAAGAAGGATTTCCTGCCCCTGGATGAATCTTTGCGGCTACCGACCACGGTTCTTGGCCTTCCCCAAGCAATAGACATCGACTAGAGGCCAGACAAGAAATTCAGGCAAGGCTTTATTGGGGCCTCTGCTGCAGCATGGGGAAGTGAGAACAAACGACAGGTTCCCTTGCTTGCTGGCTCCCTTGGCAGGGGTTGTGTGGGGGTGGAAGCGTGTTTCTTATATGGGGTGAGGGTAGGTGTGTGTCGGGGTGGGGCTGGTGGGGTGGCTTAGGTGTTTTGCCCACCCTTTGGTGGTGGTGTGTGCAGGGGGCTTGTGCAGTACCTTGCTTTTGCTCCAGGCTCTTCAAAAGTGGCAGTTGGGGCTTTTGGTCTCTTTGTATCTTTTGGATCCAGAATTTGCCTCAATGGTGCATGTACTTATTTTTAGTCCCATGCAATTTCTTTGTATTTGGTTGCTCCAGGAGTGGTGTGTCCAGGTGTGAGCATTGCAGCGCGGCAGCAAATGGTCCCAGGTCCCAGCAAAGTGTCCCAGGTCCCAGCCTGTCTCATTTGGATTGTAGTTTTTTTCCTCTTCTAAGCATTTTTTAATGTCTTTGCATAAAACAAGATTTCAGTAGAGATAATATGGTCATTTTTCATACACAAAGTAAAAGTAACATTTCTACTAGAGTTATCTGTCTACTAAAGCCGATAGAAAAACAATAGATAAGTGGGACTTCCCTGGTGGTCCAGTGGTTAAGATGTCTCCCTTCCACTGCTAGGGGCACGAGTTTGATCCCTGGTCAAGGAACTAAGATCCTGCATGCCCCGTGGTGTGGCCAAGACAGAAAACAATAGATGCTATTTACCAAGAGGTAGCACGGATGGTAGTTCAGTTTACAGACTCTGAACTCAGACTTGAGCTCAAAGCCTGTTCTGCCACTTACTAGCTGTGTGACCCTGGGCCTATGTGACTCTGTTTTCTCATTTGTAAAGTGAGGAAAATAACAGTAAGCAACAGCATCTGCTTCATGGCGATGTGGTGAGGCTCAGCTGAGATAGTATATATAAAGCCGCAGAGCCCAGCACGCGCACTAATTTATTTCACAACCCTGATGCAGCCCTGCCCATGTTCCAGTACTACTGTCTTCCTAGGACCGTTCAGAAGACAGTTATAAGAATTAGATAAGTCAATACCTGTCAGGGAAGAACTATGCCTCTTAGACCCAGCATGGCCCAGTAATTCCTTACTTCCTGCTTAGTTCTTCTATGCTTTTAGGAAGATACTTAGTATATTTCGCCCAGTGTTTTAAGCTATCTTTAGTGCGCATGTGGGTATGATTTTCCACCATGTCCAAATGTATGACATTTATTATTTATAGTCTTTTCCCATCCTCCATTTTGCCCTAAATAAAATGTAAGCTCCATGAGGTAGAGGTTTTTGTCTTTGTTCACTGACGAAACCCAAGTACGTAGACAAGTACTTGGCTTATAACAGGTGTTTCATGAATACTCGTTGAACGAGCAGAGAAAGGAATGGAATAAAAAAAAAAAAAAGGAAGCACTTTCCATTCTGAGGACAAAGGACAGCGATGTGGCAGCATTAGGCCCCTGCGACGTTCTTCCTCTTCCTACTGCACACCTGGCCACACGGTGTCCTCCTTTTCCAGGAAGGGGCAGACGCAGCACCTCACTCACTCTCTGTCGGCACTGACCGCGTGAAGTGCTGGGGAGACACGTGCAGAGAACTGAGGCTCCCATCACGGGGTTCCTGCCCTGGGCTGGAACTCTGCCCTCCTCCCGGTTAATCCTCCTCCCAACACCAAGGAAGACCATCAATCTAGAACATTCTGAGACAGCTCCCGTCCCATCTTCCCCGAGGCGCTAATCTCACAGTTTTCTGGGTCTGTGATCCTGCTTTGGGTCCCTTTTCCCTGAAGCTCTACGAGGTACTATTTGGGGTCGAGAGAGGTGAAGCAAGAGAACTTATTCTGACTCTTTGGGAGAGAGAGAGAGGGACTTTGCAAAATTTGAGGGCTGTCAGAATGTTTTTCTTCTTCCTTATGTGTTTGGACAGAACTCTAAGAATTAAGTTTGATCTTGGTAGGAGTGTGTGTGTTTGCTTCAGAAGTTTTCTAGACAATGTGTACCTGAAATTCTCACACAGGTGGGCTGAAAGCTAAGAGGAGACCTGACCTGAGGGGTACCCACCTGCCCTGGACCGTCCTTAGAGCCCTCCCAACCCCCTTTTCTCCCCAGACTATTCTGCAGGCTGCTGACTACAAACGCTTGTTATTATTTATGCAGTCAGTGAACAGATATTTACTGAGCACCTACTGCGGACCAGCTCAGACGTGGAGAAGTATGATGCTGGAAAGGGCAGATACGGACCTCCCCAGAGTTTCCTAAAAGATGGGTGGGGACTTGCTTCAGGACAGTTGGGAAAAGCAGGCCTTTTGAGAGGAGACAGACTCTGGGTGATGAAATAAAATTCATGTTTGAAGGCAAGAGAAGAAAAATTTAAACACAATTTTTCTCTGCTTGTTTGGGTCTCCTCCCCCACCCCCCCTAGTGTGCACTGTACAACTGCATCATGCATTAACCAGACCCCTCCACCATGGCAGAAACACCCGCTAAACTATAAAGATCAATTTTTCTTCTTCTGGCACCAGCCGTGTAACTCCTTAGAAGGTGACATTATTTACTTATGACCTTATTCATGTTGCTAGCTATATTATTTATATTCTGCCTATCTCACAAGATTATTTTTTCTTGCATTACCAAATGTGTGACTGAGCCTCTAATAAAATAAGAATGACCAGACAACTTGGAACAATCGGCCAAATATATAGTTCTGTAAGATCAATGGTTGTTGGGACTTCCCTGGTGGTGCAATGGTTAAGAATCCACCTGCCAATGCAGGGACACGGGTTCAATTGCTGGTCTGGGAAGATCCTACATGCCGTGGAGCAACTAAGCCTGTGTGCCATAACTACTGAGCCTGTGCTCTAGAGCCCGTGAGCCACAACTACTGAGCCCAGTGCCGCAACTACTGAAGCCCACATGCTTAGAGCCCGTGCTCTGCAACAAGAGATGCCACTGCAATGAGAAGCCTGTGTACCGCAATGAAGGGTAGCCCCTGCTCGCCACAACTAGAGAAAGCTTGTGTGCAGCAACGAAGACCCAAGGCGGCCAAAAAAAAAGATCAATGATTTTCACAGTGTAACTCTAGCTATGGGAAGAAGCAACGAGAGGGAACCATTTCCTGGACCACAACAAACTAGTAAGACAGGTGGTTCAGAGGCTTTTGGTTACTGTAATCAGGGCCTAGACCACTAATAACACGTTGAGTGGCCTGTCAATGACATCCTTGCCTGGCCTGAGAATGTGCATTCCTGCCGCCATGGGACAAACTGGTCATGAAATGCCTCCTAAACCTTGATTGAAGTTAATACCTAAAGGGAAAGAATTGTAAAACAGAATGTTGCTCACCATCCAGTTCTACAAGAATCAAGTCATTAACCACTGAAGCTGCTGACACACAATCCACCCTGCCAGGAACTCAGGGTGAAGATCAGGATGAGGCACTCTGTGCTCTGGGGAAACTGGCAGAACCAGCCCTCAGATAGTTAGATATTTTCAGGAGAAAATGTTAGGAACTCAGTTTCTTGCATCTTCTCATACTTAGAAAAGCACTAAGCCATTGACTAAGCTCTCTGTGCCTCGAGAATAGTGGTAACCTCCTGCCAAGATGTGTGCTTGGCTGCATGCACCCCCTTTGTCAAAATCACGTATATACCGGCCCGCCTTACCTCTTCGGCACAGTCCTTGGAGCTTTCTGAAAGACTGTCTCCTGCTGCGTTAAAATCCTCAGGTTGGCTCCAATAAAATTCTCCATTTCTTTCTTAGATTGACCGTTGATTAACTTTTTCATGGACCTGTAGGAGCTGGAGGTGCCTCTGATGGGGGCCCTCTTGGGACGATTCCGTGACTTAGGCCCCTTCCCCTGAGACTCTGGAACGAAACTTCCTAAGCCTGGGGTCGCTGGAGTCTCTCTGTGCCTGGGAGGTTGAGGTAAATTCTCAGGAGGCAAGTCCAGCCCTTGCCCCAGCTCCACAAAGCAACCACTCACCTCAGCTTCTCAGGAATGTGATTGTAAAGAAAAAAATGTTGCCTGCCCTTCCAGTTTTACAAAGATCAAGCCATCGGCCAATGCAGTCGCTCAGCCCACAGACAGTGTGTCCTGAGGGGAATTCAGGATGGAGGAAAACAGGGAACATTCTGTGCTTTGGATATACTCGCCCTTAGATAGTTACAATACATGACTAAGAAAAAATTTTCAATGACCCCAGATTCTTGAAAAGCACTAGGGAGTTCCCTGGAGGTCCAGTGGAGGACTCGGCGCTTTCACTGCCTTGGCCCCAGGTTCAATTCCTGGCCCAGGAACGAGGTAGGATCCCGCAAGCCACTCCGCCAAAAACAAAAGAAAGAAAAGAAAAAAAGAAAAGAAAAGCACTAAAATCATTTACTTGGATGTCTTTCCTTTGTGATTAGCAGTAATCTTTTTATGCTCAAATACATGTTTTCCCAGCAAAAAAGTTCATCTATATCCTGGTTCCTCCCTTACCTCTGCAGAGCAGTTCCTCAGAGCTACCTGAGAGGCTGTCTCCCAGGCTGTAGCCCTCAGTAAAGTCCCCAAATAAAACTTAATTCACAACTTTTACATTGTGCCTTTTTCTTTCAGCTGACAGGGACATCCGTGGAGATTCAAGGAGGGGTGACACCCCAGAACCCTCAATTTCCCCACTCCTCACCATGTCGCAGTGTAACCTGAAAATTCTTTTTGCCCAGGCACTTAGGAGAATTCTGGCTGTCTCAGGTCTTCTCAGAGGGTGTGTGGGGAGAGGGGTTTCCCTTCTCCCCTATGTGGGTTTATCAGGGAATGTTTTTCTTGAACAAATAAACAGTGCTTCTCCCAAGGAATGCCAGTGAATATGGTTTTCTTCATCTCATCGCCATCAGATTTAGGCCACAACTTTAATTCTTTATTGTAATTCTCATGACTCATCGGAACCCTTCAGTAAAGGTGGAACTCACTGTGGTTTGAGGAAATACACAAGGTGAGACATGGAAGCAAGAAGCTCTGGCCTGGAACCTCTGGGAAGGAGGCAACATGGCCCAGGAGTCCAGGCTCTGACCCACACCAAGAGGCAGGGTGGCGCCCAGCAGTGCGTGGAGTAAGGGACACACACAGACAGTGAAGACTGGGGAGACCTGGGCGAACGTCCACCCTTCCCACTGTGAGTCAGAAGAAGCTGCCGCATAGCTGGGCAGAGGCTGAAGGCTGTTGCTATAGCCATGTTTAACCCTCATTTTACACAGGACAAGACTGACCCTCAGGGACACTCAGTAAATGACCTGAGGTCTCCTGGCCAGCAAGGCAGAGCCAGGCTGGGAACCATACCTGCCTTTTCCCCTTTTTACCCGGCCCCTCTGCTCTGAATTTCTTGCCAAGTGTCCGTTTCCTTACAGGTCTCTCCACATGAGGGAGCTGGTACCGTGAGTGCCGTATGATCAGTTAACGTGACTCGTTCAGCACTTTTGCTGCTGCTGGTTTTTACCGCACTTTAGTTTTCTGAAATTTGGGGAGCAGCGGGACATTGAGTATCCCTGTCCATTCAAGCAAGACGAGACAATCACTTGAGAACGAATTGAATCGGTAGAATAGCAGCCCCTACAGGCACTTAAAATATTACTTCAGAACACTGTCCTAGGCAGGTAGGACTTTGTCAGGAGAGAAACCAGTACCACCGGATCCCCCAACTCAGAGCACAAACAGAACTGCTACCTAACAGAACAGCCACTGGCAGCGCTAAGCCTACCTGTCTTTAAGACTTAGGAAGTTAGAGGAGAAGACAAAGTATCTTTTCTTAATGACTCTGGCAAGAGTCGCAGGGAGCACTTGGACTGGCCTGATTTGGTTGCATCCCTCTTTGGTTGGGATCTTTGGGGTAAGGAGCAGGGCTCCGATCCACTGAAAGCACGGGGACTGAGAGATTTCTAAGGAATAGGTGTGGGTTATTCCCCAGAAGGTCTACTGGGCTGACATCTACTTGACCTCCTGGGTGCCACCTCCTGGCAACATGGACACTGTTGACCATCTGTTTCAGCCAGATTGCTTCTGGCTTCAAAGAATAACACAAAATTCAGATGAGCTTAAACAGTGAGGAAATTTATTGACTAGGCCACACAAATGAAAATCCAGCATCAGATCAGCCTCCAGGAGTGATATAATCAGCTGTTCAATAAAACCGGTTGGGAAAACGAGGGTTGTTTCAACAAGTGGTGCTGGGACAATTGGATGTCCACACACACAAAAATGAATGTAAACCCTTACCTCATGCCATGTGCAAAAACGGACTCAAAATGGATCATGGACACAAATATAAGCACTAAAACTACAAAGCTTCTAGAAGAAATCTTTGTGACCTTGATTTTAGGCAAAGATTTCTTAGATATGACATCAAAAGCACAATCCATAAGAAAAAAAACTTAAAAATTGGACTTTATCAACATTAAAAACTTTTGGGACTTCCCTGGTGGTCCAGTGGTTAAGACTTCACACTTCCACTGCAGAGGGCACAGGTTCAATCCCTGGTCAGGGAACTAAGATCCCACATACCGTGTGATACGGCCAAAAGAAAAAAGAAAAAAAAATCCAGTAAAGAACTTGTATCTAGAATATACAAAGAACTCATATAATTTGATAAGAAGACATTCCAATAAAAACTGCAAAGGGTTTAAATAGATGCTTTACCAAAAAATGATATGTGGATGGCAAATAAACACATAAAAAGACCTCAGATCATCAGTCATCGGTGAAATGCCAATTAAAACCACAATGGGATTTCATCACATTCTCACTAGCACGGCAATAATCCAATGACTGACAACACCAAGTGCTGGTGACGATGTGGAGGGCTGGAGCCTGCAGAGTCTACAAGTAGGAATGTAAAATGGTGCAACTACCTTGGAAAAGAGTTAGTTTCTTTAAAAGTTAAACATACGCACTTACCATATGATCCAAACAATCCCCCTCCTAGGTATCTATCCAAGAGAAATAAAAATAGTCAGCTGCATTATTCACAATAGCCCCAAACTAGAAGCGGTCCAAATGTCCATCAACTCGTGAATACATGAATATGTTATGATGGTACCTTGGCCAATGATTATCCTCTAAATGGAATTTCCCTCTGCAGAATAGTCTAGAACACCAGTTAAGGCCTCTGGACTTACTTGCTGCATGCCCTTAACATATTTAGATTCCCTGAGCCTCACTTTTTTCATCTACAAAACTGAACTATGAATACCTACCTCATGCAAGTACAGAGAGAATTAAATGAGGGAATGTAGATAATGTGCCTCAATTAGTGCTCAAAACAGCTGTTTCTGGAGCATCAATTTTACTTGAAGAATTAAGGGAAAGTCACATAATTTTAAAGGGAATTTAATTATTTACTTTTTTTTTTGGCCACCCTGCACTGCTTGCAGGATCTTAGTTCCCCAACAAGGGATGGAACCTCGGGTCCCGGCCGTGAGAGCGCTGAGTCCTAACCACTGGACTGCCAGGGAATGCCCTAATTATTTACTTTTATATGAAGACAAAAACAGATATCACACGTATATAGACATCTCATATATGGAAAAAAATATACATTTGATCCCTACCTCATACCATACCGAAAATAACTTCCAGAAGGATTGTAGATCTGAAGCTAAAATAAATAAAGTTGTTAGAACAAAACATAGAAGAATATCTTTCTGACTTTGGAATAGACATCTCTTTCACAAACAGGAGAAAAAAGTGCCAATCATGAATGAAAAAAATAAGTGAATTATATGAAAACTAAGACCCACTATTCATCAAAAGATACCATTACGGGAGCAAAAAGACAACCCATGAAATAGGATAAACTATATATATCTGATAAAGACCTCAAAGCCAGAATTTTAAAAGAACTACAAATTGATAAGAAAAAGATAGAAGACCCAAGAGAAAAGTGGGCAGAGATTTGAACAGACACGTTGTGAAAGAAGCTATCCAAATGCCAAATAAACATACAGAAATGTTCTTAACTTCATTACTCTCCATGGAAATGTGAACAAACTACTACAGTATGACGCCACTCCACTTGACTGGATAAAATAAAAAGGATAAAAAATATCAAGTCTAGATAAAGATGTGAAGCAATAGGAGCTCTCTGAGTGAAAATTGCCCCCAGTTGCTTTAGAAAGCTAACTAGCAGTAGATACTAAAGTTCAAACTATGCCTCCCCTATGACCCAGCAAATGCACTCCCAACAGAAATGTAGGCATGTGTACTTTTTTTTCTGTTTCAATGAAGATTAATCATCTTTGCGTTTTAATGTTTGTTGCGCTAGTAATTAATTTGTATGACTTCAAAAAAATATAATATTAGTTATTGCTGCAATAATTCTACAGACCAAGCCACTCTATAATTTAGTGGCTCATAAATCAGGTAGGAAGTTCTGCTGATCTTGGCTGTTGTAGGCATGTGTATTTTTTTTAAAGATTTATTTATCATTTATTTATTTTGTTGTATTGTATAGTATTGTATTTATTTTGGATCTTAGTTGCAGCACGTGGGATTTGTGTTGCTGTATGCAGGGCCTTCCTTGCGGTGCACCAGCTGCTCTCTAGTTTTGGGGCGCGGGCTCCAGGGTGCATGGGCTCTGTAGCTTGCAGCACTCAGAGTCTCCAGTTGAGGTGCGTAAACTCAGTAGTTGTGGCGCACAGGCTTAGTTGCCCTGCAGCATGTTGGATCTTAGTTCCCTGACCAGGGATTGAACCTGTGGCCCCTGCATTGCCAGCCAGATTCTTTACCACTGGACCACCAGGGAAGTCCCTAGGCATGTGTATGTTAACCAAAAGACATGCATATGAATATTCATACCAGCACAGTGTGTAATAGCCCATACTGAAAGAACGCACGTCAGCAGAATGGATAAATTTATTATAATAGATTCATACCATGTAGTGAGAGTGAACAAACTACAATCACACAGGAGGATTATGGTCTAATCTCACTAACATAGTTTTGAGCAAAGTAAGCCAGACTCAGAATACTTTAGATTGTATCATTTCATTTATACACAGGACAAAAATAAACTATGCTGTCAGACATCAAGATGAAGGTACCTTGGGGTAGCAGTGAATGGAGGGGGCATGAGGGGGACTCTGGGGCCCTGGTTATGTTCTCTTTCTTCCCCTCTCCCCCCTTTCTTGATTGGGTGCTGGTTTAACATGTGTGTTCGTTTGTGAAAATCCTTCAAGCTGTACAGTTATGATATATGCCTTCTCTGTACACTTCTGAAGTGTCTATACCTCAATAAAAGGAAACAGAACAAAACTAAAGAGGGATATATTATGACATCGAATTCAAAATATGCCTAAACAAGGGCCTTAAATAAATTTCTTGCTTGCTGCAGGCCTTCTGGCTACTCCTAGCAGGGGATGTTCTTTTCTACGAAGGTTCTTTAGTGGGAAGGTCTGAAAGCACCACTTCCGTTTCCTGTGGTGAGGTTTTGAGGGCCACTTTCAGGAGTCCTCCACCCAGAGCTTCTCAAAGGGGCTGGGGTTCCAGGCACCTGTGCCTGTGCTCACAGGACTGGGGTGAAGCATGGCAGGGCAAGTGCACGGTCAGATCCTGTCTGTTCTGCATTTGAAATTTTGATATTTTGTTCACCGTGGAGTTTTTTTGCCATTAATTTTTTAAAAATGATTTCTCACTCTCTCCTTTTTTTAAATAAATTTATTTATTTATTTATTTTTGTTTATTTTATTTATTGACTCGGGTCTTCATTGCTGCATGCGGGCTTTCTCTAATTGCAGAGAGCGGGGCTACTCTTCTTTGCAGTACACGGGCTTCTCATTGCGGTGGCTTCTCTTGTTACAGAGTATGGACTCTAGGCACATGGGCTTCAGTAGTTGTGGCACATGGGCTCAATAGTTGTGGCTCACAGGCTTAGTTGCTCAGCAGCATGTGGGAATTTCCCGGCCCAGGACTCACACCCATGTCCTCTGCATTGGTGGGCAGATTCTTAACCACTGTGCCACCAGGGAAGCCCTGCCATTACTTTTTTGTTTGGAAACATTATTTATCTTGATTATTGAGGTATTTTTGGCATCCTCTTAAATTTTGTGTCTGATTCTTCTCACCCTAGACTATGGCAGCCTGGCCAGCTTTCATTTAAGAACAAAGACAAAGAAAAAGCTCTGCTAGCTTTTATTTTTAAAGCAAAATCTTTATGATCCCCACGCAGTAAGAACTTTCAGTTGGGTTTCTCCTCTCACCTTTTACCAGCGTGACCTGCTCTCTTACCTAGGGAGTAAGGAAGTGGTTACTAACAGCTCTTCACCACGAGGCGGCACCAGAGAACAGCTTATAAAGCCGAACTCTCTGGTAAGGGTGTCCGCCAGGAAAGACGTTCCCCAGCCTGGATTCCTTTTCTCTGACAAAAACCCATCCATTTTGTGATTCCCCGCCTCTCCATACGCTCCTGTCTCAAGTAGGCTCCAAATACATGAGCCAAATTCAATATAAGAGTCTGCTTGGATTCCATCTCCCAAATACCCACATAAGATATTTATATTGGCCGCAATGATCCGAAAGCCAAAAGAAAATCCTATGGGTGGGGGTGGGGGTGGGGGGTTGAGCTGGTCAGATTTGATGTTTAAATGCTGGCTTGTGTAATGTGGGGCAAGGTATCTTGGTAGGGTGACCAACCTTCTGTATTTGCCTGGGGCTGTCCTGGTTTTAGCAACGAAAGGCCTTCAGCTCAATGTCTCAGTTCCTGCAAACTGGGTAGGTGGGTGACCCTACTCGCTTGACCCTCAGGGTTTCTGATTTGTAAGATGGACATAATGTCAGTACCCACCATTGGGAGAACTGAATGAGAGGATGCTGTACACAGCAGGTGCTGAATAAAAAACGGGCTTAGTTCTGTTATCGAGTAATACTGCAGATGGTTGCAGGCATGGCCTGAGTTCCTATGAAACCATTTAAACAGAGCCCAGCATTTTTATCACCCTGCTCATGCATTCAATTCAATTACAACAATATCTGCTGAGTGCCTATCAAGAAACTGTTAGCAGTGTAGTCGTTATGGGCACATTTTTTCAAACGATTGACACTTCTCAGGGATGTTATGATCTTTAGGGGACAAGGAAAAACATAAAGTGTTTACAGAGTAGAGGACAAAAGATAATCCAAGGCTATTGCCAGCACCCTCGTGGGTCCTAAATTCCTCTCGGCTGGAAAACAGTCATGGTCTCCTAACTTATCTCCTCAACCCCATTTCAGTCTCCCTCCAAGCCAATCAACTGTCTACTTACTGAAATGTGCCCCATGTTTTTCCATGCTGTTACTCACAAGTGTTCCCTAAGCTGGAGGACCCCACCTCATTCCCGCCTGTCAAACATTATCTCCTTCACGTGACCTAACCCGGTTCCCACCAGACCTGAGCTCTCCCTTCTCTTATTTCATTTCTACTGGCCTCACAGAATTGTTCATATGGGTGCTGTTTGTAGACTCTGTTCTTGATGGCAGGCAAGGATTGTCTATTTCACTTGTTAATATCTCCTCTAGTCCCTTGTGTGTAGCCAACAAATGTCTACTGAATTTCAGCCAGAGTTCTTATTTTAGTATGGGTACCTTGACTTTTCTAGCTTTTAGCTGTGTGATATCAAGTTACTTAACCTGTCTCAGTTTCCTCATCTAACAATGTGGATCATAAGAGCACCCACCTCGGGGCTACCACAAGAAAGAAAGAAGACAGTGCACTAAGAATGCCTAGCGTCGTGCTTGGCACCCTAGGAGCTATAGATCATCAGAGAAAGGAAAGATCCTGTTTGTTTGTTTGTTTGTTTATTGGCTGTGTTGGGTCTTTGTTGCTGCGTGTGGGCTTTCTCTAGCTGCAGAGAGCGGGGACTACTCTTTGTTGCGGTGCATGGGCTTCTCATTGTGGTGGCTTCTCTTGTTGTGGGATCTGGGCTTCAATAGTGGTACATGGGCTCTGTTGCTCTGCGGCATGTTCCTGGATCTTCCCGGACCAGGGATCGAACTTGTGTCCCCTGCACTGGCAGGTGGATTCTTAACCACTGTGCCACCAGGGAAGTCCAGGAAAGATCCATTTTGACTGGAGGAAGAGTGGAGAGCTTCCTGGAGGAAGTGGAATGTGAGCTGGGATATGAATAAAGATAAAAGAGACGACATTTAGGGAGAGGTTCCAACCAGAACAAAGACTTGAGAAGAAACAGGGAAGAGTAAGATGTGTTGAGGATAAGGCTGATCAAGACCCGGGAAATGGTAGTTCCCTGGTGGTCCAGTGATTAGGACTTGGTGCTTTCACTTTCAATCCCTGGACAGGGAACTAAGATCTCGTAAACTGTGCAATGTGCCTTATGTATGGATTAGCAGATTGGAAGGAGGGGATATCAGTCTACAGTGGTTTGCTGAAGGTTTCTGTTATTGGGTTTGCCCATTTCAGCAATGAACAAAATTAGAAGTGGCCAGTTAGATGGGTGACAGAATCGAGCCAGCCTGTGTTTACAGTAACTTGCAGCAAAGGATGGAAATGGACAAAATGACAACTACTACTAATTATTAGCAGGGTTAAGCTTAAAATCCCACATCTGTGTTAAATAATTCATTAAAGATGTACAAGAAAGAGTCAATTTGGCTTAGTTGCAGATCGTGGAGAAAAAGCATTAAAGGAAAAAGGGTGGAAAGGATTGATTATAAAGTCATTTTGAGCCAAAGGGCAGCCACTAAACTTGCGAATGCAATCTTGTAGTGTACTCAGGGATGTAGGGGTCAGAAAGGCCAAGGTCTCATTGTACTCTGTGGTAGTCTGATCACAGCTGAGTATTTTAGGTAGTCACATTTTGGTTGCAAGCAACAGAAACCCAAATGGGAAGGGAGTGAACTGGCCCCCAGCATTAGACTCACGTGGTGCCCCTCCCAGGTTTCTTTAACAGGCCAGTGTACCCAACCCCCAGCTGCTGTGGGTATTGGCAGCTAAGGGTTCCCAGAGAATTGCCCTCAGCTGAAGGGAGCAGCTTTGGTGACCTTAATCCCTTCATGGCCCCTGGCCCCTAGCTGAGCGATACTGGGGTACATGAAGCTGCCCTGTGGGGGGACAGCCACCTGGTGTGGTTTGTGCCCCCGAGCTCTGTGGATCAGGCCAAGGTAGGATTTGAGCCTTGCCCGGCTCTTTCTCTTTCCCTTTCCTGCTCAACTTCCTCCCTTACAGGTGTTTCCTCCCTCAGTAAATCCATTCACTCCATCTCTCTTACAGGCAGTTTCTGAGGACCCTGATCTAAGACACCTATGAAATCAAAGGGCCAGAAAATGGCTGGATCCAGGCTCTCACACGGAGTCATCACCCGTTGTGGCCTGAATACCTCAGCTCTGATAGTTTGTTGGTTCTCATATTGGCTTTATGCTCAAGCAAGTTCTTTCCTGTGGTCTCCCTGTCAGTTCCAGGTGAAGAGCTGCACAGTTCAGCAGCCTCAGTGCAAAGAGAACCTCTCCCTCCTAGTAGTTCCAACAAAGGGCCCAAGACTCATTCTGATTGAACCGCCTTGGGTCACATGCCTTTCTCTAAATCAGTCCCTACAGGTGGTGGTGGTGAGGAGGGGTGAACAGCGATTTGATTGATTAGGACTGAGCTGTGGGCTCGCCCCCCCAGAAAGGTGAGTAGTGGAGTCAGCCCCACCTTAGGCAGCCAGCCGTACAGACCAAGAGTGGGGAGGAGAGGTTCCCCAGAGGAAATAAGGGTCCTCTTACCAGAAGAGAGAACGTATGCTGCAAGGACAAAAATAACACATGTCCCCAATAGATCCTGACGAACTGAAGATGCCCCCACGAAGTCATTAGGGTAGTGAGGCGCATGGAGACCATCATCTGAGCAATGGTGGTGAGAAAAAGAGACTTGATCCCTGTTGTTTGGGGGGGGGGGGTGGGTAGAGGGTGTGGGAAAGGGAACATACCCATCATCTTCAAATATTTGGAATGTTGTCATGACGAAGCGGGATTAGACGTGTCCCGTGTTATCTTTAGGGGATAACATTAGCATTTAGGGTCAGAGATTAGAGGGAGACAGATCATCCATTAGAAATATATATGAATATCATCTATATATGATACATATATCATTCACACACACATACACGCCCCCCCCCCCATGAAATATATGCATACAATTTCAGTTGTACTATAAAAAGAACAGGCCTGTCTGGGAGGTGGTGAGCTTGGCATGTCTGGGAAGCCGGGTGTGATATTACCCTTCCCATGACTAATAACATACAACATGCTTCCCTCTCACCCTGGATGTTTCATCAGGGCTGTATCTAGGTAGACCATATCTGGAATGCTCCAGCTGGGCCTTGCCTTGGGCAAATTCTGCCCCACCCCAATAATGCCGCTCAGAAGTGCTTTACCTCTGGGCCTCTAGTTAGTCATGATGCTTGGGATATTCTGCCTGGTCACCTCGGCATGTGCCTTAACTTCCTCCAGTTTGGTGAGAGCGCCCCCAGGGCAGTGACTATCTTATTTGTCTTACCCCCTCCAGAAATATTTGTCGAATAAATAATTTTATCAGGACTTTTGTGGAAGAATCCTTGCCTTGGGGGAAGGTATGTCACTAAGGGGCCACAAGGATCCTGTCAGAACTACCAGCTGTGACACAGAACTTGAGGCTGACTGATAGATGAATAGGCCGCTTCGGCTTTTTCAGCTGTTGGAGGGGGAGAGGCATCCTCTCCTGCCTTTCCTCTGAGAGTTACACCAATGGGCAGAGTAGGGGAGCACAGTAAGAATTTACTCTTAAATGTAAAACAAGCTGCTGCTTTTCAGTCTTTGTGCCTCCGCACTGCTCCGTCCTAAACCTGGAAGAATGCTCTAGCCCCCTTCTTCCTGTAGCTACTGTTACTCCTCCCTCCTTACCCTGTCTGGTGACACCATCCTCAGGAAGCTTTCGGGAAAGCACTTCCCCCTCTTTCCACCCGGCCAACTTGGAGTTATTTCGCCTTTTCTGGGCTCCCTCCCATTGCTGGGGGAGGGGAAGCAAATGGCCTGCCTCCACCAAGGCACTTACCGCAGCGGACCTTGCTTTACTTGTTTCCCCCTCCCTTTTAGCCTGCATTCTTTCTCCTTATTGAAGTCATGGACCGAGTCCCTGTGTGGCCTCTGCGCACAACGCAGGAGACCCGCGCATGCACACACACACACACACACACACACACACACACACACGCACACCTTCGCTAAGTGTGTGGATGCCGGAAAAGTAGGACATCAATCAGCATATTAGAATTTTAGAATTGCAAGAGTCGTCGGGAGTCGTCTAGTGCAGTCCTCCCTTTTACAGATGCCCTTCCTGAAGTCTCCTGATACAAGCTTTTGGGTTTATTCAGCCTTTCCTTCTCGAAGCCCAAAGCACTTTTGCTGCTAATGATCTCAACATTCTGGGCAGGTAAAGCAGAGGTAGGTAGGTGCCAGCATCCTCCCTTTTGCCGTGGGGAAAACTGATTCAGAGAAATGAGACACGGGCTTCGGTGGGGCGGGGGCTGTAACGGGAATTCAGGGCTCCAGGCCAGTGCGGAATTTATTGTGTCTCCTTTGGGGAAGCGTGAAAGTAAGTAATCAACTTATGAGACCCAGGCGGGGACCCTTCACCCCCCTAGAAGGATTGTGATGGGGTCGGGAGGACTAATGCACGAAGCGCTCGTAGCGTTGACCCCTTGGCAACTTGGCGAGGTCTGGCCGGGTCCACCGCCCTTCCCATGACTAGGTGACCAATGGGCTGCGGCCTCTTTAAGGCCCTACCGCCCCGCCTGCGGCTGGTCTCCGACCTCCTCCCACCTCCTCGCTGCCACTCCGCCAGCTCCAGACTTCCCTCGGCAATGAGGTCATCTCCCTGCTGCCCATTGGCTGCGCTGGGCCGTCAGTCACAGGAAGTCCCGCCGCCGTCCTCGCCTCCCTTGTAGTCTACCCATCCCTGCCCTCCCCTTACTCCGCGGGTCCCTGTCTCCACGAGGCCTCTGATTGGCCAGCGCTGCTGTCACTCCTCCAGCGGGCGGGGTGGGGGGCGGGAGGCGGGTTTGGTGGGAGGGCCCGCCGCTTCCGTGGCTGAGAGGAGCCGGCCGCGGCCGTGTCTGTGGTGTCCGCGGCGGCGGCGAGAGCGAGCGTCCCATCCTTCCCACCCTCTCAGCTCCGCTCGTTGCACGCCCTCCGCTCGCGCCGATTTCTCCGCAGCTCGGCGCGTCCCGGCTGGACGTTGAGCCTCGGGAGGAGACGCGCGCGGTGAGAGCCGGAGAGGGGACAGCCGCGGAGCCGGGGCCGGGAGGAGAGCGAGGAGGTGAGTGGGAGTCCGGGCAGGGGACCCCTCCCCCACCGCGGCCCCGCCCCGCGCATCCTTTCTCCAGGCGACCCCGCCGCGCGCGCCCTTGGGGGGGTCTGGCGGGGCGGACCTCGCGCCCCGGCCCGCTCCCCGCCGCCGCCGCGCTCCTCTGGGCCGGGGTCTCGGAGCCGCGGCGGGCGGCGCGGGGCGCGGCGGTGCACCTGTGCGCCGGGCCGGGCCGGGCCGCGCGGGTGGGGAGGCACGGAGGTTCCCGCCCCCGCCGCGTGCAGGGTGTTTCGTGACTACAGGGACCGGGTGTCGGGCGCTTTCTCCGGGATCCTGTGCAAACCCTCAGGATCCATGTGCAAGCCCAGGATTCCCAGGCAAGGGAGTCTCACCTGGGCTTGTTAATTAATGCCTGTGTAACACCCTGAGTGCTGCCAGGTGTAAGAGATCTGGCGGATTTGAAACTTTTCCCTCTAAGGAAGTGTCTGTCAGGACTCTTCGATTACATACCCCACTCTGGGGAAAATGCAAGAACACTGATCCTTTGTAGTTGCTAGGGCTGGAGTTTTCGAGTCAGCCCCTCAAACCTGCTATTTGCCAGCTGTGTAATTTTGGGCCTCAGTTTCCTCATCTGAAAATTGGGTATAATAATAATAGTATCTATCATATGGGGTCGTTGTAAGTATTAAATGAAATACTTAACGTAAATTGTTTGACACAGTGCCTGGCACTTTAGTAAAGACCCAAGAAATGTTTTGTTTTTGTGGTGAGACCCATGGTAGACCAGCGTGTGTGTGCGTGCGTGTGCGCGCGCGTGTGTGTGTGTAAGCACCAGCCCAACTTGGCTTTGTCAGGATTTCTCTTTTCTCTCCCTGTCATGCAGCATAACTAAAGGGCAGTTTGGTGGACAGTTAACTGCTTACCAGCCTATACTTGGCATGAAGTGTGTGTAGACAGGAATGTGAAATACGTCACTTAACTGTAGTAGTGAAGTCACACCTAGCTTCATGTATTTTTACATACTTTAAAGTCCATCAGATGTCTGAAATGCCCCCAAGTTACCACTTTTTGAGCTCTTTTCAAGGTCTTTTTGAAGCCAAAGCCTGTAACAGAATCTTTATTTTCAATAAGAAGTTAAGTTTTTTTTTTTTAATAAATTTATTTATTTATTTTATTGGCTGTGTTGGGTCTTCGTTGCTGCACACTGGCTTTCTCTAGTTGCGGTGAGTGGGGGCTACTCCTCCTTGTGGTGCACAGGCTTCTCATTGCGGTGGCCTCTCTTGTTGCAGAGCACGGGCTATAGGCGCGTGGGCTTCAGTAGTTGCAGCACATGGTCTCATTAGTTGTGGCTCACGGGCTCTAGAGCGCAGGCTCATTGGTTGTGGTGCACGGGCTTAGTTGCTCCGCGGCATGTGGTATCTTCCCAGGGCAGGGCTCGAACCCATGTCCCCTGCATTGGCAGGTGGATTCTTACCCACTACGCCACCTAGGAAGTCCAGTAAGAAGTTAAATTTATGTCTTACTTTAGAAGCCCCCCCCCAAAACTCTGCATTTCACTTATGCAGTTTTACTGTTGAAAAGCAGCCACCTCCCAGGGGTGAGGTGGTACAGCCAGCTGGCCCACAGCCCTGTGACTGTAGGGTGGGGAACCTTTGGCTGAAAGTTACTAAACTAAGTCTTGCCTAGTGTCCTTGGCATTTTTCACAGTTATTCAAAGGGCTTTATGATACTTAGTTTCTTAATGAAATGATTGAGAAAGAAGCAAACCATTACTGCTTTATGCAAAGAAAAATTGGCTGTGATGTAGTTCTAGTATTTACTTCATTTCTTTGCCAGTAACTGTTAAGGAGAGCCCCTGTTTAAAAAGGCTTCTAAAAGTCACATCCATTAGGATAAATTTTTTATTTAGAATGAAATCATCTGAGATGGAAGAGTAATATGTGTCCCATAATCCAAAAGTGTTTATTGCAGACTTCCATGTCCTCAGTGCTCTGTCGAGTGCTATGAGGAAGGGATTCAGAAGAAGTACAGAACAGCATCTTGGCCCATAAAGGGCAAATGCATAAAGTTTGATCAGCCACACAGAGACCACAGTGGCAAGGGCATAGACTGGACTGTAAGCTCCATAAGGGCAAGGATGTTTCTTTTGTTTGCAGCTTCAAGAGCAGTTCTGGGAGTAGTAGATGCTGAGAAGTTTATTTCAGAAGGTCTTTGAAAGAGAAAAGGGAGGACATTGAAAGAGAAAAGGGAGTACAGATGAAGTGCTTTAGGCATAGGGAATAGTTTATAAATGGATACATTTCAGAAGAAAAGGAACAGTGTACAAAGGGGAATAGTCTGCTGACACAATTCAACAAATATAAGCACTGTTTATTTCTAAGGCTTCATGGAATTTTGAGAGTCAAGCAAACATTCTCTACTCTTAAGGAGCCTACAGTTTTAGAGAGTAGGTATCTGCTATTAGCTATCTACCACTGTCTATTGCTGTGTAACAAATTACCCCAAAAGATAGTGTTTAAGATGGCAATAAACATTTTATTACCTGTCACATGTTCTGTGAGTCAGGAGTTCAGCACCAGCTGGGCTGAGGGGTTTTAGGCTCAGGGTCTCTCACGCAATTGCACTAATATGTCAGCTGGAGCTGCGGTGGTCCGAAGGCTTGACTGAGGCTGGTGGATCCTCTTCCAAGGAGGCCACTCATGGCTGGCACGTTGGTGCTGGCTCTTGGGGGAGGTCTCAGTTTCTCTCCATGTGGCGCCTCCACAGAGATTCTTGCTTGCCCTAATGGCATGGCTACTGGCTTCCCTCTGAGCAAGTAATCCGAGAGACTAAGCTACGTTGTCTTTTATGACTTAGCGTCAGAAGTTACATACTGTCCTTTCTCCAGCATTCTGTAGGCCCCACATTGCAGGAAGGGACTACACGAGGATGTGAACACTAGGAGGTGAGGATCACTGGGAGCCAGCTGGAAGGCTGGCTACCACAGTGGGAAGTGTAGAAAAAGCTAAGTGTTGGAAGGAATCACAAAGTGCTGGGGCAGGGGAGGGAAGGGCTTGGAGGAGGGAAAGGTTACGTTTGGGGTGATGAGGGAATTGGGAAAGATGTAATTATTTTAATAGATATTCACAAATATTTATTGTGTACTTATTGTGTGCCTTTCACATAGTAGGCTAATTTGTGGAAATGGACCATGAATTAGGGCCACGTGAAATGCTTTTAGTCTAGGACAGCACTGACACTAAGGACAAATATTTGATCTTTATGTGTAAGGTGCAGGTGGAGTCATTTTTCTGATGTTGAAGAGAACAGTAACTTCTCAGTGTGATAGACAAGCAGTTACAGAGTGTAAGTAGTTAAGAGAATAAATACTAGAGCCAGACTGCCTGGGTTCAAATCCTGGCTCCACCACTTACTTGCTAGCTCTGTGACCTTGGGTGTGTGACTGTGATACTTTTGCTGGTTTCTCTTCTCAGTGACTCACTAACTGTAAAGTGGGGATGATAATGGTGCCTGCTTTATATTGCTGTTATGAGGATTAAAAATATGCCAAGTCCTTGGAACAGCTTCACATGCATCATCATCATCATTAGTTTTTGGCAGTAGCATGGAACTGACATGGGTGAGTGAGGCTGAAGGCAGAGGTGAATGAATGTAAAATGATGTGAGTGTTCAGAAGAAGGCATTTAAATGTCAGTCGTTGCTGCATTGGTTTTTCCAGTTCAGATACCTACATGCAGATAAATTTTATTTCGCCAATTAGAGTGAAGCAGTGGTTTTACTAGTTGAACTCCACAGTTAAAACAAGACCGCAGGAGGTGCAGTTGCCTGTTAAGGGTATCTCATATCCTCTTGTTGTCCCTCTAAATTCCTGGGCGCTGTGTCTGCAGAATGGGTTTAGCCAGAAGCAGTCTTTAAAGTTGCATATGCTACCAAAGAGCTTGGAGGTAGAACTAGGCCCCATAGTAAAAATACCTAGAATGAGAACTTTTGTGACTGAGTCACGAAAAGAATCTGCAGAACTTTTTTTTTTTTAAATTAATTAATTAATTAATTGGCTGTGTTGGGTCTTTGTTGCTGCACGCGGGCTTTCTCTAGTTGTGGTAAATGGGGGCTACTCTTCATTGTGGTGCGCTGGCTTCTCATTGTGGTGGTTTCTCTTGTTGTGGAGCATGGGCTCTAGGTGCACGGGCTTCAGTAGTTGTGGCATGTGGGCTCAGTAGTTGTGGCTCACAGGGTCTAGAGCACAGGCTCAGTAGTTGTGGCACACGGGCTTAGTTGCTCCATGGCATATGGGATCCTCCCAGACCAGGGCCCAAACCCGTGTCCCCTGCATTGGCAGGCAGATTCTTAACCACTGTGCCACCGGGGAAGCCCTGCAGAACTCTTAAAAATGTTAACTATAGCACTTCTGTGAAGAGGGAAGGTAATTGAACTCCATGTCACTGCAGGTGTTGAAGCAGAAATTGGGTGAACTGCCAGGGTGTCTTGGGTGGAGCTAATTGCTCAAGTTGCCTTCAGTTCTGTGATTCAGTGACTTGAGTCCAACTCTCATTGTTTAGCTGAACGGAGCCTCTAAGAAATTAAATGATTTGAGGTTCCACAACAACCTAGTGGCCGAGCCTGGATCAGTTCCTCACCCTGTATTTAAGACTGGCTCATGTAGCAGTAATAAAGGGTCTGCAGGATCCTAGGATGACTGAGTGTTGTGAAAATTTCTTTTTCTTTTCTTCAGATACCATATTTTTACTTTTGTGGTATGTCTGGTTCATTTGCTTCTTCTCTCACTCTTGTTAATATGCAGTTGGAAATCATTCCCTGCGTAAGTGCCAATAACGAGTAATTTGGGTAGTTCATCTTGAAATCTGGAGTGTATCCTCTGTTACTGAATTTGAAGATAGGTGGGCTTTTTTCAGGTTTTTGACCTCAAATTGTGGGAACTGTGGGTCAGTTTGGATTTCTGAAAAATCTTTGTTTTGGTATCAAAATTTAAAGTATCATGGGTGTAATTTGAAAAAAGAATTCTAAATTTCTTAGTATGAGAGAGTAAAATAATTAGTAAGTTAATATGTCAAGTGTAAGGGCATAAGCAGAGCTAGGTACTGACAGTTATCAGCTTGGTAAACATAGACTCACTGCTGAACCTTCTGTGACTTGACTTCCTCATCTGTAAAATGCAGTTAATAATTCTTACAACCTGAGGTTGTTACAAGGAGTAGGGAGAAATGTAAAGGGGAGTAACAGTGACATGTGCTTTGTTAGTCATTGTGTTACCTCGTGAATCCTCCCACCAGCTCTGTGAGATAAGTAATAGCACCATTTTGCAGATGAGGTTAGAGAAGCTTGGAGAGGTGAACTAATTTAGGAAGATCACAGTCAGGACTTGAACCCAGTCTGTCTGTGAATTAAAACATGGCGACTCCCTACCATAATATGTTTGAAGTGCCTCACTTTGCCTCCAGTAAATGTTTGTTCCTGTTCACTTTCTTTTGCATAGTTAGTGAAAATGTCAGTACAGTACACATTTTTTATGGTAGTAATCAAGGTGGTATAGCCCTTCAAATTTTCTTTGGAATATTCTTTATATGTATCTTGCTGCAGTTCCTGAAGTGGAAAGTTGCAATAGTGACTTCACATTTCAAGTTGCATGATAAATACTTACTAAATAAGGGCATACCAAAATATCCAAATTAAAAGTTTTTGCCAGTGTTTCCAGTATCTGTGTGACTGTAAATGATGTAAGTTATGCCAGAGTCTCTTAATAGTGGTCAATTTGTACATATTTTCACTACCACAGTATTTACAGGAACTTGAAAAATTTGCCCTCTCTTCATACTTTACGACACACCATATTGCATTTTGGTATTAGAGTGGTTATTGTGGTTGAAACTGGCTTTATTGTTGAGTTTATTTTTTGTTATACAGTGGATATCTTTAAAGTCTTTTAAAATTTGCCACATATATGTTGTCTTGGCTTTTTTTTTTTAAAGGTAGAGATGGGGAAACAATTTAGAAGTGAAAAGTTAGGGCCCTTTTCTTTTTGATTCTTGCTACATGCTATAATAACTTTCTATGCACAATCACTTGAACGAAAGCTTCCATTCAGGAGCCTTACATTCTGTAAGTCTTACGTTCCAGGTTAATGCCCTGAGGTCATGACAGTAAAGGCAAAGATGTCGTGGTATTTTAAATTCTATTTTATAGATTCAGTGAATCATTTCACATTACCTTGTTGGTATTTCCTTTCTGTTCAGATTTTTTTTTCCCTAGGGTTGGTGTGTGTGGGGGGGTGTGGTCCTGGAATGGGAATAATAGGGAACCAAGAATAATAATGAGATCATAGGCTAGTGATTTGAAATTAAATAAATTTAAGTATTTCCTTTACTTAGTAGAAATTCATAGAATGGTGTGGTTCATTTGTGTGATATCTGTCATGAATCTTTGTATTTAATCATTTTCCTAAATCAGTCACTCTTGTAGTATAATTACAACCCCCACCCTGGCTTTTTGGCTTTTGCCTGAAAGCTGATTCTGATGAACCTAGCAGAAACAGTATATGTGAAAACTGGGCATGACTTGTACAATTTGGACAAGCTATTCATGACATTTTATTTTCAACATGTTTAATAACCTGTTGGGTGCCTAAATAAAACTGAGTTAATTATAGTGTAACCTTTTGTTCTATTTGGAGAGTGTTAAGGGATTTTTGAATACCCTCCAAAATTCACCTTCATCAAGTGAGCTTAGAAAACTTTCTAGAGCAGGAATTCTCAAAACTTTACCTGCATGACTGTTTCTACTTCTTCTGGCCACTCTTTTTGTTTTATTTTTTAAAAAGCGTAGTAGATTTTCCCTGCTGTTCGGAGATAGTATTGAGTTTTAGAGTTGAATGCACCTGTTTTCCATCGTGGCTCTACTACTCATTGGCTCTATGATCTTGGGCAAGGGAATTAATCTTTCTGAATCTGTTTCCTCATAGGATAGATGTGCAGGCTAAATAAAGTTATACGTAAAGCATTTGGCATATAATAGGCATTTAATTCATGTTAAGTTTCATAGCACCCGGAATTTTTCTTTTGTAGCACTGGCCGCAACTGCAGCTAAATAATTGTGTAGTTATTTTCTGTTTTTCTTCTCATAAGCTTCATGAGGCTAAGCCCCAAGTCTGTCTCTTCATGGCTGTATTCCCAGCATGCAGCATAGTGCTTGGCATGGCATCCAGTAGATGCTCAATAAGTACTTGTCGAATGAATGAGAGTGACCCACCTCCTCTTCTTAACCTGTCCTCCCTTGCCTAAAAGAACAGTGTCCTGAATGTATTTCCTTTGGCCCATTTAAGACTTGTTACTTGAAGTTTTGTCTGTTAAAGACGGGAGCTGGGTAAAGGGGAGGGCAGTGTACAGGTGAATAACCAAAAAGAGAGTAGAGCAATATTCAAAGTAAATTATACGTGCTTGGAACTTTCTAACCTTCTCTAATCTGGTGTCCAGCCCCCGATTCTACCACCACATTTTTCAGTGAGGCCACTACTGACTTGCATGTTGCTGAGCTGTTGGGTTGTCTTTAGCTTAGTGAAGTGGTAACGCTGCTGGTTACTCAGGTAAGAACCTTGGAGTCATCTTCACTTTCTTTCCCACTTCATGTCCACGCCATTGGCAAATCCTGTTAGCTTCTTACATATGCGTAATCTGATCACTACTCACCACCTCCACCATAATTGCCCGGTCTAAGCCATCTGTATTAGTTTCCTGTGGCTGCTCTGTAATAAATTGCCAGAAACTTGGTGGCTTAAAACAAGGCATATTTTTTCTCTTACAATTCTGAAGGTCAGATGTCTGAAACCAGTGTCAGCAGCAGAGCTGCAGTCCTTCCAGAGGCCTTAGGGAAGAGTCTGTTCCTCATCTCTTCCAGCTTCTCGTGACTGCTGGCATTCCTTGGCTTGAGGCAGTGTCTCTTCAGTCTTCAAGGCCAGCATCTTCAAATTTCTCTCTGTACATCTTCTCCTCTATGTTTGTCACATCTCTCTGCCTCTTTTATAAAGACATGTGATTGCATTAAGGCTCACCCAGATAATCCAGGATAATAGCCCCATCTCAGAATCCTTAGCTTAATCACATCTGCAAAGATAACCCCACTTTTTTGGATATATGAGGTAATGTTCACAGGTTCCAGGGATCAGGATATGGAGGATGTGGGTATCTTTTAGGGTGCCATTTTTTAGTCTAACAACTCTGCCCTTTGGACCCCAAAGATTCACATCTGTCCGACATGCAAAATACATTCATCCCATTCCAGTATTTTTGAGTCTCAACCCAGGGCATCATCAAGTCAAGTCCAAGATCTCCTCTAAATATCATCAGCTCAAAAGTCCAAAATCTCATCAAATCATCTAAATCAGGCATAGGTGAGACTCTGGGTATGATCCCATCTTGGGGCAAAATTTCTTTCTATCTGTAGGCCTGGACACCAAAAAACAAGTTATGTGCTCCCAAAGTACAGTGGTGGGACAGGCAAGATATGACTGTCATAGACATTCCCATTCCAAAAAGGAGAAAATGCAAAGAGTGTGTCACTGGTCCCAAGCAATTTCAAAATTCAACAGGGAAAACTTCTTAGGTTGCAAAGCCTGGGCGTAATCTTTCAGCACTAGTAAAAGGTTGTCCAGCCACACTTTTGGCTTTCTCTCCACAACAGTGCTTTCTTAATAGTGTATCCCCTAATTTTAGCTTTTTTTGTGGTCTAGATAAGCTGAGAATTTCCCAAATCATCATATCCTGGTTTCTTTTGTTTGACATTTTGTCCGTCAGTTTATCTTTCCGTTTGCATTTTGCTGTAAGCAACAAGAAGAAACCAGGCTGCACCTTCAACTTGTTGCTTGAAAATCTCCTTAGCTAAATATCCAAGTTCATCACTTATCCAAGCTAAATATCCAAGTTCTGCTTTTCACACAACTGTACGACAAAATCCAGGTAATTGTTTGTTTGTTTGTTTGTTTTTGGTTTTTTTGGCGACTATCTAAAAAGGATAGTTTTTCCTCCAGTTCCTAATAATATTCCTCATTTCCTTCTTTGCTCTCACCAGAAGCACCTTTAATGTTCATATTTTTACCAGCCTTCTGTTTATGATGATATAAGTATTCTCTAAAACAATATAGACTTTATCTATTGTGCTTCTCACTTCCTTCTGAGCTCTTACCAGGAGTGCTTTCTATGTCCATGGTTCTACCAACAATCTATTTAAGGCAATCTAGGCTCTTTAAATTATGCTTCTCAAAATTCTTCCAGCTTCTCTGCATTATTCAATTTCAAAGCTATTTCCATATTTTAAAGAATTTGTTGCAGCAGCACCCCACTTTAAAATACCAAAATCTGTATTAGTCAGGATTCATCCAGAGAAGCAGAACCAGTAGGAAATTAAGGGGTTTATTACAAGGGTTTATTCCTTACATAGTTGTGGGGGCTGGCTAGGCAGCTGTGACATTCACAGGCTAGGCTGTCAAGGACAGATTGGAACTCTCAGCAGGAACAGAAGTTGGTACCCACAGGTGAAATTTCTTCTGAGAAACCTCAGTTCTGCTCTTAAGGCCTTTAAAGTGATTGATTCAGGCCCACCTGGATCATCTACAGTAATCTCCTTAAAGTCAACTGATTATGAATGTTAATCACATCTACAGAATGCCTTCACAGCAACACTTAGATTAGGGTTTGCGTAACTGGGAATCTTAGTCTAACCAAGTAGATACAACTGACTGTCACACTATTATTTATTATCTCTTGCCTGAATTATTGCAGTAGCTTCCTTTGAACTGGACTCCCTGCTTCTGTCCTTGATTTCTTATGATCTGCTCTCCACGTAGATCATAGATCTTATGATTTGCTCTCCAGAGTCAATTTCATGATCTTCCACTCTCCCCCTTGCTTACTGTACGGCAACCCCCCTGGATTCCTTGCCGGGTTGTGCCAGGTCTTTGTGTTTGCTCTTCCCTCTGCCTGAAATACTCTATCCCTGTATCTTCACATGGTTTACTTCCTCACTTTTTTTCAGATCTTTGCTCAGATATCACATTATTAGACCATCATATATTAAAAAAGCCACTTTACTCCCCAATTCTGGGCATTCCCTATTTCCCTTATCCTCCTTCACTTTCTCCACAAGATTAATCTCCCCTTGACATATTTGTTTGCTTTCTGTCTCCTCTCACTAGAGGCTAGTCTCTACAAGGGCAGGTACAATACTTTGTTTAGTTTATTGTTGTGTCCTCAGCACCATCAGTACTTGGCATGTAGTAGGTACTTAATAAATATTTTTGAATGAATTAATGAAGGAATGGATACTTTCATTTATATTTTTCCTCTCAAGTGAAGTGGTATTTAACATAGTCTATCACTTTCTTTCTTGAACCATTTTATATTCTTGGTATGACATTCTAGTTCTTTTATTTTAAAAAAATTTTTTATTTATATATTCAATTATTTATTTGTTTGGCTGTGCTGGGTCTTGGTTGCGGCATGCTGGTTCTTTGTTGCCACGTGTGGGATCTGCGTTGCAGCACGCGGGAACTTTAGTTGCAGCATGTGGGATCTAGTTCCCTGACCAGGGATCAAACCCGCGCCCCCTGCTTTGGGAGCGTGGAGCCTTAGCCACTGGACCACCAGGGAAGTCCCATTGTTCTAGTTTTTCATCTAAGACCTTATCCCTTCTTTCTGCCTCTCCTGTCATTCTTTCTGAGTCTCTTTTGCTAGCTGTTCTTCATCTTGGCCTGAGTGTGGGATTTTCTCAGGATTCTGGTTCAAGCCTTCTTATTCTCTCTCTCTGTAGGAGATCTCATCTAGTTCCATAGCTTTAAATACCTCTTATACGCCAGTGATTCCCAAATGTGTATCTCTGAACACAGATCACTTTACCACCTCTACTTGGATGTCTCACAGACATCTCAAATTTCATCTCAAACTGAACTTTTAACCTTCATTTCCTCTTGTCAGAGTTGTTCCTGCTCCAGTCTCCCCCATTTCTGTAAATGGCACTTCTGTCCACCTAATTACATAAGCCAGAAATCGGAAGGGTCATCTTTAACATTTCCTTCTGTCTTCACAGCCTTTCCATCATCAATTTCTTTTAATAATCACTCCATAAATATTATCTCATTTGTCAACTTCTCGTTTCTTCTACTAAAGCCACTCTAGCTATCCAAGCCATGCTCTTTCCAGGACCGCTTCAGTAACTTCTTAGCTAATTTTCCTGCTTCCATCCTTCCCTCTGATCCTAATCATTTCTCCTCACTGAAGCCAGAGTTTCAAATGCAAACCTAATCATATCCTCTTTCCTTAAGCCTTTCACTGTCTGTAGGCTCCATGCAGATAACTTACGTGAATGGAATTGGGTAGGTCAGGGATTTTAATAAGGAGTGGTAGGAACTGTGGCAGTTGGAGAGAACGTGCCCTGTCTGGAGAGGGCAGCCGCTACTCAACATGTGGGAGTGTAGGCCCAGAATTGCTGATCTTTGATTTTTTTCCCCAAGGGAAGCCGGAAATCTGGATTTTTTTTTTAAATTGTGAATTTTCTTTATTTTAAAATGTTGACAACCAATTTGAATTAAAAGATTTCTATACTTAGGAATAAATTTAATGAAATATATAAAAAATTTTTATGTTGAAAATCACAAAACATTGCTGAGGAAAATTAAAGAAGACCGAAATAAGTAGAGATGTACCATGTTCACAGTTTGAAAGACCCAGTGTTGTTAAACAGTCCAATCTTCCCCAAATAATCTAAAGATTCAGTGTTTACAATCTAAATCCCCACAGGTTTTTTTTCGTTGTTGTTTGTTTTTAGTTGTTTTTTTTTCTGCTCAAAGTGTAAAGGGTTTTTTTTTATTATTATGTGTAACATAGGCAAAATTATTTGTTAATAAATTTTTAAGGAACTTCACATGTTCTGATTCTTTGTACTGCCAGTCACCTTAGTTCCTTCAAAGTCATAATCTTCAGGATAAGATAGACCTTTCAAAAAGTTTTGCTCAATCCACAGCTGTCATGTGAGTCAGCCCACAATTCTTTTAGCCTTCTCTGATCTCCAAAGGAATAAATACAGACACACTTCAAAATTCCCCACCTCTAATCTTTGGGATCCAATTTCCTCAAGCAATTTACTTTGGGACCATGTTTAGGGTCAGGAGATTGATCTGCCTGGTTCTGAATTTAACACCCTCTGTATTAAGTTCAAATCATACTCCTAAGCCATCACACCCTAGAACAGTACAAATCATTGGGATATGCCAATACCTACGATAAAAAGTTTGTTAGGTTTTTCGTAGTTTACTTGGCAGTTCTGTCTTGTAGTTCTTTCCCACAGATCTAACAGGTAGTTCTATGAGTAAAGAAAACCACATAGTTACTCGATGAGGCATTTCCAACGTTGTAGGTTTATAGAAAAAGCCCATCGGGATAGACCGCAACCCCACAGGGTTTTTTTATGGAAATTGATATGTGGAATCTAAAACGTACGTGGAAATGCAAAGAATTTACAATAGCCAAACAATTTAGAAGTGGAAGAACAAACTTAGGGGAATTAAATTACCTGATTTCAAGACATTATAAAGCTAGAGTAATCAAGGCACTGTGGTATTGGTGTAAAAAAAACATGTTGATCATTGGCCACAGTAGAGAGTCCTGAAGGGGACACATATGATCAATTGATTTTTCAGCAAAGGCTAAAACACAATTCAGGAGGGGGAATGATAGTCTCTTCAACAGATGTTGCTGGAACAGTTGGATAGTTATTTGTATGTAGAGAAATGAGTCTTAATCCCTATCTCACACTATACAGAAAAATTAATTTGAAGTGGCTCATAGACCTAAACATACAAATTAAAGCCATAAAATTTATAGACAAAATTATAAAAGAAGATCTTTGTGGTCTTGAGGTAGGCAAAGATTTTTTTAGGGCACAGAAAGCCCTAACCAACCATGGAAGAAAAAAATTGGTAAATCAGATCTTATCAAAAGTAAAACTTTCTGTTCTACAAAATACATTTCATTTCTGTAAGAAATGAAAAGGTAAGCCACAGACCAGGAGGAAACATTTACAAACACACACATACTACATATATATACACACACATATATATGACTTAAGTCCAGAATATGTAAAACACTTTATTATATATATATATATGTTTAATTTATCTTCTTTTATTTTTTTTAAGAATTGTATCAGAATATGGAAAACACTTTAAACTTCAGTAATATGACAAATAGTCCAGTTAAAGGTGAGCAGAAGTTTGAATAGACCCTTCACAGAAGAAAATATATTTGAATGCCTAAAAGCATATGAAAAGCTGTTCAACATCATTAGTTACCAGGGAAATACAAATTAAACCACAATGAGATGCCACTTCATATCCTTAAGAATAACTAAAGTTAAAAAAAAAAAGGCATTTCCAAGTATTGGTGAGGATTTGAAACAACTAGAATTAATATGTGTTGCTGGTGGGAGTGTGAAAGGGTACAACCACTTTGGAAAACAATTGGTCAGTTTCTCCTGAAGTTAAACACATACCTACCATGCAACCCAGCCATCCTGCTCTTTGGTGTTTATTGTCTAAGAGAAATGAAAACATATTTACAATAATGTTCATAGTAGCTTTATTCGTAATAGCCAAAAAGCTGGAAACAACCCAGATGCTGTCATCAGCAGGTGAGGAGATAAACCATGGATAAACAGTGAATTATCGGTACATGCAGCAATGTGAATGAGTCCCAAAATACGTTGAGTGAAAGTAAGACACAAAAGAGAACTTACTGTATGGTTTCATTTATATTGAAGTTTTAGACTAGGCAAAACTAATTTATAGTAACAGAAATTAGGTCAGTGGTTGGCTGGGGTGGGGGGGTGTGGGGATTGACTGCGAAAGGACATGAGGGATGATGGGAATGTTTTTTCTTGATTTGGCATGGTGGCTACACAGTAGTGTATATTTGTCAAAACTCATTGAACTCCTTGAAGATGTACACCTCAAACGTGCATTTTATTGTGAGTAAATTATACCTCAGAGTTGATTTAAAAAATACTGTACAGGTCATCACTCTGGAGTAGACAAAAGATGTGTGCATGCCAAATTTGGTTGAGGTCAGCCAGTTTCTAACAGCTGATCTATACCCCCACTCAGGCGTATTCTACAAGAGTACCTGGCCTGTAATAGGTCTTCAAATTTCTGTTTAATGAATGTTGCAGCTCCATTGCAAGAAAATATCCCATCCTTTATCCTGCAGTTTTCTGACTCCAGTCATTTTTATGGAGTTAATTATTTGGCTTCTCCTGGCCATAGTAACTTCAGTACAAATCAGTCCATTCATTCATTCATGGTTACTGAGTCTACCACATGTAAAACGCTGCCCAAATAAAGTGCTTTCTGTCAGTTGATTTTATATATATATTACATTTGACTTATAAAAGCAGAGGTTGGATAAGCTCTTCTTGCTTAGAATCTGTTTCAGCTACTGTTTCTTTGTGTTGAGCATTTACACATTGCTATCTGTGGAAAAATAGCATAGGCTTAATAACAGACTCTACATAGGAACTTCTCAGATGAGAGGAAGCAAAACATTTCAGAATATCATTCCGTTATAGCTGTAGAAATGGCAGGTTTCTTCGTTTCCAGTTAGAGTCTATGAGGAAGAAGTGGACTGACTGAATTGGGTTGCTAGAACCAAATTGCTTCTTGGTCTTGTAGTGAGTCTGCAGCTGTATGTTGTCTTCATCACGCTTGGTTATGGCTAATGTGTACTTTTATAGGTCACCAAGCAGAATTATTACATGTTTTTTCAACCAGAACTTTTAAAAAGCACTGATTATCAATCTGTACTGATAATTGTTACTTTCCTGACTTTGGGCTGCTCTGAATTCTCCAAATAGCCTTCTTCCTCCCCTTCCCTAAACTATGTCCTTGCCCATTTTAAAAGTTAGCCTGAGGCTTAACTCCTTTACAAAGCAACTTTCCTTGATTAATACAACCGCAAACTTGTTTTCAGACTCCCATCTCCCTATGGTACCCTCTTGTCATTTCTTTCTGTCTCTCTCCTTTTTTTTTTTTTGGCCATGCCACTCTGCATGCAGGATCTTACTTCCCTGACAAGGGATCGAACCCATGTTCCTTGCAGTGAAAGCACTGAGTCCTAACTGCTGGACCGCCAGGGAATTCCCTCATTTCTCTCTCTTTTTTTTTTTTTTTTACTTAACATTTCTTTTTTTTCCACTAAGACCTTTTCTTCCTATTAACGTTATAGTTCATTGAGGGTGGGGGGTGGTAGCTGTACCATTTTCTCTCTATGTATCTAATAGAAGATCTGTACCAAATGGGTTTGTTAATAAATAAAAACAAAGAAGATTGATAGTACATTTTACAGTGAAGGTAAATAACATGCAACTCAGAGTCCATAGTGGTTAAAAGTTCAGTACTTTCAGTAACTGTGGACCTAGGTCTTTTCTCCACCTTTTCTTGGCATGGTCCCCTGGAAAGGAAGCCAGAGAGATTACGAGCTGCCTCTATCTGATAATAGCCCAGAAACTTAAGAGGAGGCAGTTCGCACAGCAGCAATCTGAGTCCAGTAAGAGAGCTTAATGAACTGCCTGTACCTGTACAGTTGTCAGTTTGTCTCTGTGCTGAGGTACCAGAGGAACTGACTGAAAGAAAGTTAACAGGAGCATGAGAGTGAGGGAGAAAGGAGTGGGTGTTGGAACCGCAAATGTGTGCAGTCTTGATAGTTTGTTTTAATTTGGAAAGATCTGTTGTGCTCTTTGACACATTTCTCTGATTAAAATTGTTTCTACTATGCCTGTGCTAGAATTAGTGTCATACTAAAGAAGGAGGACTATGATTTATCTGCCTTTCAAAACATATTGTTTCAAATACCTGTTATCTTTGAAGGATTCAGAATCTTGTTTAGTCATTTCACTACCTAAGATTAAATTTACTTTCATTTTGCATTCCCATCAACAGTGCACAAGCGTTCCAGTTTCTCCACATCCTTACCAATGTTTCTTTTTTTTTTCATAGTGACATCCTAATGGGTGAGAGATGGCAGTCTTTTACATATTTAGTGTTTTTAGATTGGTAGCATAATGTTGCCTCTATAGTTATTATCACATTACTGTTTTTCTCCCCCATAACAGCTGTCAGTCCTGTAAGTGCTTATTTTCTTACTTGTTACCATAAGAGCCATAAGGGCAGGGACCTTGTCTGTCTTCATGACTAGTATCTCTAGGGCTGAGACAGTACCTGACACATTACACTTGCTTAGCGAGTATTTGATGAATGAATGGAAAGCAGAGGGGCATAGTGTAGTGGCTGAAACAGAAGACTGGCATCAGACTTGGGTTTGAATCCTGGTTTCCTTATTTACAGAATGGTTTGATAATGCTTTCCTCATAGGATTGTGGTGAGATTAAATGAGATCACGTATGTAGAACCCTTAGTACAGCACCTGGCACATTGTAATTATCTGATAAGTGACAGCTATTATTATTAGAGAGTGGTCAGCTGGCCAACGGGACATCAGTAGGCTTGGGCCTTAAAAAAGCTCGTTTTGTCACTAGTAAGCTGTGTAATATTGAACAAGTTGTCTAGCCTCTTTGGTCTGAGTCTGTTTCCTCTGTAAGAGCATTAAGCCAGATGACCCCTGAGGCCCTCCTGTGCTTTCATTCGATCCTTGTGTTTGTAGCTATGTTCGCTCCAGCGGCCATTGCCATCTCACACTCTCTTGGCTTTAATTGCAGTAGGAGATTGTTAACCTCAGAGTCTGAATCGCAGAAGCGTCTAAATGATGGAATTAATTTAAAAGAATACTTTATAGAAAAGATCATTCCATTTCAAAAGGTAAACCATTAAAATAGTTGAAGAATAATTTGTCCTAGCATGAAGTATTTAGTGATGATGTAATATGCTAGGTTGTGTACGACACTCATTGATCACAGAAGTGGAGGAATGCAGATTGTAATGTAGATTGCGGTGAGTGTTTGGTGCTTTTGTTGAGTTGTGTTGCACTAAGCTCTGGGAGAGGTTTGCTTTAAAGATACCTTTTTGCCCATTACTGTGCTGCTGAACGATGGAGGAAGTAAAATAATCCTTAAGAGAAGGCTTCTGACATGTTGCTGGTTGTGCCCCTGTTGTTCTTAGCAAATATGGGCCTGGATATTTAAACTCAACTTGGCTGGGTTTGAGAGAAAGAGAATTTTATCAGTTTCCCAACTAAGTAAGATGTTATGGCTCCGTCCGGTGGTTACTTGTTTTTTTTTTTTTGAACAAACAACTCAAGAACAGAGAATGGAAGAAGCTTGTTTTTATTGAGTATCTGTTTTATGCTATCCACTGCTAGGGGCTTTTGTGTATGCTGTCTTATTTGGTTATATTTGTTGACGGAATAGTTGTTTTGCATGTACGTGCTCAGTGTCACCACCCTAAGTCACTTACAGTCCTGGAATGGTCCTAGTACATGAGTCCCTGTAAGCTTTTCTTAGGGAGTCACTACTGCTAGCCCCAAGAAAGTATATGCTGCCTTCAAGGAGAAGCTCCTTTGGCTTCATTAAGGGCAGATAACCTGGATAGCTTTTGCCACCAAGCTCCCGTGTCTCTTCAGAGGTGCTTTCTGGTGGTCTGTCTGCAAGTAGGAATCCTAAACACTTTCCCCACTGAAGAAATGCCGCAGTTGGTGATTAGACTCCCAGATGAAACACACACACACACACACACGTGTAAACTTATTTATCTATTAGTACATTAGTCATGTGGAAGACTTACTGTTATTTAAATCTCTGTTTGAACATTTGTTTAGTGGAAAGAGTATGGGCCATGGAAGCCACTTAATGGTTTTGTGACCCTGAGCTAGTATCAACGTTTCTGGGCCTGTGCCCTTATCAGTAAAAGGGGGATATATTTCTCTTTTAGGAATGATATCAAGAATAAGTGATGCAACGTAGGTAAAGCCCCAGAGATGTTGGTACTGTCTATTGCTCCTCTTTCCATGCTGTTTTTCAAATAACTGAGTAAAATTTCTTTGACCATAACTTGGTTTGTTAGTGCCTTTATCAAGGTTGCTTAGTCACATGCCCCAGGGATTGGCAATGGAATTTATTTTTCTTTCCTTATCAATTACAAATGTTATTAGAAATTTATTCTTGGGACTTTCTTGGTGGTCCAGCGGTTAAGACTCTGAGCTCCCAATGCAGGGGACCCGGGTTCGGTCCATGGTCAGGGCACTAGATCCCACATGCTGCAACTAAGAGCCTGCATGCCACAACTAAAGATCCCACATTGCTGCAACTAAGACCCGGCAAAGCCAAATAAATAAATATTAAAAAAAAGAAAAAGAAATTTATTCTTGTTTAGACTTTGGAATGAGGAACCTTTTTTAAAAGCAGAATTAAATGGGTTTGCTTTAGGCATCTTTCTGAGATCTAGCCAATTTGGACAGGAAAATTAGAATTGCTTTCATAGTGGAGTTCCCACCTGGAACATAGTTGGCAATAAGAAAGGTTGTGCAATCACATTCCTTATCAGATGTTCAGTAAAGTTTATTGTTGCCTGAAAAACTTGAGGAAGTCCCTACTCCTTTCCTTTCAGTCAAGAAGCTGATTGTGGATTAGGAGATGAGTAAATGAAAATTTATCTGACTGGCAGTTGGAGAATGAGAAAAATGCCTACCCCCAGGTATCTAGGCTTGTTTCAGCTTCCCAGAGAGCTCCTCAAAGGTCATTACTCATTGGTAGTAAGCATTCAAAAGAAAACAAAACAAAAAACTGTAGGTGAAGCCTGGACTAAGTAGGGTAATTTAAAAGATTTTTTAGATTGGTAATGGAATGCAGACATGATTTTCTCAGGCCAAAATCAATTTTGGTGTCTTGGTTTTACTCATATAAATTCCTCTTGGTAAAAATTATTATTCTCTTTCAATCCAATCCATTCTTTCCAGAGTAGCAAGAATGATCTTAAAAACATAAACTGCATCATGTCACTTCTCTGCTTAAAACCCTCACCTCCAGCCATTTCCCCTTAAACTAGATCTTCCCATGACCCACAGCACACACATGCTGTATCTATGCTGATCTCACCACCTGGTCCCTTTCCCCTTCAGTCAGTTACATCATCATCCCTTGGTCTTACTTCAGTTGTGCAACTTTCCTTATCACCACATTCACAAAGTAGATACTGGCCACAGAGTTCCTTCTTTGATTTCTTTATAACTTGGAGAAGTTTGTAATTAGTTTTCTGCCTGATGGCTTGCTTATTTATTTTTGTCTTTCTGTGTTCTGAGATGATAAACCCCATGAGGGCAGAGACCATGTTTTATCTTTTGTTTTTAAGCACATGCTGGCATGTGGTAGGTTTTTAATACATATTTGTTGAATGAATGACAGTTTGATAATTTCTCCTTTATAGGGAAATGGATACTTCAGTTCATAAAGGAATAGGCACTTTCTTGCTGATCTGACAGTGTAAGGTGATAAAGGTCAAAAAAAGAAATGATTTGTCTCTCTGGGTCGAATCTTTCAGAATTAATTTTTTTTAAAAAATGTGTTGCTGCTTATTATGGAGATTTTTAAAAAATTATATTTATTTATTGACTGCGTTGGGGCTTCGTTGCTGCACATGGGCTTTCTGTAGTTGTGGTGAGTGGGCGATACTCATCATTGCAGTGTGTGGGCTTCTCATTGCGGTGGCTTCTCTTGTAGAGCACAGGCTCTAGGCACATGGGTTTCCGTAGTTGTGGCACGTGGGCTCAGTAGTTGTGGCTCATGGGCTTAGTTGCTCTGCGGCATGTGGAATTTTCCTGGAGTAGGGATCAAACCTGTGTCCCCTGCATTGGCAGGCGGATTCTTAACCACTGCACCACCTAGGAAGTCCTCAGAATTAATTTAGATGGTGCCTGGGAACCTTTTTCTGATTGACCAGAGTTGGATTAGATCTCCCTCTTGTTTGGTCTGTGACACTGTGTGCTTGCCTCTTTCATAAAACAGATTACTACTGGATTCCTTGAGGGAGAAAGACTTTAGTTTATCATTGTATCCTCAGAACTCAGGTTGGTGCCTGGCATCTGCTCGATGTGCTCAATAAATATTTGTTCAGTGATGAAATAAGTGTTAAAATCGAGATATGTATTAAGAAGCAAACAGTTTTTATTCTGGTAGATTATGGAGCTCATTGGTTCCAAGAATCACTTTGTTCTTTGTTTTTCAAGTTTCCCAGATCAAGCCTTAAGTTTAAAAAAAATTAAATCTTTATAATGGACTATTTCAAACACATCTAAAAGTAAAGAGACTAATCAAATCAACTACCACCATGGACCTGTCACCCAGCTTCAACAGTTATCAATACAGGACCAGTCTTGTTTAACTTTGCTCCTCTCTTCCGCTTCAGTATTTAGAAACAAATCTCAGACATGATATCATTTCATTTGTAAATACTTCAGAAGGGTATAATCAATTTAAGAACTAGTTAACTTTTGGAAAAACCTGATAGAAAAATTCCATTTGCCTCCTTGAATCTAATTGTAAATGCCAGCTGGTGAATTTCTGTGTGCTCAACCACTACCAAGGCCTGACTCACTACTGAAAGCATATACTCCATTGTAATCGCTCAGATAGCAGCAGTATGCTGAAATATGTTATCGTGGTAAAGTATGTTTCTATTGGATGTAGAGAGATTACCAATTAGGGAAAACTCGTAAGTCAGAGATAAGTTTTTTCCTTTAGAAATGTGTAAAGACAGATGATACTTTTGACACTGTGCTTTACAAGTCTTTGAGATTTTGTCTGGAAAATGAAGATGAAATATGGTTTGTGGATTGATAATTTCCCATAGTATTTTGTGGCTGAATTCTTGGAATCACAGTTGGCGGTTAAATGAAGAGTGCTGGAAGACTCAAAGCTGGAAAGACTCCCAAGCCTTGGGGAGGTAGAGGGGTTAGATCTTAGGCCAGTAGAAAAGACACATGGCTTGGAAGTAGTTATGGTTAGTTTTTTTCTAGAAGTTAAAGTTGTAACTCAGATCTCTGTAATAGCCTAGGTGAAATAAAATTTCCTGTAGGACAGGAAGAGAAGGCACTTTTCTTTCAGCAAATATTTTAAAGGAATAAGTACTATCTTTTACAAATGTGGAGATTGGTACTGAGTGGATGGTTGGACTAGAACAGTGTTTTCCTGTGATTCCAGTTTTTTTTTGTGGAAAAGAGATGAAAAGGGGATGTAAATGATCATAACCACCTTTAACTACTTTCTTTAACCAACCACATAAGAGTACAAGGCTCATTGTAAGAGGCTGCAAGTCCCAGCCCTGCAAGGAGCGCAGCCTTGCTTTCTCCTTAGCCTGAAGCACCAGATGAGTCTTCTGTATGTAAGATTGGTAGGAGGGACTTGCCTGGTGGTGCAGTGGTTGGGAGTCTGCCTGCCAATGCAGGGGACACAGGTTTGATCCCTGGTCCTGGAAGATCCCACATGCTACAGAGCAGCTGAGCCCGTGTGCCACAACTACTGAGCCCAAGTGCCACAACTACTGAGTCCGTTGCCAAAACTACTGAGTCCGTTGCCACAACAACTGAAGCCCGCATGCCTGGAGCATGTGCACCACAACAAGAGAAGCTGCAAGAGAAGCCACTGCACTGAGAAGCCTGTGCACCGCAATGAAGCGTAGCCCCCGCTTGCTTCAGCTAGAGAAAGCATGTGTGCAGCAGCGAAGAACCAATGCAGCCAAATAAATTAAAAAAAAAAAAATTGGTAGGAGATGGTGGATATTGTGATCGCAAGTTAATTCTTGGCAATTTGTTTTGAAAATCTGCTCTTTTATTCTTGCCTTTGTTCTCCCATAACCCTTAGTTAATTCCTCTGGTAAAGTACTTAGCACACAATACCTTGAATAGGGATTTTGTCATAATCATCTGTGTATCCTTAGCATCTAGCACATGGTCACTTGGAAAATATTTGTTGACACATGATGATCCCTTTCCAACCCTGAGATGATGTGATTTTGTGATTTCTCCCATGGCCTTGACTCAGAATGTGGGCGTGGTGCTAGTCCTAGGTAGGCGCCTCTCTCTGTTGTTCTCTCTAGACACATTTGTTCTCAGGCTCTGGACTGTCCTTTTGGGCCCTTCAAGGGAACAGAAGGAGAGAAAAATTTGTGTTTAGAACAAGAGGAGTATGTGAGACTGAAGATGTTAGGGTCACTGGAATCCTCCAGCTGCCATCAGGATCAGGAACTCAGTGTTGGCTGAAAAATTCAGATGCCAGGAGCTCATTCTATTTTATTATTCCCCTTCATTTACTGTGATTTGAGCTCCTACCTATAACTGTGGGGTGGAATGGATTTCAGTCTTGATTTTCAGGCTTTGAAGAATATAGTCAGTTATTGAGAATTAAGTAGCATCAAGCTGTATTTCTTTTTCATGTATATTGTAATTGCTAAAATTAATTTGTTATAAAACTGTAATGTCTAGGCCAAACTAACCTATAGTTTATCATCTATTACAAGGTAGTAAAATGGAAATGTTTTTAAAAACCATTATTTTATCAATCTGATCCTACTTACCTGTTGGAAATGTTGGAAAGCCAGCTATCTCAAACAACATATACAAAACTAAAAGTAAGGTATTCATTTTCTTCTCTAAACTTTATTTTTTCCACCCGCAGCTTTCCCTGTTTTATTTGATGACACCTCTTTTAGTTGCTCTGGTCAAAACTTTGGACTCTCATTTTTCTCCCATACCTCACATCCAGTCTGCCATGAAAACTTACTGGGTCCACCCTCAAAATATATCCAAAATCAGCCACCTCTCACCATCTCTGCTGCCACCACTGTGGTCCAAGCCACTTGCCCAGATTATTGTAGTGTCTCCTAACTCATCTCCCAGCCTTTCCTTTATTCCCAACACAGCAGCGGAATCATTCTTTTTATACCTAAGTCAGATCATGTCAGTCAGTCAGTCTTCTGTTCAAAAGCAGTGGCTCCCCTGCAGTGCCCCCCCCGCCCCCCATTCCACTCTGACTAGAAGCCCCTAAGGCCTTATATTATCTGGTCTTCTAATAACCTCTCTGACCTCACTTACTGTGTCCCTCTTGCTCCTTCTGCTGCAGCCACACTACCTTTCTTGCTGTTCCTTGAGCATGACAGTCCTGCTTCTATCTTAGGGCCTTTGTGTTGGCTGTTTTCCTCTTTCTGGAATGCTCTTCCTCTAGATATCTGCATGGCTAAATCTCTCATGACTGTTGAATCTTTGCTTGTGTTACTTTCTCATTGAGACCTGCTCTGATCATCTTATTTAAAACTTGTAACTCCTGCCCCCAACACTTCTTATTCCCTTTATTCTGATCTACCTTTTCTTTTTCTTCCCTAAAGCATTTGTTACATTTTAAGATCTATGTAGTTTACTTGTTATATCTATTATTTTATCATCTGTCTCACCCTATTAGAGTATAAGCTCCATGAGAGCCAGGATCTTTGTCTTTCTAGATCACTGATGTGTCTTATCTTTTGCAGTTACAGTGACAGGCACATACTAAGCCATCACTAAATAGTTGTTGAATAAATAAATAAATGAATTGTGAGCTGTGGATCTGTTTCCTTTGCTTAAATCCATACTCCTGTGGTACCTAGAGCCGATACCAACAAAGCAGTGTATATATTTAAGTATACCACCAATAACAACTCTTCATGGTCATTCTGAAAGATAGGTGGTATTATCCATATATTTATTTTTTTTTAAGCATCTCTGAGCCTTAGAGAAGCTAAGCAACTTATCCCAAGATCATGTGGCTAATGAAGGTAGGAGCTGACTTGCAAACCCAGATCTGACTCCAAAGCTTACGTTCTCTGCTGCCATGTATTTCCTTAAACCATTCACTGAGCAGATGTTTATCAAGTGCCTGCCATGTTCTAGGCACTGTTGACAGTCAAATAATTTATTGTGGGGTACTAACAAAAGTATTTTAAATTTTGTCATCTTTGTTGTGGGTTCTTTTTGAGCACTGAGAAGTTTAATGTATTTATTTTATTCATCTGCAAGCTCTGCTTAAATCCAGGTAGAAATAGGCATGAAAATGCCTATGGTAAAACTTTGGTTATCCAGAGATCAATTTTCTCTCATTTTCAAGCATCCAAAAGAGTTCTGAAACCCAAAAGCAAGACAAAGAAAAGCAAGTGCCTTAGATAGTCAAGAAAGAACTTTCAAGCATTGTTGACAATTCCTGAGAAAACTGGAAGTGCCAGAAGTGCTGTGAATAGTAAGTTCTTCCAGAAATTGAAGGAGTGTGTTGATTAAACTGTCAATGTCTGGTTATAAATAGATCAACATTTTTTGAGAAGAAAGTCAAAAAGCGTAGGGGAAAGGATATCAAGACGTGCAGAGAAGGCCGAGTGGAGTATGGTGGTAGTCATGGTGTGAGAGATTGGAGGTGACTAGTGCACTGAGTGTGTGGTAGACTCTTGAGAACTGTGATGGAGAGCCAGATGATAAGAGCCTTCTTTGTGGGGTGGAGATGGACCAGTGCCATTGGAACACCTTTAGATGCAAAATGTTTTGAAGCCACAGACGTAAGAATCCTCTCCGTTGAATGAAGATGAAAGACCACAATGAGATAACAGCCATCCTAATGGATGTGAAGTGGTATCAAAAAACTGCGAGGAGGAGAAATTGGAACCCTGTGTATCACTGGTGTAAAATGGTGCAGCCACTGTGGAGAACAGTTTGGTGGTTCCTCAGAAAGTTAAACACAGAACTGCCGTAGGTATAGCAATTCTACTTCTAAGCAAATACTGGAAATAATTGAAAGAAGGGACTTAAACAGATACTTGTACACCAGCATTCACAGCGGCATTATTCATAATAGTTAAAAGATGTGAAATAACCCAAATGTTCCTCCACTGATAAATGGATAAACAAAATGTGTTATGTACATACAATAGAATATTATTCTGCCTTAAAAAAGGACATTCTGAAACAATCTACAACATGGGAACCTTGAAGACGTTATGCTAAGTGAAAGAAGCCAGGCACAAAAGGACAAATACTGTATGATTTCACTTACATGAAGTACCTAGAATAGGTAAATTCATAAAGGCAGGAAGTAGAATAGTGTTACTGAGGGCTAGAGGAAGGGGAAATGGGGAGTTAGTGTCTAATGAGTGCAGCGTTCCTGTTTGGGATGATGAAAAAGTTTCGGAGGTAGATGGTGGTGATGGTTCTGCAACACTGGGAATATATTTAATGCCACTGAATTTTACAGTTAAAGAGGGTTAAAATGGTAAATTTTATGTCATGTATATTTTACCACACATATGCACAAAAGAACCCTCTCCTCTGTGCATGCACGTGAGTGGGAGTGTGTACAGGGAGGGCGTGAATGTGCCGTGTGCCCCACTGAAGGCCGGTCTCCCACACAGATGCTCCGATCTCAGTGATGGTGGAGATGTGCTCTCTCTGGTAGTGTGATAACCAGCTGAGTCATTCAGCTGCAGCCATGTTTGTAAGCACAGGACAGCCATTCAGTCGTTAAGAAAACATTAACTTACAAGAAACTTGAAATCCTTTCGGGAAAGAAGTACTGGGGGACTGTGTGGGAAACAGACCTACTTTTCACTATATACGCATTGTACTGTTAGGTTTTTTTTAAACCATAGTTACGTGTTACCTATTTTGAAAAATTAATCTATTATGGGAAAAAAGCAAGGAATAATAAAAATATATTCATTTTATTCTGTTTGAGAAAATAGGAATGTACATGTTTATTTAAGACTCGCTGCAGAGGTACTTGAGTCAGATTTGAGGTCCAAAAATAATTAGAACACTGATAGACAAATGGACTCCTTCTCTGTGAATCTGTTCGTAACAGGGCTTTGCTGCGATTTACTCTCCACCCATCATCTCTGCCAATACCACCTTACAGTGTTAGGAGAATCACATAAGGGAATCATGTTCTAACACCTGGAAAACTGTAAAGTGGATTTTGCTTTGCAGCTTCAAAAAGCGATAGCTATATCTGCCCATCTGGAGCTATGACATCTGAGTCTTAATACCCAGTGAAATGGGAGATGCTTCCATGGCTTGTTATGGGGTGCTGGCAGGGGAAGGTGAAACTGGGAGCTTTGATAGAGTTGGAAACTCTTCTTATCAGTGGAGGGTTTGAGATTTTAGTTTTTATCTGTAAAGTATTGTTCGTGTTCTGGTGACTTACCAAGCGTATGTTGGGTTGAGTGCTGAATGCTGCAGCTGGGTTGACCAGCTGGGTCTTTCTTATTCCCTCTCCCTCCCTCCCTCTATAGTGTATATATATATATAGTACTTATGGTATTGCTTCTTTTTTCCCCTTGTCACCTTAGTTAATCATTATATTAACTGTTATTTACATTTTCTGTACAAATTAAATTGATAATAGGAAAGGAAGGGCTTTTGCTGCATGTCAAAGTCAGCAGAGTATATTGCTCCTTGCAGATTTCTGGTCTCTTCTAGAGGAGGTTATAGACACATCTGGGGACACAGTGGTCTTTTTCGACTCCTTTTGAGACTCTCTAGTAACTCCAGCCAGTACCAGCACTTTGAGGGGGCTGCAGATACTGACATTTCTGACTCCTTTACTTGTGCCAGGAGGCCCAATCCACTTAATGCTCTACCTTTGGAAGTGGAAGAAAGAGCAAATAGAGGAATCAGGCAAAATGAGGTTAAGATGTATTTTTTAGGTGTTCAGTTTGAGGAGGTTTGTAACCATACCTTGTAGAGGCTGATTGCTTAAAAACCACAGTTCATTTCATTAGGAATTGTTTTTCTCCTCTTCTTTTGATATCAGAGTCAAACCTTTATATTGGTTTTTCTTTCCTCCTTCCTGCTTTTCCTTTTTTCCCTTCCTTTTTTTTGGTTACATTCCTTTTATTTTTTGAATCTCTTCCCTCCCAAATTAAAATGAGACAGTAGCATTCGTTCAGAAAATATATTTGTTTGAAAGAAGACCCTGAATTCTTGTGAAATCGCTTTTTTGTGTGTGTGGGAAGTTTATATTTTAGAAGATAAGGATAATGTTGCCTTAGATTGTAAAAATTATTCCCATACCCTTTGGAATGTAAGAAAAACTTTTTAAAGCTAAGCTTCTAGCAAAGATTCTATGTAAGCAGGTTATTGAGCCAAAAGCATTGAAGATAACTGCTATAATTTTCTACTGCCCAAGTTTTTAAGGGACAGTATTTCCAAGTCTTCAGGGCACACATCTAATTTTTAAATTCTTTTCAGTTAGGGAATGAATGTAGATATTTAAACTTTTCTTCTGTTGTAATTTCCAAAACATTTGCTTAGTAGTATGTAGTAGAATAAATAAATTGGACTAGTAATCAGATTCTGGTCCCGGTCTTCCTGTTATCAAGTCATTGAACCATTTCTGCTCTGGTTCCCCAACTGAAGTTGAAGGGATTGGAAGTGTGAGCTTCTAAGGTTTATTTATAGAAATTTAATCATTCTCGATTTTATTGGCATTTTTCTAAAGCCAATAAAATAAAAGATTAAAAAACCTTTGCTTATAATACTGTTCATATAAGAAATATAATTTATTTCAATATAAAGTAAGTTGGACTTTTATTCTGAAGGGGTTTAGTCAGTGGATGGCTGAAACAACCTTTTTATGAGTTGGTTTCATGTATAGATCAGTTTCAAAATACATTCTCTGACAACTTGGAACTAAAAAACCAGAATCTCATGTGTGATCAATAATTGTAAGAAATTTGTCATTAGTTTGTATCTTAATTCTGTTCAGATATTTTTATGTGGTAACACATCACTATTTAGTTGACTTTTTCTCTTATGGCTTTCATTGAAATACTATTGCTTTAGTCATTCTCCTGAAGTTCCTTTTCCCGAGAATAAAGGATTGAGCTCATACCTTTACATAACGATCTAGAGAGTATTTTAAGCTTGGCATGTTCAAACCTGGCTAACTTGATTAATATGTGGACCAACTAGCACATTAGGACTTTTTTTTAAAGTTCCAAGCCACAAATTGTGCTTTCAATGAACATGGACATGTGTAAATTAATACCTAAGCCTTGAATAGCACAGACATTCAAAATGCCTGTTAGTGTGGGTGACTGATTTTCAGCCAGGCTCCTGCTTGCCCTGCACATTGCTGCTTCTGCTTTAAGCAGTGCCAAGAGCAGAGTCAAGAAAGGGTCTGGTCCTTTGGCACTCTGCTACCCTCTGCTTTCGGCAAAGAAAACGACTGCTGTTTTACTTCTTAAACTCTTACCATATGGAAAGTTTCTATAAATAAACCTTGAATTTATGATTGGACTTCTAAATTTGTAACCTCCACCATCATCTGTGCCTAAGCCAGTGTAAATACCTATTTAAACATACGTACTGCCTACAAAGCTGTGGCATTTGGTTCACTGAGAAAGGTCACCAGCCATAATATCTAAATAGTCAATTCAGTTAGTTTCTCCTGTGTCCACTGGCATGGATGAGGACCTCATTTTGTTGTCAAGCAAAAACTAGTCAGCTGGTAGCGTTCGGTGAATCCACTTTGAATTTTTTGTGCATGAATTGTTAGTATAATTATGTAGCAGACATTCCTGAAGATGTAAAAGTGCATTAGATTTTTGACAGACTGAATTGTTTAAATGTACTAAATGAGCTGACTTTTTAGGAGAATCCAATCATTACTCATTTTGTAAATTTGAGTCAGTCAGACCTTCAGTCTGGTACATAATGGACACCTGTTACATGCAGACACTGCGCTGGGTCTTGGGGGATACAGAGTTGTAGAAAAGATGTTACCTGTTCAGACAAGTGAGAGAAAAAGAAAACAAGAAACCTGGGGATGGTAGAATGTTTTATCATTCTAATGGAGAAATGGACAAATGCCATGCAGGGGTGGCAGAGAGGCCAGTAGGTTAACTCTGGAGAATTGGAAAAGGTTATAGAAAAATGTTTCAATTGAATCTTTTTTTTTTAAGGTTTATTTATTTATTGGCTGCATTGGGTCTTCATTGCTGTGCACAGGCTTTCTCTAGTTGTGGCGAGCTGGGGCTGCTCTTTGTTGTGGAGCACGGGCTTCTCATTGCAGTGGCTTCTCGTTGCAGAGCACAAGCTCTAGGCACGTGGGCTTCAGTAGCTGTGGCATGTGGGCTCAGTAGTTGTGGCTCGCAGGCTCTAGAGCACAGGCTCAGTAGTTGTGGCGCACAGGCTTAGTTGCTTCGAGGCACGTGGAATCTTGCTGGAGCAGGGATCGAATCTGTGTCCCCTGCATTGGCAGGCGGATTCTTAACCACTGTGCCATCAGGGAAGTCCCAATTGAATCTTAAATAATATTATTTGCAATAATGGCTATATTTTATTGGGTGCCTACTGTATACTAGGATTAGTTAATGTTACCCGCCAGGGAAAAGGAGGGGAAAACATTCAAGGCAGTAGGAGAAACAAAAGAGCTAGCAAAGATTGTGTGTCCTAGAAGGAGGAAGTCTGGTGTGGCTAAAGGGGATGGGGAGGGAGGTCAGTGGTCAAGGCAAAGGCTGTTAAGACTGCATGGGATCAGATCATGAAGGACCTCAGAGTCTGTCTGTCCCTGCCACCATGTTTTTGTTCTCGTTTCCTTGCCTGAAGATCCTTTCCCCTCTCTCTGCCAATTTTTTTTTTTTTTAAGGTCCAACTTTAGGGCACCTCTTCTGTGAAGCTTTCCTTTCCTTTTCCCAAAGGTTATTCATTTTTTTTACTGCATGATTGCACAAAGAGAGTGAACCATTTCTTGGATTTAGTCTGATCTTCCCAACTTTTCTCAACTCCTAAAGGGCAGAAAATGAATCCTGTTTCGCATCTGGTATAGTGCACAGCCTACCATGGGGACTTAAGAAATATATAATGAGTGAATGAATATGGAACATTTATAGATCTCAATCACTGGGACAGCCCGGCCACAGTGGTTGGGCTTGCCTGCATGTATTTAAGAAGCATTTCTTAATACAAATAAGAGCAATTTTCAGAGGTATAGGTCAGTTGTCGTTTGGATGTAAAATGAGTTAGAGTATCTCATAGGGTTGTTGTGTACTAAATCAGTTAGTACATTTAAGCATTTAGAACAGTTCCTAACATATAATAAGTGTTCAGTCAGTGTTACCTGTTATTTAACTCCACATACCTGGGCCTTTTTGCCAGTGACACTCAGCTACTGTTGTGGGCGTGGAGAGGATAGAAAGTAGATAAGAAACAGCTTCTTACTATTGAAACCAAATATGCTGTAGGACCTGGAAGAACTGCTTATATTGCGTGAACTTTTATTTTTCTGTTTTTGTTTTAGTGATCGAAGGGAATGGAATTGAATTAAATTGAATTGAATTGAATTTCATCTATCTGTGGGAGTTGTAAACAAGGTAGGTCCCAGGCTTATTTACTCTTTCCCGCCTCCTTTTCTAAGGTATTTGTTAGTATTTTCAGTTCTACTGAACTAGAATTGATCGGATTTGATTATTGTTTAGGGAGACACTCAGCATGGCCCTATGATGGTCTGTCACCATGGTTTATCTAGTGTTGTAGACTCCATCTAGTGTCTTGTCTTAAGGTATTGAATGCCAAGAAACAGCACAACTGATTAAAAATTTTGGTGATCGTAGAACAGAACTGTGAATTCATATTCATGTGCATGTGTGCATGCGCGCTCGCGCACACACACACACACCCCATGACCTGCTCCTTAGAGGAGAGAAGTTCTTGTATTGGAGCCATTGTGTAAGCCAGCTTGGGGTAGTGGCAGGTGACAGGCTAGCTAATTCTTCTGGTCACTGAAATTCAGTAGCTTATGTGAATGGTAGACTAGATGTTGTCAAAGGGCTTATCTTGACAGTAGCCAGACCATCACTGACAACTATAAATTTTGCTACTGACGGCAGAATCTGTCCATCTGTAAGCACTGGAGTTTGACCTGACACAGCATGCTTGTGTTCCTTTCTTAAGCTCCGGAGCCTGAACAGAAGTTCACCAGATACAACTTTGGCTCATATATCTGTCTTGTGTCAGATGTCCACAAAAAAGAGCTATAGACGGCAGCTTCACACAGCTCTGAAACCTATTTCTGGCAGAACATTTCCTGGCAAAGTAGGGACTAGTGCTATTTCATGTAGTTTTAGTTTCCCATAATCTTAGGTATGTGGAGACCCCATTGCTCATTGGTGCAGGAAACTTGGATCATTTGGAGAGTGAAGTTGGTAGCCAAAAAACCAATGGAAGTGCTCCTCACAGTCCTCCAATGAAGAATCCTGTGAAGTTGAGCATGATATTCTGTGGGTTGACGACAATCTTTGGACTCTTGCTGCACCTGCATTTAGAGTAGAATAGGTTCCTGAGACTGGCGTCCAGTCACAAAGAACAGGAACCATTAATACATTGCTGCAAGGAAAAACAATTGAGCCACTTCCTACAGCAGAAGGCACATGGTCCTTGGCACATTGACCCTGCTGCCTAGGAAGGGAGGTAGAGAGAGTAAAGTTTAACTTTTGCAAATCAGTCCCTTCATCATCATCTGGAGGCCTGAATTTTCAGAGTCTGATCAGTCAGGAAATTATCTTTTTTCTGTTTTCCTGCGTTATATTGGGGTACTGTTTTATGGTATTATTTTATGGGAATCCTCTAAGAATTAATGGAAAGGAAAGAAAGGAACTAAGATTTATTGAATGCCTTCTAAAGGTTGGACATGGTACCGTAAACTTTAAAGTTCATTGATATTACAATTTTTCAAGTCTAGATGGATAATATCATGAATATCACTATCTTGAACTATTTTGACTTTTATTATAGCCACTTAGAGGAAATAAAATTATATATTAATATATGCTGTTTCATTTGTATCTGCTAGAACATTCATTTATGGAGGAAGAAAGAAAATACCTATGTGCCTTTGAGTTTTTTTTTTTGTTTTTATTTTCTGAGCTTGCTACTGATTTAGCCAAAGTCAGAGAGGAGACGAGCAGGTCTGAAATTAGAGACACCTGTGCTCTTTTGGAAGCTGAGACTCTTGACCCAGGGTTTGCTGAAGTTGGTGCAGGGGAGGTCAGAGTAGGTTAATATTTTCATAGCTCAAAGCAAATGTGAATTGTGGTTGTTTATAGGTGCATTTTTGTTTGATCTTTGTTTGTAGTTACACATGCGGTAAATAAAATACAGTACTGCTGTTTTGGGAAACTTCTGTAAAAGTCCCTGAACCAATGCAAATTAATCTTCTCCAAAAATACCAAAAAATTCCCCATGTGGATATTTTGACTGACTGAGGGAATTGGCTGTTGTCATTAGGCTTGTAAAGAAATTACCGTACATTCTTTTAAAACAATTATAGATTTGATTTTCTGCTTTTAAATTTCTTAAAATTCGTCTCATAGGAGGTACCATCTCTATATCTCAGGCACCCAGGCCACAGCTGTAGCCACCACATAGTTTTATATGAGGAAAATAAAGTGAATTAAGCAGGGGGAAAAAAACCAATGTGAGATCAGAATCAATTGTTACTCTCTTCTAGGGGATAGGAATTTCAGTCTCAGTGTTCCTTCTCCTTATTCCACATTTAAGGTTTCCAAATCTATTATGTTTCTACCCTTAAGGTAGTAAGAGTTTGTGGTCCTAGCCAGGTCTGTAGAGATACAATACTGTCCTTTATTGGGCTGAAATGAAAACATTAATATTCTTAATCTATGAAAAATTTCCTTTTTATTTTCCTGTCTGTTGAATGAATTACTGTACTATTCCTCTTGGCTACTTCCTTTCTTTAGTCAGAGAAACTCTAATAATGTAATTTTCCCTCCTTGTTTTAGTGAACAGATATCACTTTAAGAAAAAAAAACAGCTTTATTGAGGCATAATTCATATACTGCAAAATTTGCCTTTTTGAAGTGTGCGATTCAGTGATTTTTAGCAAATCTGTAGTTGTATAATCACTATCACATGGCAGTGTTACCTTTCCAGCACCCTAAAAAGATCTCCTGTAAACACCATTTTTTAACTTCCTTTAAAGTCATCCACAAATTTTGTTGTTCTGCATCAAATTTAATCTTCTTTCTATAAAGTTTCCCAGCATTCTATTGCATGTCTTCTTCCCCCTTTTATTTTTATATTAGTTTCTTATTGCACATCAAACGTATCACCCTTTTGTCATTTTAAGTCCGTTGTCTCACCACTTTTAAAGTGTAATCTTTCTTAAAAAGAAGGGCTTTAACTTTTGTTCAGAGTTATCCCCCCCGCCCCAACCCAGTGCCTCAGGTCTCTCAATAAAAGCTCTTGCATTATTGTTGATTTCCTGTTCACTTCACTTGTTATTTATTTATCTTTAAAGGAAATCATGTATCTGGTTATTTCTCTTTGTATATACAGATTAGGTATTTGCCAGTTTGGAGAAGTCTGCTTGGTACATAAGTGTTCAGGTGCTTACTAGATAAAATAAGGCAAATGAATAGTCTAGTACTCCTGAGCTTTTAAAAATTTTATTGGTGTATTGGTTATTTGCAGTTGACCCTTGAACAACATGGGTTTGAACTGCATGGGTTCACTTATATTCAGATTTTTTTCAGTAAATATGTACACTACTACACAATCCATGGTTGGTTGAATCCTTGGATGTGGGACCACAGGTAAGGAGGGCTGACTATGGGACTTGAACATCTGCAGATTTTGGTATCTTTGGCAGGTTCTGGAACCAATTCCTTGTGGATACCGAAGGATGGCTGTATTTCAACATAACAAATTATCCTAAAACTCAGCAGCTTGAAACAACAGTAAATGTTATTGCACACAGTTTCTGTGGCTCAAGAATCTGGGAGGGTTTTAAGTGAGTGATTCTGGCTCGTGAGGTTGCACTCGTAATGTCTGCTGGGGCTGTGGTCAGCTGAAGGCTTGACTGGGGCTGGAGGATCCACTTCCAGGATGACGCACTCACATGGCTGTTGCTGGCAGGAGGCCTCAGTTCCTTAACAGATGGACTTCTCCAGAGGACTGCTTGAGTTTTGTCACAGCATGGCAGCCGGCTTCCCTCTAGAGTGACTAAGCCGAGAGAGTAAGGAGGAGGCCACTATACCTTTTATGATTTCATGTCAGAAGTCACATATTGTCACTTCTGTTACATTCTGTTCACTAGAAGGGAGTCATGAAGTACAGCCTACACTCAAGGGAGGGGGGCATCAGTTTCCACCTTTTGCACGGAGTATTAAAGAATTTTTGGGTATATTTTAAAGCGACCACACTTGGTATTTGATTGACTTTATTTTTGCCTATGGGAGTTCTGTAGCTGCTGCCTTTGTCTTTTGTTTCCAGTAGAATTTAGTTTTTTTTTTTTTTTTTAATTGTTCATGTGTATATCTAGGTTATGTTTTAATTTCTTTTTGGTAATGGAAGCTTTAACATTTTAGTTAAAATGACTAAATAGGTTATAAATAAAACATGTCCTTTAAAGGTTGGGTAAACCTTCTTCCCAAATTCACAGTAAGTCATTTAGGGGATGAGAGTGTATGATGTAGTTTATTGGTGGGTTTTAAAATTGGAGAAATTTCCTGGTATCGGAGGCTTTTGTATTTCCCTTCTCAGATAGGTTATGAAGGAGTAGAATCTATACTTGCTGTTGTCACTTGCACATCTCTATTCAGTTTTTAACCTACTGCAGTTGTTCACTACACATGGGTGCCAGCCTGAGGGTGTGTGTTGGGGGAGGGTGGTGGTGGGGGGGGCTGAAGTCCAGCCTGAGCCCTGCTTCTCAATCTGTGTGTCTGCCCAACAAAGGTGTCCTTTTTTTTTTTTTTTAATAAATTTATTTATTTATTTATTTAATTGGCTGTGTTGGGTCTTTGTTGCTGCACACAGGCTTTCTCTAGTTGCGGCAAGGGGGGCTGCTCTTCGTTGTGGTGCATAGGCTTCTCATTGTGGTGGCCTTTCTTGTTGCAGAGCATGGGCTCTAGGCATGTGGGCTTCAGTAGTTGCGGCACATGGGCTCAATAGTTGTGGCTCACGGGCTCTAGAGCACAGGCTCAATAGTTGTGGCGCACGGGCTTAGTTGCTCCGCGGCATGTGGGATCTTCCTGGAGCAGGGCTCGAACCCGTGTCCCTTGTATTGGCAGGCGGATTCTTACCCACTGCGCCACCTAGGAAGTCCCGAAGGTGTCCTTTTTGAATTTGCAGTTAGTTACCCTGTGGTCTCACTGAAGTCACCAGTCACTATTTTTTCCATATTGCTAAATCAGTGAATACTTCTTTCTTTATATTAATTGGTTCATCAAGTATTTATTGAGCACCTTCTATGCGCCAGGGACTACGCTAGGGGCAGGACCCCTCTGAGGCATTTGACACTGTTAAAGGTCTTATTTTTCTTGACGCTGTCTATCCGCAGAAGATTGTATTCTTTCCTCCTTCCTCTTTGGCTGCTGCTTCTCAGCATCTTTGGTAAGCTTCTCGCTCCCTGCTCAGCTCTACATTGTTGATATCCCCCAGGGCTCTCTAGCCTTGGTTGTAGACTTAGCTCTCATCACTCTCTACACTCTTTGAGGATCTCTGCATCAAAACCTCTGGTTTCAGTCATGGCTTATTTGCTGTTGATTTCTAAGTAATTCCTTCCCCCCCAGACCTCTAACTAGTGCTAGGCCTATTGATTCAGCTGCCTTCTGGACATCTCCATGTGAGTGTTCACTCCATAGGTGCCTTAAACTTAACATGTTCAAACTTATCTACACCTCTCCCTACCCCCACCACCTCCTGCACCTGTTTATCTCCTGTATCTGGTGAGTGCAGAATAAATAATTTCTTCATTCATATTACTCATATTAGAAACCTGGGACATAACTTAGACCCCTCCTGTCACCACCTCAGTTTAGGCCTATTTAAAATTTTTTTTTAATTTAATTTTTTAAAATAAATTTATTTATTGGCTGCATTAGGTCTTCGTTGTTGCATGTGGGCTTTCTCTAGCTGTGGTGAGCAGGGGCTACTCTTTGTTGTGGTGTGCAGGCTTCTCATTGCAGTGGCTTCTCTTATTGCAGAGCACAAGCTGTAGGTGCACAAGATTCAGTAGTTATGGCACATGGGCTCGGTAGTTGTGGCTCATGGGCTCTAGAGCTCAGGCTCAGTAGTTGTGGCTCAGGGGCTTAGTTTCTCAGCAGCATGTGGGATCTTCCCAGACCAGGGATCAAACCTGTGTCCCCTGCATCAGGTGGATTCTTAACCACTGTGCTACCTGGGAAGTCCCTAGGCCTGTTTTTTACAGAAACAGCTTTACTGAGATGTAATTCAGATGCCATACAATCCACTCAAATAAACTATATAATTTTGTAGTTTAGTATATTCATAGAGTTGTATAACTGTCACCACAATTTTAGAACATTTTCATCATCCCTCAAAGAAACCCCATAGGTATTAGCATGCATCCCCTGTTTCCTCCCTCCTCTCAGCCTCTCTCTTCAACCCCAGCTGTAATATAACCCTAACCTACTTTGTAATTCTACTGATTGCCTATTCTGGACAGTTCCTATAAATGCAGTCATAAAATGTGTGCAGTTTTGTCACTGGCTTCTTTCACTTAGAAGGATGTTTTCAGTGGTCATCTATATTGTAGCATATATCAGTACTTCATTCCTTTTTTAAAAATATTTATTTATTTATTTATATTAATTTTATTGGCTGTGTTGGGTCTTTTTTGCTGTGTGCGGGCTTTCTTTTTAGTTTCAGTGAGCGGGGGCTGCTCATTGCCGTGGCTTCTCTTGTTGCGGAGCATGGGCTCTAGGCACGTGGGCTTTAGTAGTTGCAGCACATGGGCTCAATAGTTGTGGCTCATGGGCTCTAAAGCTCAGGCTCAATAGTTGTGGTGCACGGGCTTAGTTGCTCCGCGGCATGTGGGATCTTCCTGGAGCAGGGATTGAACCTGTGTCCCCTGCAATGGCAGGTGGATTCTCGACCACTGTGCCACCTAGGAAGCCCCTTCATTCCTTTTTATGGATAAATAATATTCCATTGTATAGATGTACCACATTTAAAAAATAAGTGTATCAGTTGATGGACATTTGGGTGGTTTCTACTCTTTGGCTACTATGAATAATGCTGCTATGGCCATTTGTGCACAAGTTTTTATGTGAATGCATGTTTTCATGTTTCTTGGCTCTATACTTACAGGTTGAAGCCTGTTTTTTATCCCTCTGTATTACTGCAGTAGAATTCTGACTGGTCTCCCTGCCTCTCGACTTGCCACCTCTTTAATTTGCCCTCCACTTTACTATCCAGGTGATCTTTCTGACATGGGGATTTAAGCACATCTCATCTCTACTTCTGTGTCTTCAGTGGCTGCAAGTTACTTTTAGAATAAGTTCAAACTCAGCTTAACACACAGGCCATTTATGTTCTGGCTCCTGCCTTCCTTTTTTTCCTGCCATACTTTTCATTCTTGTAAGCCTAACCTCAACTGATGTAGGCTTTTCTCCATTAAGATTTTAATGCTTCTAGAATGGTTAATAACTCTCTTGCCATGGGAAATAACTACTTATTCTTCAGAAATCAGCTCTGGTCCCATTTGTGGTAAACTTTTTATTATCCTTTGTTTCATTAAATACCCTTTCTCTCTGCTCTTATAGCACCTATACTGCAAGGGCATACTTTTACATAATGCTTATCCTGCTGTTCTCTGGATAATGAATCTTTTTTTTCTTTTGATTATGCAAATATAGCACTGGATTGATTCTTTACAGAAATTTTTTTTCTTTTCCATTATGGTTTATTACAGAATATTGAATATAGTTCCCTGAGCTATATAGTAGGACCTCTGTTGTTTATTTTATGTATAGTAGTTTGTATCTGCTAATCCTAAACGCTTAATTTATCCCTCCCCCACTTCCTTTCCCCTTTGGTAACCGTAAGCTTGTTTTCTATGTCTGTGAATCTGTTTGTGTTTTATAAATAAGTTCATTTGTGTCATATTTTAGATTCCACACATAAGTGATATCACATGGCATTTGTTTTTCTCTTTGTGATTTACTTCAGTTAGCATGATAATCTCTGGGTTCATCCATGTTGCTGCAATGGCGTTATTTCATTCTTTTTTATGGCCAAGTTGTATTTCATTGTGTATATGTGCCACGTCTTATTTATCCATTCATCTTTCGGTGGACATTTAGGTTGCTTCCATGTCTTGGCTATTGTAAATATTACTGGTGTGTACATTGGAGTGCATGTATCTTTTCGAATTAGAGTTTTCGCTGGATATATGCCCGGGAGTGGGATTGCTAGATCATATGGTAACTCTATTTTTAGGTTTCTTAAAATAGAGTTTTAAGGAGGTTCCCATATTGTTTTCCATAGTGGCTGCACCAATTTACATTCCCACCAACAGTGTAGGAGGGTTCTCTTTTCTCCACATCCCCTCCACTATTTGTTATTTGTAGACTTTTTAATGATGGTCATTTTGGCCAGTGTGAGGTTGGTACCTCATTGTAGTTTTTTTTTTTTTTTTTCTTTTATTTTTTGGCTGCGTTGGGTCTTAGTTGAGGCACACGGGAACTTTGTTGAGGCATGCAGAATCTTTTTGTTGCAGCATGGGCTCTTTGTTGTGGTGTGCAGGCTTCTCTCTACTTGTGGACTGCAGGTTTTTTCTCTCTCTCGTTGAGGTGCACGAGGTCAGTAGTTGCGGCGCGGGCTTAGTTGCTCCACAGCATTGAAGCAACTTAGTTCCTTAGTTCCCCGACTAGGGATTCAACCCACATCCCATGCATTGGAAGGTGGATTTTTTACCAGTGAACCATCAGGGAAGTCCCCCTCATTGTAGTTTTGGTTTGCATTTCTGTAGTAATTGGCGATGATGAGCATCTTTTCGTATGCCTGTTGACCATCTGTATGTCTTTGGAGAAATGTCTATTTAGGCCTTCTGCCCTTTTTTTGATTGGGTTGTTTGTTTTTTTGTTGTTGAGTTGTGTGAGCTGTTTGTATTTTGGAAATTTAAGCCCTTGTCAGTAGCATCATTTACAAATATTTTCTCCCAGTCCGTAGGTCATCTTTTCACTTTGTTTATGATTTCCTTTGCTGTGCAAAAGCTTGTAAGTTTGGTTAGGTCCCATTTGTTTATTTTTGCTTTTGTTTCTGTTGTCTTGGGAGACTGACCAAAGAAAACATTGGTACGATTTATATCAGAGAATGTTTGCCTGTGTTCTCTTCTAGGAGTTTTATGGCGACATGTTTTATGTTTAAGTTTTTAAGCCATTTTGAGTTTATTTTTGTGTATGGTGTGAGGGTGTATTCTAACTTCATTGATTTACATGTCCTTGGACATTGATTCTTTTGTTTCCCCAAGTAGACCACAAATCTCTGAGGGAGGGCACCATATCTTCTTTGACTTTGTATCTCCAGTGCCTAATAATAACAATAACAAAAGTAGCTAGTATCTACTGGGTTGTTTAATATATGCCAGGCAGTATTCTAGCATTTTACATATATTTTGTCACTCAATCTTCACAACAGCTCTTTGAAGTAAGTATTGTTATTATCTTCCCTTTAAAAATGAGGATATCAAAGCACTAAGAGATTGAGTAATTTGCTAAGTTACACAAATAGCAAATAGTGGAGCTGGGATTCGGTAGAGCTGGGATTCAAACCCTTGCACTCTGATTCCAGAATCTGTGCTCTTAGTTTTATTGTGCGTTGCTGCCATGGAGTCTGACACACACATATATTTAATAAATATTGGTGGATGAGTGAATACTCACTGTTTCTGCATGCTGGGCTTTTACTTTAGAAATGGTTGTGTTGAGGTTCCTACCAATTGTATGTTTGTGCTTGGGGTTATAAGGAAAGGAAGATAGGGGTTTGAGTCCCAGTGGCCTGAATTCCTATATTATTCCCTGACTTCTGCTTCTTTATTCATTTCTCTTTCCTTTCTTCTTCCATAGAGAATGGTTCTGTTTTTGTCTTAATCCTTTAAGGAATGCTTATATTAAGATTCCTGAGCTTTGTGTCTTGAATTATTTTCTACCTAAACCTTTTACTTTGGTAAGAATAGTACAGTGATCAAGAATAGTACATATTCACCAATTGTGAACGTTTTGCCACATTTTTGTGTTCTCTCTCTCTCTACACACATGCATACACATTTATATTTTGCTGAAACATTTAGGGGTTACTTGCAAATATGACACTTTACTCCTAAATATTTCAGCATTCATTTCTAAAGAATAAGAACATTTCTCTTGTATAACCATGGTACAGTTGTCACACTCAGGAATGACAGGATTGACATAGTAGCATTATCTAACGTATAGACCACATTGTACATTTCCCTAGTTCTAATAATGTCCTTTATAGCTTACTTTAAAAACTTTGAAATCTAGAATTCAGTCAAGAAATATATTGCATTTCGATGTCATGCCTCTTACCCTAAAATAGTTCCTTAGCCATCTTTTAGGAAGGGAGAGGTGTCTTTCATGACATCGACATGTTGGGAAATCAGTTATTTTGCAGAATGTCCCTCAATTTGAATTTATCTGTTTTCTCTTGAATAACTTCAGGGTAAATATTGTGGGCAGGATGTTTTGTCTTTCTTAGTGCTTCACATCAGGAGGCCCGTGATGTTAGTTTCGTTATCAGCGATGTCAAATCTCACTTTTGGTTAAGTTTCTGTGTGCCAGATTTATCCATTGTAAAGTTGCCTTTTCCCCTTTGTAATATATAATCAATTAGGGTAATAATAGTTATTTCCTTTTGATAGCTTTTGAAGTAATGAATTACCATGTGGTTGTTAAAATAGAAATGCCTCTTAAGCAACAACTGAATGGGTTAACAGTGTTTAAAAAATTGAGTATTATGTGCAAGGCAGCACGTACAAAATGGAATTCAGAGTTCATTTAATTTGAGCTTCTTTGTAATGTGAACTTTTAAAAGTGCAGGGTTTAAATATGATTGCTTAAGAGACTTGGGATGAAAATTTAATTTTTCTTGGGTCATAGGAATTTTTGTTGATAACCTTTTCATAGTTAACTTTAGTGTATTAACATTTTTCATAGTTTTCAGATAAGTTCTTTCCTGCTCTAAAAATCCCCTCCTCCAGTGTTCTTACTTGTGCCTTGAGACAGTATAGCTCTTGGTGAGGGCTCTGGAGTTGATCTGGGTGTGACTCCTGGCTCAGCCACTTACTTTATCACTAGATGATCTTGAACAAATTATTTAACCTTCCTGTACCTCAGTTTCTCCTAAGTGTTCTGCCGGTGTTAAATAAGCATTTGGCACTGTTTCTGGTCACAAGTGTTTAGTAAGTGTTATATATTCTTCTCAATCTGATAAGACTTGTCACATATTACTTAGTGACTTTTCTCTTAAGTCTGTGCAGTACACATGTATATATAAGCATGTAAGTGTACCTGGAGACTTTGTTTAAGGAAATAATCTTAGACATTTCTTCTGTAATTCTCTCTGTCCTATCCTTTCTTCATGAAACTTGGGGGAAATGTAGATTCACTTTTAACTTAGAATACTTGTAGAATCCATATGTTAACCTTCTTTTAAAAACAAACAAACAAAAAAAACAAAAACCCCCTTAAATGTCTACATTTGCTGTATCCTACTTTGAAAATAACAGCCAGGAACTGCCTAGTGCTAGGGAAAAGGTGGTAAATACTCTTTCTGCTTCAGACCACATGATCTTAATGCTTCCTTGGAAATGATTAAATTCAAGGCATTGACAGCTGCCTGACATTTCTACCCTGGGTTGGAGGCCACAGTTCTTTATGTGACAATCAGTTGAACTAAGGAGAGGTACCATGTGTTCAGAGGGTATTTGGAAAAGTGTGGGGGTGTTTTTGGTGGTCACAGTGACTGTTGGGGGAGGGAGGAGGTGCACCACTCATACTTGGTGGTCAGGGATCAAGATAACAGTCCAAAACAAAGTTACCCACCCAAAATGGCAGTGGTGTTGCTGTTGAGACTGAGCTAATTGAACCTAAAGACTTGACAATTTGGTAGATAATGTTTTATTTTATCTCAGTTATTTAAAAAAAGATTACTGCTTAAGGCAGGAAGTTTTCTGAAAGAATCTTTCAGAGCTGTAGGATATAATTTTTGAATTCTTCAAGGAGAAGTAGACATATTTTCTTATTTGGGAGAGTACGATATTTTCCTGAAAATTTTGAAAGCGTTGCCATTGTGAATGTGCATTGGTGGTGTTTAATCCCTAAAATTAGGATTAGTTGAATGGTTAAAATGGTTTAGTGGTTAAAGAAAATTGGTATTGTATTCCTTAAGTAATCCGTATATCTCCACGGTTAGTAGAAATAACATAATTGGTGCCTGGCATTCCAGTGATAATTGAATGTTGCTTGTGCTGTCCTTCCTTCCTTCTTCCCTCCCTCCCTTCCTTCTTTTTTTGGAAAAGACCAAATGATGTATGTTTTTGGCAGATCAATAAGATTATATTAGGTATGTAATTGAACTTGTTGTAGCTTGTTTCACTTGAGCCTAATGTAGAACTTTGACAAAGATTTTAGGGAAGATAAGTATTCTCAACTTCCTAAGGAATGTTTCACAAAATTTTTTGGACTATGACTCATAATTGAAGACATATTTTATATTAGAACCTAATTATAAGTATATAGATATCTGAAACAAAAGTTTCATGAAATAATACCCTTACTACATGTGGTACAATCTGATAGCTTCTATTTTATTTAGTTCAAAATGCTGACCTTGGTCTGTTAAGTTGATTTTGTGACCAGTGTATTACAAATTGCAATATGGAAAATACTGCTTTAGGATATATGTTCATGAGATTCTTTTTCTTAAAAAAATATTCAGTTAATTTATTTAGCTGCACTGGGTCTTAGTTGCGGCATGCGGATCTTTTAGTTGCGGCATGTGGGATCTAGTTTCCTGACCAGGGATCGAACCTGGGCCCCCTGCGTTGGGAGTGTGGAGTCTTAGCCACTGGACCACCAGGGAAATCCTTGTTCATGAGATTCTAACTCAAGATTTCAAATAGATCCAAATTGTGACTATTTCTTTTCTTAAAAATTTTTTTTTAGTTATTATGGTAAGAACACTTAAAATGAGATCTACCCTCTTAACAGGATTTTTAAATGTGCAATACAGTAATAGTATCTATATGTACAGTGTTGTACAGCAGAGCTTTAGAACTTATTCACCTTGCATACAAAACTGAAATTTTATACCCACTAATTAGCACCTTCCTCTTTAACCTTCCCCCTGGTTCCTGGTAACCACCATTCTATTCTGTCAGTTTGGTGATCTTGATACCTCATGAGTGGAATCATGTGCTATTTGTGCTTTTGTGACTGGCTTATTTCATTTAGCATAATGTCTTCAAGGTTCATCTGTGTTGTTTCATATTACAGGTTGAATAATATTCCATGGTACGTATATATCACCTTTTATTTTTGCTTACATTAATTAATTAATTGATTATTTTTTTGGCCATTGCTGCATGGCATGTGGGATCCTAGTTCCCCAGCCAGCCCTACATTGGAAGCCTGGAGTCTTAACCACTGGACCACTAGAGAAGTCCCTATGTCACTTTTTTCAAGTTCATTAATCCAGTTAGGTTGTTTCCTCATCTTGGCTGCTGTGAATAGTGGTGTATTGAACATGGTAGTGCTAATATCTCTTTGAAATCCCAACTTCAGTTATTTTGGAAAAATATCCAGAAGTGAGATTGCTGTATCCTATGGTAGTTCTATTTTTAATTTTTTTTTTTGAGGAACCTACATGCTGTTTTCCATAATGGCTGTACCATTGTATTCCCACCAACAGTGTATAAGGGTTCCAGTTTCTCCACATCCTCGTCAGCACTTGTCCTCGTCGTCTTCTTCCTCTTTCTCCTCCTCCTCTTCTTCCTCTCCTTCTTTTTTAATAATAGCCATCCTGACAGTATGAGGTGATAGCTTATTGTGGTTTTAGTTGGTGTTTTCCTCATGATTGGTTGACATTGAGCATTTTTTTGTATACTGTTGACCGTTTGTATGTCTTCTTTGGAGAAATGTCTATTCAAATCCTTTGCCCATTTTTAAGTTGGCTTATTGGGTTTTTTTGCAGTTGAGTTGTAGGAGTTCCTTATGTATTTAGGAAATTAACCCCTTATCAGATACATGGTTTACAAATATTTTCCTCTCATTCTGTAGGTTTCCGTTTTCCTCTGTTGATTGTTTGCTGTGCAGAAGCTTTTTAGTCTTGTATACAGTCATTCCTCAGTATCTGTGGGGGATTTCTTCCAGGTGCCCCACAGATACCAAAATCCACAGTGCTTGAGTCCCTTATATAAAATGCTATATAGTATTTGCATGTAACCTACACATATTCTCCTGTATACTTTAAATCATCTCTAGATTACTTACATTACCTAATGCAATATAAATGCTATGTAAATAGTTGCGTGCATGGCAAATTCAAGTTTTGTTTTGAGGGACTTTCTGGGATTTTTCCCCCAGATATTTTTCCTTCACGGTTGATTGAATCTGAGGATGCGGAACCCGCAGATAAAAAGGGCCGAATGTAGTCCCATTTGTGTATTTTTGCTTTTGTTGTCTGTGCTTTTGGTATCATATCCACAAAATAATTGCCAAGACTAATGTCAGGAAACTTTTTCTCTATGTTTGTCTTCTAAGAGTTTTATAATTTCAGTTCTTACATTTAAGTCTTTAATCCATTTTGAGTTGATTTTTGGGTATGGTATAAGATCAGGGTCCAATTTCATTTCTATTGCAGGTGGATATCTGGTTTTCCCAACACCATTTGTTGAGGAAACTACCCTTTCCACATTGTATATTCTTGGTACCCTTGTGGAAGGTCAGTTGACCATATGATTTATGACCAGTGGATTTATTTTTGAGCTCTCTGTTCTGTTCCACTCATCTTGTTGCCTGCCTTTATGCCACTACCATATACTGTTTTAATCACTTTATGCCAGTACCATATAGTGTTGAAATCAGGAAGTGTGATATCTCCAGCTTTATTCTTTTTTTTCAAGATTGTTTTGGCTATTTGGTGTCTTTTGTGGTTTTGGCTATTTGGTGTCTTTTGTGGTTCAGTATGAATTTTAGAATTGTTTTACCTCTTTCTATAAAAAATACCATTGGGATTTTGATAGGGATTACATTGAATCTGTGATCTCTTTCGGTAGCATGGATATTTAAACAATATTACGTCTTCCAATCCATGAACATGAGACATCTTTCCATTTGTTTGTGTTTTTAATTTCTTTTGTCAATGTTTTATAGTTTTCAGTGTACAAGTCTTTCACTTCCTTAGTTAAATTTGTTCCTTAGTGTTTTATTCTTTCTGATGCTATTGTAAAAGGGATTCTTTTCCTAATTTCCTTTTTAGATAGTTTATTACTGAACGTTGATTTTGTATCCTGCAGCTTTACTGAATTTGTTAGTTCTAACAGTTTGGAGTCTTTAGGGTTTTCTATATATAAAAACATGTCTGCAAACAGGGACAGTTTTACTTCTTCCTTTCTGATTTGGATGCCTTTTATTTTTTTCCTTGCCTAATTGCTTTGGCTGGGACTTCTGGTACTCTTTTAAGTAGAAATGGTGAGAGTGGGCATCCTTGCCTTGTTCCTGATCTTAGCATCCAGTTTCAGTTTTCACTGTTCGGTATGATGTTAGCTGTGGGCTTTTTCTGTACGGCTTTTGTTATGTTGAGGTAATTTCCATTTATTCCTAGTTTGTTGAGCAATTTTTGTCATGAAAGAGTGTTGGATTTTATCAAACGCTTTTTCTGCATCTATTGAGATGATCGGGTGATTTTTATTCTTCATTTTGTTAATTATTCTTCATAACATTAATGTATCATATTAATTGATTTGTGTATGTTGAACCATCCTTGCATCCCAGAAATAACCAAATCTGACTATTTCTGACTATCTGTTCCACTAGTGACCTTGGCTAAGCCACCTTCATTTCTCTCTTAGACTTCTCCAGTAGCCTCCTAATTTCACTCCTTGTTTCCTCTCACTTTCTACCCCTTTCCGCTGTCTAAATGATGATTTTATTTTTTTTAAATTTTATGTGTTTATTTTTTGCCCCACCGCATGGCTTCCAGGGTCTTGGTTCCCCAATCAGGGCTAGAACCTGGGCTCTCAGCAGTGAAAGCATGGAGTCCTAACCACTGGACTGCCAGGGAATTACCTCAGTAGTGATTTTTTTAACACTTATTTAAAAAAATTTATTTTGACTGCGTCAGGTCTTGGTTGCGGCATGTGGGATCTTTGTTGAGGCATGTGGGATCTTTTCATTGTGGTGCTCAGGTTTCTCTCCAGTTATGGTGCACACGGGCTCCAGAGTGCGTGGGCTCTCTATTTGAGGCACGTGAGCTCAGTAGTTGTGGTGGGCGCACATGTGAGCTTAGTTGCCCCACGGCATATGGGATCTTAGTTCTCCGTCCAGGGATTGAACCCCCGTCCCCTGCATTGGAAGGTGTATTCTTTACTACTGGCCCACCAAGGAAGTCCCTGAATGATGCTTTTAAAATGTTACCCTGGTCACAGTATCCCACTGACTATTGCTTTTTGTTACAAATCTAGTCTTGGTGTTTTCTAAAAGGCTTATATAATGTTTTGATAAAAATTTAAAAATTAAAAGTTAAGGTAATCACTGATTTCACATATCTAGAACAAGTTATATCATTCCTCTTGCTCAGTAGTGTTGAGGCTTAAACAGCGTCTTGTCATCCCTGTTTGCTCATTTGCTGTTCTCACAATCCTGCTATATTCACTTTAATTCAAGTTTACCACTTGGCCCCTTTTTTGATCTTTTGGCCCTCTTTCTTTCAGATTGGCAGAAATGGTAGCTGCTCTGCATTTTGTTGTAACTTTTTTTGGAAGGGCGGGTGGTAAGTCATTGTGAGAGGAGATTTGGCATTTTAAAAGATAAAATAGTGTGCTGAATCATATAGCCCAAAATTCCCCACACCTGTTTCATCATTTGTTTACAGAAAAGGAATATGGTAGTATAGAAATGCTGAGTTGGGAGTCAGGAGGTTGGAGTTCTCCTTCTGGCTTTGCCACTAATTCATTTGGTGACATTGAGCAAATTGCTTATAACTCTTCTGAGCGTTAGTTTCTTCATCATTTGAAATCATTGAATACTGTAGATTTCTTCAGACCCTAAAATTCTGCAATTCTACCTCTTTTTGACAAGGTTTTGAAACAGTGTCTTTCTCTACTCAGCCATCTTGAATCTGAAAGCCTAGAAGGAAAATAAGTTTTAATCTATCACACTTGATTATTGTGATGAAATATTTCCAGAATTGTGGTTATAAAATAGTATGAACATATAAAATACAGCAGATGACGAATAATTATATATATACTAGGCGGGGGAAAAATGTAGATAGGCAGCTCCTCCCTGTGCACTTTCTGTGAGCTGCTTTGTGGTCACGATTGTATGATCCACTTTAAAGAGCCTTTTGGGCTCTGCTTTACTGTGTTTTCCTTGAGTCGCAAAACTAATTTCTTGCACCGTTCTCTTTGTATTATGTTTGTGCCTGGACTGTACAGAGGTAAAGCTGGAGAGTTCATTGCTTTGAGAGTTGGAAACCCTCCATTTACATCCTGAGGCAGTTTTGCAGGAGAATTTGGTACCAGGAAGATAAGGATACCAAAGTTATGACTGCCCTGTTTGTAAGCTGGACCCCTGCTGTCACATAGGGAGGGAGCTAAGGTTTCCTTATTACACCTTTTGTTTTCCATTAAATGCTGTAGCTTTCTCTGAGATGCTAGATGTCCTGTGACTATATTTGCTTTCAAGTTTTTGGGAAGATTGGTGGTTATTCATCAACGTCCTGCGAAGATAGGTAAAACAAGATTTTGGTGTTTAATCAGTAGAGTTGTTTGGAGGTACTCAGACTCTTCAGGCTCTTTCACAGCTCTATTTGTTAAAGGCTTTTTACTTCATTTGGTAAAAGAGATAGAACATGTGCCCTAACATCTATTAGCTGCTTCAGTCCAGTGAGGCACTTACCATTGCCGTGCCTAACGAAGGGCCCTGTGTTCAGCTCACCCCTGTGTACTGGCAAGATTACCATCAGCCTTTTTTCAAACAGAAGGTACAGTGATGTGCATACTGTGTGTCTGTATAACACAATGAACTGAATTTTGGGCAAATATAATTGTAGTCTCAAAGGAACTTACGGTATTCATATGTTGTTAGGTAGGTTTACCCTGATATGTGAACAAATCGTGACTTTTTCCAAGGGAGTCAGAGTTAGACTAGACTGCCTTGCATCATAGAGGCAGGGGGTGTGTGTGTGTGTAAGAGTTAAAAGCTTTATTCTCTGGCTGAATTAAAGGAAGTGACCTTGGGACTTTTTTGGACAATGAATAAAAGTAAATTGATGAATTTCTCTATAGAAAGTAGATTAGTGGTTGCTGGGTTCCGGGGGAGGGACTACTCATGGGTATGAAGTTTCTTTTTAGGGTGATGAAAATGTTCTGGAATTAGTGGTGATGGATGCACAGCTCTGTGAATATACCAAAGACCGCCGAATTGTCCACTTTATTTATTTTTAAAATATTTACTTACTTATTTTGGCTGCACTGGGTCTTTGTTGCACCACGCAGGATCTCCGTTGCGGCATGTGTAGTTGTGGCATGTGGGCTTCTTAGTTGTAGCATGTGAACTCTTAGTTGCTGCATGTGGGATCTAGTTCCCCGACCAGGGATCGAACTCGGGCCCCCTGTATTGGGAGCGTGGAGTCTTACCCATTGGACCACAAGGGAAGTCCCTGAATTTTCCACTTTAAAGGGGTGAATTTTATGATATGTGAATTACATCCCAGTAAAGCTGTTATTTTTTTTAAAGGACCAAATTATCTGTGTATGGGTAAGATATCTATCTTTTTTGCTGGATAGAGCTGTATGAATTTCTAACATATGGGATGCTTTTATTAACGATACCATATATCATCATTTTCCTAAAGGCTGTGCCAACTTGAAAATTATAATTATAAAGAAAAAAATTTGTTTTATTGAAAGATTGAATGTGAAATTTAAAATTCTATAGTATATGACTGTATGGGTAAATGTGAGAAAGGAATATGTTGCGTGTTTCATACATGTAGTGATCTAGAAATAGAAACCTTACAGAAGAGAAAGCACGTTTGCCTCATAAAACTGTCAAAATTGGCTCGTTCTCAAATAATGAGATACTATTTCACACACTTCGATTGTGCAAATATATCTAAAGTTTAATACTGCCAATTATTAACAAGGCTGTGGGGAAGAGAAACCCTAATACACTGTAGAAGGATGTGTAATTTTTGGCAACATTTTGTGAAGTTGAAAATGAATATATCCGATGAACCAGCAGTTAAAGGGATATAACTCTACAGAGTGAACCTTGCATTTATGCAAAAGGAAACGTACAAGCATTTTTATTTCAGTTACATTTGTAGTAGGAAAAATTTAGAAACAAATTATCTAACAACAGAGGAATGGATAATAAAGCAGTAGTATTTTAATGCAATTTATTATTATTACACAGTCGCAATGGACAAACCAGGTCTACCTGTGTCTACATAGGTAAATCCTGGAAACATTTTGTTGAAAAAAAGAAAGTAAGTTATGAAAAGTTAAATGTGATACCACTTATGGTTGTTAAAAACAAAATAAAATAATCTGTGTTGTCTGTGGATCTGTGTATGTGCTGCAAATTTATTTTTAAAAAACATGGATCAGAAGAAGATATATTGATTTCAGCAGGATTTTTACTTCTGAAGGGGCAGAGGGGACAGTGGAATGAGCAGGGAAACCAAGTTACCTGTGGTTTTCTGTTTCATAAAAAAATCTGAAGCAAATATGGCAGTATGTTATAATTGTTATATTTGAGTTTGTTATATTACACTTTTATATATTTTTAAATTCTTTCATAACTAAAAAGAAAACAGAAAAAAAGAAAAATGAAAAAATCATACAGCATCGGTTTAAAAAAATCAGTTGGCCTACACATTTTTCCTCAAATGTTTTCATATTTGAGGAAATACATTCATGCAAATGGTTCATCCTAATGGTCATGAACATTAGTTTTTGAAGAAGTGCAAAAAATGTAACTGCTGTGGGTTATGTTATTTTTATTTTTAAATCCTCATACCCACATTTTGATATTTTTTCCTTCATTGAAAAGTGCTTGATCAACACAGTAGTGTTACACAATAGCACATTAGTTATTGGCATGGTTGAAGTCTTATGAAAAGTGCACAGGTTTTTATGTTTTATAGTTAGGACTTGGCTTTTCCTCTATGACAGCACCTGTGTGTTTCGGTGGTGGTGTGAGAATGCTGCTTAGGAAGGGTCACAGGATTCCCTTCAGATGTTCTTTCACATACTTTGAGTCCAAGGAAGGTTGTCAACTAGTATGATATTGGTGGGCACTAATGACATTGTTTGATGACTTAAAAGTTTATTTGTTATTAATATTATTTTTAATAAACTTTTACTGTATATGATCAGAAGTGTAGGGACTTCCCTGGTGGTCCAATCGTTAAGAATCTGCTTTCCAGAGCAGGGGACTTGGGTTCAATCCCTGGTTGGGGAACTAACATCCCACATGCCACGGGGCAACTGAGCCCCTGTGCCGCAACTACTGAGCCTGTGCACCACAAGCAGAGAGCTCTCGGGCTGCGACTACAGAGCCTACATGCTCTGGAGCCCGTGTGCCACAACTAGAGAGAAACCCGCGTGCTGCAACTAAGACCTGAGGCAGCCAAAAATAATAAATAAATAAACAAATAAAAGTGTAAATCGCCAGCTGGAAGTCTACTTTTGAAGAACTCCTCGGAGTAGAACTTTTTGCAACTGAACAGTGGAGTGGAGGGTAGATGATGATAAATGTTTTAACTACTCATCTTAAACCTTAGAGAAACAGCATGAGGTATGCATGCCTTTACAAGACTTGGGAATGCCTCAGTACTTATCTTTTAAGTAGCAGACTTGGCTCTGGATATTCTCCCTAATAATATCAGTTTCCTTTCTGTCATCCTTAGAAGTAAGGATGTGACTAGGATCTCTTCTGTTTAGTATAGAGAATGTTCCCTTCCTAATTTCACTTTCTTTCCCCAAGAAGTGATTACGTTTTTATATTTTAGATTGAGTTTTCAAGTTAGACTTTCCCCTACAGCAGTGTTTTGTGTTTTTTTAAATTGAGGTATAATTGATTATATATAACATTTTAGTTTCAGATGCACAACGTAATGATTCAATATTTGTATATATTGTGAAACAAACACCTCAATAGGTCTAGTTAACATCTGTCACCATATCTAGTTACAGATTTTTTTCTCTTGTGATGAGAACTTTTAAGACTTACTCTTAATAACTGTCAAATATGCAGTACAGTATTATTATTAATTAGTGTCACCATGCTGTACATTACATCCCATGACATTTCTTTTATAACTGGAAGTTTGTACTTTTTGACCCCCTTTCCCAGTTTTGCCCACACTTTTACCCTGCTTCTGGCACGCACCAACTTCTTCATTATATCTGAGCTCGTTTTCTTTTGTTTTCTTGTTGTTGTTAAAGATTTCACATTTAAGTGAGATCATATGGTATTTGTCTTTCTCTGACTTATTTCACTTAGCATAATGCCCTTAGGGTCCACCCATGTTGTCAAAATGGCAAGATTTCATTCTTTTTTATGGCTGAGGAATAGTCCATTGTATATTTTTACCACATTTTCTTTATCCATTCATCCATTGATGGACACTTAGGTGTTTCCATGTCTTGGCTATTGCAAATAATGCTGCAGTGAACATTAAGGTGCATATATCTTTTCAAGTTAGTGTTTTTGTTTTCTTTGGTTAAGTACCCAGAAGTGGAATTGCTGGATCATATGTTAGTTCCGTTTTTAATTTTTAGGGGAACATTCATACTGTTTTCCTCAGTGGCTGTGCCAATTTACATTCCCACCAGCAGAGCACAAGGCTTCCCTTTTCTCCACATTTTGACCAATACTTGTTATTTTTTAATTTTTTGATGATAGCCATTCTAACAGGTGTGAGGTGATATCTCGTGGTTTTGATTTGCATTTTTCCCTGATAGTTAGTGATGTTGAGCATCTCTTCATGTACCTGTTCGCCATCTGTATGTCTTCTTTGGAATAATATCTATTCTAAATGCTCTTTTATTAAATCAGGGGTTTTGTTTGTTTGTTTTGGTTTCTTTTACTGTGGAGTTGAATGAGCTCTTTATATATTTTGAATATTAACTCCTCAGATATATGATTTGCAGTCATTTTCTCCTATTCAGTAGGTTGCCTTTTCAATTTGTTGGTGGTCTTCTTTGCTTTGCAGAAGCTTTTTATTAACAGTTTTTGTGTAGTCCCACTTATTTATTTTCGCTTTTGTTGTCTTTGCTTTTGGTGTCAAATCCAAAAATGTAATTGCCAAGGCCAGTGTCAAGGAACTTAACCACCTATGTTTTCTTCTAGGAGTTTTATGGTTTCAGGTCTTACATTCAAGTCTTTAGTCCATTTGGAGTTGATTTTTGTGTGTGGTGTAAGGTAGTTACACAGTAAGGTAGTGGCCCAGTTTTATTCTTTTGCATGTGGCTGTCCAGTTTTCCCAACAGCATTTATTAAAGATACTGTCCTTTCCTCATTGCTCATTCTTGGCTCCTTTAGGGCAGTGTTTTTTAAGCTGGGATATGTGGGTGGGGGAGAGTAGTGCTATTGAAAAGGTCATGAACTCTGAGGAATTTTTCAGGATAGTAATTTAAAGAGATCAGATTTAGATTCAATAGGGATGATTTTCTTTGTCTCTGCTCTTTCCTATTCTGCCTAGCTTTTGAAGGCATGTCAGTGCTCTAGAGATGTTTAGAAGTGTTTACATAAATTTGCCATGTTTGGGGCCAAGGTGGTGGTTTATTTATTTTGCTGTGTTTGGTCATTATCAACTAAAATGGTTAATGTCTGCTATATACACAACATTCTTTAAAGATGTTCTTGCCCCCACTCCAAAATTAGGTCCTTCAAGTTAGAAACACACTCATGTCAGGAATGTTTGGGCTTCTCAGCTGTAATTTTCTATTTCATTAATTATCTTAATAGTGACAGAAAACAAACTACTTTTGTTAAATGTTATATTGGAGTTTTTTTTCAGTAGACATTTTTGTATTTTTAAAGATACACATAACACATTGAAGGTGGTGATCTGGTGGTGTGCAAAGAAAATTTGTGTAATCTCCCCAGACTCCTTTTTTGGGATTATTTTATGTTTAAGCCAAAATCTGACTTGGAAACATAGTTTCTGTAGGGGATTCCAGATTTCTACCATGATTTAGAACCTCTTGGATTGTCCCATTGAAAGCTGGGAAAAGTAAGTTTATGCTATAAGTGGAAAACTTTTGTGCCATAAAAGGTTTATCAGCATTCACCTAGAAGTTGCTGAGATCACTAACTTATCAAAGAGCACCTGGTTTTTTGTTTTTTTAAATTTACATCTATACTTGTTGCCAGAGTGCTGTTTGAGAATACTACCAAACAATATCACTGGAGTATAATATATTTAAATGAGAGAAAATGCTTAAAAATAGTATTTGTTGAGTTCTTACTCTGGGTGAGCATTGTTGGAAGTGCTTCTCATGTATCATCTCATTTAATCCGTGGGGTGGCTCTGAGCATCATCCTTGTCTCTATAAGGATTACTAGCCTGAGCTCTCACAGCCTAGGAAATGGTAGCGTAGGCATGTGACGTCAGGCGCTTTGACTAAAATACTCATGTTCTTCTTCACCACCATATTGGTTTAACAAAGTCACCATAGTTGTTTATGTCAACCGAATTTCAAGTAGATGAGCTATAGCGATATGCAGGCCATAAACATGTTTTTGAATCAGAGGTGTGGGGCCGTGTCTAGCATTTAACATATCATTTTACTTCTTGCTGCTACTTACCTGGAAAGCAAATACTTAAAAAAAAAAAAGGACTATTTTTATCTTATTTTATTTTATTTATTTTATCTTATTTTTGGCTTAAAATAACAGATTTAATATCTTACAGTTCTGAAGGTCAGAAGTCTGAAATGGTCCTTTCAAGGCTAAAATCAAAGACTGCATTCCTTTTGGAGACTAGGGGAAAATCATTTCCTTGACTTTTCCAGTTTTTCAGGCCAGTTGTATTCCTTGGTGGACTATTTTTAAATAATATTTTTTAAGTTTTAAATTTACCTTAAAATTTTTTGTGAAAAATATCTGAACACATCTCAGTATTTTGTATCTAAATCTAGAACTTTGACTTATACAGGTCTATATGAGGTAGCTAATTAAACTATTCCACCAATATTTATTGAGCAATTGAGCATCTTCAATACAAGGCACTGTACTAGCTGGTTGGGAGCAAAATGGAGGAGGTAACATTTATTGTACACTTGTTACATTTCAGTTGGTTTTTAGGTCTTCACCCATTACAGTAACCCTGTTAGGTAGGTATTCTCATTTTATAGCACAGGAGACTGAGGCAATGAGAATTTAAGCTCTTTTAACCTAAATGGCACCTCTAGAGTTGGAACCTAAGTCTGCCTGACAAAAAAAATCCATGTTCCTTTTCTGACTCACTGTGCTGCATTGTGTGTGAATATGTGTTCCCTGTTTCTAAGACGTGATAGTCTAGTCCAAGGGTTCGCAAAGTGGAGTCTGCAGATGGGCTGCTGGGGGTCCCTGATTCACTTTCAAAACTGTCTTTATAATAATACTAAGATGTTACCTCTCATTTCACTGTGTTGATATTTGCATTGACAATGCAAAAGCAATGGTGAGTAAGACGGCTGGCACCTTAGCATGAATTGAGGGAGTGGCACCAACTGTACTCAGAGTTGTTGTATTTTTTTTTTTAACCACTGTGCACGTACAGGGAAAGAAAAAAGTAGTTTCACTAACAAATGTCCTTGATGCAGCAGTACGACTTTTTGTTTTATTAATTTTGGACCCTCTAGTGTATATATACCTTTTAAAAAATTTGAGATATAAATCACACATAAAATTCACCTTTTAAAAGTGTACAATTCTTTGGTTTTTAGTAAATTTACAAGGTTGTACAACTATTGCCATTATCCAATTCTAGAACATCTTCATTACCCCCCAAAGAAACCCAATATCTATTGGCGGTTACTCCCCATTCTCCCTTCACCCCCAGCACCAGGCAACTACTAATCTATTTTCTGTTTCTATGGATTTTCCTATTCTATATTTTTCCATTTATATGGAATATATGTGGTCTTTTGTGTCTGGCTTCTTTCACTTAATATAATGTTTTCAAGATTCATCCGTGTAGTAGCTACTGCTTCATTCTTTTTTTTTAAACAGCTTTAATGAGATATAATTCAGGTACTACACAACTCACCCATTTAAAGTGTACAGGTCACTGTTTTTTAGTATAATCAGAGATACGTGCACCATTACTGCAGTTTATTTTAGAACCTTTTTATCACCTCAAAAGAAACCTGTACCATTTGGTTATCACTATCTTCCAATCTTTCCCCCCTCTCTTTCCAAATAAAGAAACACTAATTTACTTTCTATCTCTATAGATTTCTCTATTCTGGACTTTCATACAGGTGGAATCATATGATTTCATAATATGATTTCCAGTTTCTCCACATCCTCACCAATACTTGTTATAATCTTACTTTGTGGTTCTGGCTATTCTAATGTGAAGTGGTATCTCATTGTGGTTTTATTTCATATTCCCTAATACTAATGATGTTGGGCATCTTTTCTTCATGTGCTTATTGGCTATTTATATACCTTGTTTGGAGGAGTGCATATTCAGAACCTTTGCCCATTTTAAAATCGGGTTATTTGCCCTTTTGTTGAATTATAAGAGTTCTTTATGTATTATGGATAGTAATACCTTATCAGATAAATGATTTGTAAGAATTTTTCCCATTCTTGTGGGAGAAATCACTTCTTGATAGTATCACTTGATGCAGAGAATTTAAACATTTTTTTTATTTAAACATCTTGATGGTCCAGTTTATTTTTTTCTTTGGTTGTGCTTTGGTTATCATATCTAAGAAATTGTTGTTTAATTGAAGATATGAAGATTTATACCTTTGTTTTCTTGTAGGAAGTTTATATTTTTAGCTGTTACACTTAGATCTTTGATCCACTTTGTTAGTATTTTTTTTTTATTTTTTTTAGATTTATTATTTATTTTTTGTTTTTATTTTTTTTTAGCTTCCCCTTCACCCCCTGCCCCCTCCCAAACCTCGAGTTCTCCAGTCCATTCTCTGCATCTGCGTCCTTGTTCTTGTCACTGAGTTCATCAATACCATTTTTAGATTCCGTATATGTGAGTTAGCATACGATATTTGTCTTTCTCTTTCTGACTTGCTTCACTCTGTATGACAGACTCTAGGTCTATCCACCTCATTACATATAGCTCCATCTCATCCCTTTTTATAGCTGAGTAATATTCCATTGTATATATATGCCACATCTTCTTTATCCATTCATTTGTTAATGGGCATTTAGGTTGCTTCCATGTCCTGGCTATTGTAAATAGTGCTGCAATAAACATTATGGTGCATGTTTCTTTTGAGATTATGGTTTTCTCTGGGTATATGCCCAGTAGTGGGATTACTGAATCATATGGTAGTTCTATTTGTAGTTTTTTAAGGAACCTCCAAATTGTTTTCCATAGTGGCTGTACCAACTTATTTATTATTTATTTTTTATTTTTTTGCTGTGTTGGGTCTTCGTTGCTGCACAAGGCTTTCTCTAGTTGTGGCAAGTGGGGACTACTCTTCATTGTGGTGCACAGGCTTCTCATTGCAGTGGATTCTCTTGTTGTGGAGCACAGAGGCATATGGGCACACAGGCTTCAGTAGTTGCGGCACATGGGCTCAGTAGTTGTGGCACACAGGCTCAGTAGTTGTGGCGCATGGGCTGAGTTGCTTATTTGCTCCGTGGCATGTGGGATCTTCCTGGACCAGGGCTCGAACCTGTGTCCCTTGCACTGGCAGGCAGATTCCTAACCACGGTGCCACCAGGGAAGTCCTGATGGTGAAGGTCTTGCATTCTTTTTCCTTCACATTATTTCAAAACAGTCATAGCTGATGTCAGCCCTCCCAGTAATTGGGGTCCAAGTCTGTTAATTATCCGTTTGCCCCCAGTTTATCTATCAGCTGGAGACCTTCTTTCTTATTCCAGCATCAACTCTAAAGTCCAAAGTGTCATCTAAATATCATCTAAATCACTTTCGGGTGAGACTCGAGGTATGATTCATCCTGAGGTAAGATTCTTCTCCAGCTGTGAACCTCTTGCATTTTTACTATAAGCGGTAAGGAGGACCCAGGTTGCACCTTCAATATTTTGCCTAAAAGTCTCCTCTGCTAAACATCCAAGGTCATTACTTGCAAGTTCTACCTTTTTTTTTTTTTTTTGGGCACACGGGCTTAGTTGCTCTGCAGCATGTGGGATCTTCCTGGAGCTGGGATCAAACCCGTGACCTCTGCATTGGCAGGTGGATTCTTAATCACTGCGCCACCTAGGAAGCCCACAAGTTCTACCTTTGACAAAACACTAGTACACAATTTAACCAAGTTCTTTGCCACTTTGTAACAAGGATTGCCTTTTCTCTGGAGTCTGGGGTCTCTCCACACCAGTTGCGCATGGTGCTTCCCTGCCTGCGTGGTTATTCCCTAATGTGGATGGGGTTACCGTTGCTAGTGAAACTGAATCTGAGCAGGACCCTGTGGGGCTCCTGGGCATGGAAGCCTTTTCGTGTCCCCCATTTCTTGTAGGGAACAGACTCCTGTTAGTGTTTATATATGGTGTGAAGTAGGGGGTCCAGCTTCATTCTTTGCATGTGGATATCCAGTTGTCCCAGCACCATTTGTTATAAGGATTATTCTTTCCCTCATTGAACTGTCTTGGCATTAATTGTTCATCAGTCTGATCTACTTAAATTTGGACTGGGGTAATTTTTTAGGCCCAGTCTTTGTGGTTTGTTCTGACTCCAGAAGCAGCTCTTCTTAGCTGTCTCTTGCTCTGGTTCTTAGTAGTGAGTTACCTGGCCTGTGGTTTAGTTTGTTGCTCCTGATTAAGAGGAGCTATATTTCAAGAACTTCCTTAGGCCTGAACTTCCCTACAGTCTGCCTCAAATAAAGCCAGTTTCTTTGGGGAGAGCTTTGGAGCTTTCTTTTCTTATGGACTACTTCCCCCGCCTGGACAGAATCTCTGAGTCTTACTCTGGATGTTGGCAAGGTGGTAGCTCTTTGTCTAATTGGCTTGTCTCTCCTGGCGTGGAACCTTTGCCCTATGAGCTGGGGAGGATACAGGCTGGGCCCCAGGATTCTTGAACTGTTGCATCTTGGATAGAGCCTCTGTTTTATGGATGGGGGCTGGGGAGAGGAAGAGGCCCGTTATCTCCTGGGCCCACTCACCAGGAGTTTAGCTTTTTCAGGTTGGAGTTGTAGAAGATGAGAAGTCCTGGTTGCCTGCTCCTTCTGGTGATTGGTTGGGAGCTGAGGAGAGGAGTGCCTTCTTCTTAGTCACACCCACCTGGAGTAAAGCTCCATCAGGTAACTGGGGGGAAGTGGATCGTGGCTCAGATGCCACAGGTGTTCACTGTTAGCAAGTTTTAGTAGATTCTCTTGAATAAATACTTCTTTATTTGCTGTATGCCTCTAGGACCATTTCCAGAGACTTAATTTTTCTTTTTAGTAGTTTTCACCAGCTTTGCTTATTTTCCATAGAAATTTGTCCTTGGGGCCTCTCATGCTAAGATCCCAGAAGTGGAAATCCATAATTTACACTCTGGTTGGGATTAATAACAACTTAATTTTGATAGTATACATCAGTGTTGCTCCTGTGTAGTTCTCTTCCCCCTCCCTTTTGCTGTTAATGTCACAAATTACGACCCAGATTTATAATTCTTTATGCAGTTGTCTTTTCATAGACAGGAGAAAAAAGAGAAACAAAAATGCATTTGTATTGTCTTTTATGTTTACCTATATAGTTGTCTTTATCGATGCTCTTTTATTTCTTCATGCGGATTTGAGTTACTCTCTAGTGTCTTCTCATTTCAAAGTGAAGGACTCCTTTTAGTATTTATTGTAAAGGCAGGTCTGCTAGCAACAAATTCTCTCAATTTTGATTTTCTCAGAATGTCTTAATTTTTCCTTCATTTTTGAAGGATAGTTTTGCTTGATATAGAATCCTTGGTTGACAGGCTTCCCCCCACCCCACCCCAGAACTTTGAATATGCCATCCCACTGCCTTCTGGTTCCTTGGGTTTCTGATGATAAGTCAGCTGTTATTTATATTGAATATCTCTTGTACATGATGAGTCACTTTTTCTTTCTGCTTTCAAGATTTTCTTTTTGTCTTTCTGTATTTTGAATATGATGTGTCTAGATGTGGACCTCTTTTATTTAACCCTACTTGGAGTTCATTGACCTTCTTGAATGTGTAGATTAATGTTTTTCATCACATTTAAGAAATTTTCAGCCATTAGTTCCTCAAATACTCTTTCTGCCCTTTTTTCCCTCTTCTTCTGGGACTCCCATTATACATATGTTGGTAAACTTGATGGTGTTCCATAGGTCTCAAGGGACATTATCATTTTCCTTTATTCTTTTTTCTTTCATTTCCTCAGGTTGGATAATGTCAATTGATCTTCAAGTTCACTGATTTTTTTTTTTTCCTTCTGCCTGCTCAAATATGCTTGAACCCCTCTAGTGAATATTTCATTTCAATTATTCTACTTTTTCAGAATTTCAGTTTGGTTCCTTTTTTTTTTTTTTTTTAAATAATTTCTAGCTTTTTATTGATATTCTCTATTTAATGAGACATTATTCTCACACTTCCCTTTAGTTTTTTAGGCATGGTTTCCTTTAACTCTTTGAACATATCTGAAACAGCTGACTTAAGATCTTTGTAATAGGTATAAATTCAAACCTGGGCTTCCTCAGGGATAGTTTCTTTTGCTATCCTCAGCATGTATTTTCTGCTTTATAATATGAAATGACTGCTCGAGCTCCAGCCATACAATCTGTATTCTAGCCATCAGGAAGGAGGAAGGGCTGAAGACATGCTTATTCCCTTTGTACTTCCTAGAAGTTCTATATGATACTTTTGCTTATGGATGGCCTGTTGGCCAGAATGTTGTCATATGATTAAACCTAGTTTCCACGGAGGCTGGGAATTGTAGTCATTAATCTGGGTTGCCATTTTCCTGAGTCTCTTATTACTGAGAAAGAAGAGGAGAATGGATTTAGGGATTTAATTAGGATTTTGTTTTTTGTTGTTGTTGTTGTAGTCTGCCCTTTGGTTATTCTAATATGTATGCCTACCCTTCTTTTCACATATACAGCACATTCACCTCATCCCAAAAGAGACTGTCCAATGTTTCATTTAGTTACTGCATTCAGCGCAGAGCCTAGGACGTCTGAGTAATGAGCAGTCTTCTCTGGTGGGTATGGTTCAGGGCTTAGAAACTAACTGCCCCCAAAACAATTACTGTACAACAATTGTAATAGAAACAGGATGATAGCAATAAAAAATTACCGTTCGGAAAATTTCTTTTTATTGGTATTCTTTATTTGGTGAGACATGATTCTCACGCTTCCTTTAGTTTTTTAAACATGGTTTCCTTAGACATGGTTTCTGAAAAGGGGAGAATTGGTAACATACAAAAGTCTCTGGTCCAGAGCAATTATTAAATGCTACTGTGTAGGAAATTTGAAGACTTTCTGTCCTAAGAGGGGAATAAGTTTCTGGATTAAGCGTTTTTAAGCCTTATGACTCTGGTCTTTTCTTACTCACCTCTGTGCCTTGCCTATCTCCACCCCATCTTAACGTAATGGCAATCACAGTGAGGCTATCTGAAACAGTTGGCGTGTGTGAGAAGGCAACCCTAAGCCCCTCTCCCTTGCTTTGTTTTGGCATTTGGGCCTTTATATGGGCAGCGTTCCAGTCTTCTTTCCATTGGCAGCCACTCCTTTTTTTTTTTTTTTTTAAATATTTATTTATTTGATTGCGCTGGGTCTTAGTTGCGGCACGCGGGATCTTTGTTGCCGCGTGAGAGATCTTTTGTTGTGGCGTGCATGCGGGCTCTAGCTCCCCCACGAGGGATTGAACCCGGGGCCCCCTGCATTGGGAGCGCAGAGCCTTAACCGCTGGACCACCAGGAAAGTCCCTGGCAGCCACTACTTTTAACTGCACCATTTTGGAGTACAGAGTGGTTTTCTACCGTATCAGACTCCAAAGTAAGAGGCTTTTAGTCAACTTAGATTGCAGGCCACAGGAAAGCAATGATATGTTCCTTTATATCTCTTCTTATTGACTGACTAGCTCTAGTCTGAGTTCTACCTCTCTGGTATAATTTTGTTGAAAGTTGCAAGAAGCAGCCAACACATACAACATTCTGAATCTTTCCTCCTGTTTCCCTTAAAGCTGTAGCATTCCGATGTAATCAGGCAGTGCGTTAATGACATGTTTTGCCACTGCATAACAATTGTCACTAGCTTTTCAGTCTTCAACATCTGAAGGCTCATCACAAATGTTACATTCTTTCTCATGAAGCATTCTATTCCTGGCACCAAATTCTGTATTAGGATTATGTTCAACCATGTGATGCCCCCAAAATAAAATAATAGCGATTTTAAACATGATGTAAGTTTACTTTCATCTTACGTAAAAGAAGTCCAGAAATTGGGAACCCAGGGCTGGTGTGGTGCTCCACTGTGCTAAGGAACCAGGTTCTATTTTTGTGCCTTGCCATTCTCAACATGTGGCTTCTTCCTCATAGTCTGAGATGGCCGCTTGCACTCCAGCTCCTCATCCACATTCCAGGCAGCAGGGAGGGGGAGGGTCCAAAGAATAGTGTACTAAGTTCCTTTTAGGACATTTCCTGGGAATCACACTTAATACTTTTACGGACATACCTTGTTTTATTACACTTTTTTGCTTTATTGTGCTTCGCAGATGTTGCATTTCTCACAAATGGAAGGTTTGTGGCAGCCCTGCATTGAGCAAGTCTATTGGTGCCATTTTTCTAATGTGTCTCTGTGTCACATTTTGGTAATTATTGCAATATTTCAAACTTTTCATAATTATATTTGTCATGATGTTTTGTGATCGGCGATCCTCGATGTTACTACTGTGACTCACTGAAGGCTCAGATGATGGTAAGCATTTTTTAGCAATAAACTATATTCAAGTAAGGCATATATATTGTTTCTTTAAGACACAATACTGTTGCACACTTAATAGACTATAGTATAGTGGAGACATAACTTGTATCCACTGGGAAACCAAAAAATTCATGTGACTCACTTTATTTTGATATTTGCTTTATTGCGGTGGTCTGGAACCCAACCTGCAGTAGCTTTGAGGTATGCTTGTATTCATGTCCCACTGGCTCGAACTCATGGCCACATCTGGCTGCATGAGAGGCTGGGAAATGCAGTCTGCATTCTGGCATGCACTTAGCTAAAGCTCAGGTGTTCTGCTACTAAGTAAGAAAGAGAAAACAGATATTGGGCAAAACCTCCAGTGCCTCCCACAATGGTCCAGGTGAGGTTCTTTCTGCTTATTGTTCGTCTCTGGTATTTAAAAACACTCCTATTGCTCTTCCTGTTGTGTTCTCTCTTTCACATCATCTAAAACTTCCGAGTTACTACATCCGGATGATTGCCTCTCTTTTAGATGTAGATCACGAGTGTGCTTCCTTTCTGCTTGATTGATTTAGAACCGTTCCATTTTAAGATATGCCACCAAGACATTAGAAGATTTCCATGCTGGTGTGCCCTTACCTTTCCTTTCCTTTTCTTTTTTTTTTTTGCTATCTGTATCATGCTTGTTGCCTGCACAGATGCCTACAAAATGCATTGCAGTAACTGCTGACTGCTGCTGTGTGTCTTAGCGTTTTATAAATTCTATAGTAACTGCTCTTAGATGTAGCTGTAAAGTGGAGATTCCTGCAGTGCTTTGGAAAACACTTTTGCTGTATTTTGTATTTGTTTGGGAAATGGATTTCTTTGCCTGTACGCTCTCTTCCCTCTTTATTTCAAAGCTTTCCAATATAATTGTACTGAAGTTAAAATCATGTTTACTAAAAAAAAAAACATGTTTACTGATGTCTGTTACATTTCATTCCATCAGAACTTCTCAGCACCTTTGTTAGAACTATTAATTGGCTGAGAGTAATACTATTTGAAGCAAGAGGCTGTCAGAAGGGAAGAATAATGGAACATGACTTAGCAGCTGTTTTTATTTAAGTTGAGATTTATTGTTTTCAGAGGTTCTGCCTTAATTGAAGCCTTTAATGACCATGAGCAACTGAAAATGCATTTTTGAACACACTCTGCACTGTTTACTGTGAAGGTAATGTGAAGAGCTAGTGCTTTTGTATGGTCACTGATCTTGTCAGAATAGATTCTTTTAATCAATACATTAGCTTTTATTATTAAAGTGTAATCAGAAGAATAAAGTGAGTATGCTGGTGGTGTTTCATCTCAAATGCTACAGTGCTATCACAGATTGCACGTTGTCCTGAGGGTTCCTCATTGTAGCACCAGTAGGTGACTAGGAGCTGTAGCCTGGCCTCTTCTCCTTGACCCATAGACACTCCAGTCTTCAATATACTTTTTCTGTAGCAGAAAAACCCGAATGAACTTTTCAGCCAACCCAATATTTGCGTTTGCTGTATTCCTACAAAGTTGTGACAGTTTCTGGATTTTTTTTTTTCTTCTTTTTATGGCAAGGTATTTCATTCTCAGTGTTTTGAAATATTTGATCAAGAATTTAGGAAAATATTCATGACTCCTTTTATAAAGAGGGAGCATATTCTTAAGATATGGGGAGAGAGCTCATTGGGAAACCTAAGGATGTGAGGCCCTGGCACTGGAAAATAGTGCTTCTCTTCAAACGCTCCATTGTAGTGTGGAAACAAAGCACAATACTGTAAACGTCTTCCCTTTCCCCCAACTACTGCCTGTCTTCATCCTAGGTGAGGTTTGTCTCAACAGGTTTTTCATTCCAAAGTTAGTATGTTCAAAAATAACTAGTCTTTTTCATACTATTCATACTGGAACAGCATCTCTAGGGCAGATTTTCTATACAGTGGCCTGGCGACATTTCAGGTTGTCCTGGCATATTGGGTGTAAGGTTTTGGTGTTGGAGTGGAAGTGACAGAAGAATTCTTAACTTGAAAATTGTCTCATGATGGATTATGTAATTTTGTAGGTGAATACACAAATATGTTCAGATCATATTTAAATATATTCAGGTCTTTTATATATAGCATGTGGACTTCTAAACATCCATCATTCTTTCTCTTAGAGAAGAAATTTCTAAAAGACAAATAGAATTCCACAGTTAAAAATCAGAACACATTTGGACACTGCAGAAGAGGGATTAGGAATCATAAGGAAAGCATATTTGTAGTGTTTGTGGACATGAATATAGTTCAAGGAATGTCATGAAGTCATCTTGCCAAAATAGTGCTTTACATCTCAAGCAGCCTTTTCTTGGGGAGCGGGGAATTGGCGATGGGGTTAAGGCAAATTATCAAATTTCTATTAAATGTTTGCAACAAAATGCCTCTTTATAGTTAAACTCTGTACTTTTCAGGATAATGTCTCATAAGACCCTTTAAGATAACAGGACAGAGTAACAATTCTTATTCAGAGTGACTTGCCCAAGGTCATTTCACCAAACTCAGTGATATAAGATATTGATATAGGTTACATATTATAACTTTTCTCCAAAACAACATTATTGCAATTGTTAACTAGGGGGCCAGGCAGAGTGGTAAATTATACCAAACTCAAAAGTCAGGCAGCAGGCTAAGGTGAACAACTTCCCCCACAATCTATTGTGTAAGCAGCCGCCAAAGTGATCTTTTGGAAACATACGTCAGATCATTTCACTCCATTGCTTAAAACCTCCCAGGGGCATCCGTTTTTTCATAGAATGTACTTCTCCCCTCCTGCTCTGCTCTCTGCCCAGGCTGGTCTTTCAGTTCCTTGAAGATGTCAAGCTCATTCCCACGTCATGGCCTTTGAACTTGTATGTGCTGTTTCCTCTGCACGACTGGCTGCTGCTTGTCAAATTCAGGTAGCGTCAGATTGTGTAGTGGTTAGAGGCATGGGTTCTCCTGATTGCTTGTGTTCGAGCTATTTAACCTCTCAGTGCCTTTGTTTCCCCAACTGTAAAAAATTGGATAATATAAGTGTACCTGTTAGTGTTGTGAAGGTTGAATATACACAATTAAGTTGGCTGTTATTCAGGTCTCAGCTTAGATATCACCTCCTCAATGAGACCTTTTTCGAACATTTAAATTAGCCATCCTGCACTCCCCATAATACTTATAGTTACCTGCAATTACTTTATTGTGTATTTATTTACCTTTATTTTTGTGTCTCTCTCACTGTAATGTAAGCTCCATGAAAGCAGGAATATTTTCTGTCTCTTGCACTCCTGGTACCTAGAACACTGCCTGGTCAATATATATTTGTCGACTGAATTAATGGAAATCAGCTCCACCCCAGGTCTTCTCAGGTGACGTTAAGACTGAAAGGCAGTTTGTGTCACTCAGTTAAGGGTGTTCCCATGCATACCCAACACCATTAGGTTATGTTCTAAGCTATGGATAGTTGGCAGGGGCTTGTGGAGAATGGTGTGGAGAGTAATCCAAAACAAAGGAGTTGAGCCTGCAGATAAAATACATATTTTACTTTTCTTTATTCTAAATGTTTTTATTTCTCCTGTTTCCAGCTGGTAAGTTCATGTCCTTTTATATAAGCCCTTGAGCTTACTTGTGTCTTTACGTTTAGGGACAGCTGGTTGCCCCTCAGCATTATAAAGTTACAGCTTTATTGAGCTTCTTCTAAAATAGTGTGAGTAGAAAGTACCGATATGTAATTAGATACTCAGCTGTATATGATAATTTTAGGAGTCAGGGATGATCTAAAACCCAAAGTAGGCAGTCTGAGACTAGGAATGCGTGAGTTATCAACAGAGTCAGATATGATAGCAATTTATCATTCTCTTATATCTATACCTCTGCCTTTTTCTTGTATCAATACTGTCCCTACTTTTTTTTTTCTATTTTCTTCCTATTCTTATATTCCTTTTTGTTTCTATCCTTCTACTTTCATGTCTATATTTTCCTTCTCATGTATATAGTGGAGACTCAGGTGTTTCTATTATTTGGCTTTGGCTTCTGCACCCAGTACCCCAGATCAAATTCAGCATCCGCTCAGATAAGAGTCCTCCTCCTTTCTTCCCTGTTTCTTTTAGCAGAGTCACCATTCTAGCAGTCACTCTGGCTTAAAACCAGTCATGTTTGACACCTCCCTTTCTTCACCCCCCACAACCAAACACAGACATATCCTATCACTTATAAATTGTCTCATTCATTCAACATTAACTCAACAAAGATCAGAGCTTCTGCTCTGTGTCAGGTGTGACTCCTGTTACGTGTGACGGATCCCATCTTTCTACGTTTACTGCCCGAATTCAGGATCTCAGTAAGTTATACTTTGCCTAATGAAAGTACCTTCATAATTTTTTTCCCAACCTCTTATTCCTTTTTTCCAATCCAGTATTTATTCCACTGCCAGATTAATTCTCTAAAACATGGTTTGATCATGTTATTCCGTACTTCTTTTTTAAAAAGTTTTTATATTATATTGGACTATAGTTGATTTACAACATTGTATTATGTTCCCTACTTCTTAGAGTGAAACTCAGCTTGCCGTTGCAGGCACACCTCATATCACTTGTACTTGATTGCCCTTTTAGAACATACTCCACACTTTCTCACATCCATGTTTTTGTCCTTGCTGTTCTGTCTCCTGGAAGAATATAAGCTCCCTGAGGGCAGGAACTTTGTTTTATTCACTGTAGTATCCCCTAGCACCCAGAACAGTACCTGGCATGTAGTAGTTACTCAGTAGATATTTATTGAAAGAATGAATGAAAAATAAGTGAATCTTGTCAGTACTAGCTATTTAAAAGAATTTTATTGACGTATAGTTGATTTACAATGTTGTGTTAATTTCTCCTCTACAGCAGAGTGACTTAGTTATATACATCTTTTTTCATGTTCTTTTCCATTACGGTTTATCACAGGGTATTGAATATAGTTCCCTGTGTATGCAGTAGGACCTTGTTTTTATCCATCTTATAGCTAATAGTTTGCATCTGCTAATCCCAAACTCCTGACACTTCCCTCTCCCATGCCCCCTCCCCCCTGGTAACCACAAGTCTGTTCTCTATGTCTGTGAGCCTATTTCTGTTTTGTAATACTATCCATTTTTTATGACTGTTCTCAAACATATGTATTTCTATTCAAACATAAATACCTACCTGTGACAGAACCTTTTCCCCTCTTTTTTTCTGTCAGTGCTGACTTTGATTGTGTATGTCATGTGGTTGCCATGAGATTAATATAGTCAGTAAATGAACAAATGTTTATTGAGTTCCTGTTCTGTGTCAAGTGTAATATCTAGGTACTTGAGTCAAAATGACAATAGAATGGAATTCCTTTCCTCAGTGAACTTAACTGACTAGAGGAGGATCAGTCTGTTTTCATAGTAGTCAAAGTAAGCCGTGAGAAGCAAGCCTGGGATCTGTGGAAGCATAGCCTGTTGGAATGGGATGGAGAATAGGGAGAAGGGGATAGTTTGGGGAAGAAGAGGCAATTCTAGGCAGTCACAAGGAGAAAGCAGCGTAAGGTGCATAGGGTGGGAGCCATGGGTGCTTAAAGGGGAGTGTGAGAAATGAAGCAAGTACTGGGAAGGGCCTTGTACTGTTGTTATTGAAGAGGCAGTACTATATTGTTACCTTTTATCTATTTTGTTGGGATAAGAGGAAAAACTTGGATGACGGACTCCCTGTGGACTGATCAGGAGGAGCTGAAAACCTGAAGTGAGCAAAAGCTGTAGTTCCATGGAACTTTCTGAAAAAAATTACTTGGGAGATAAAGTTTTTGTTACCTGGAATGCCTTCCTACTTGATTGATAGTCTATATAAGCAATTCCAATTTGATAATAATTTTTTTTTCCTGAGAATTTGAAGGCATACTCTATTATCTCAGTTTTCAATGTTGATGTTAAGAAATCTGATGCCATTTATTGTATCTCACAATGTTGTGGGTGAGGGATTTGGCAAGGCTTAGCTTGGGGATTCTTCTGCTCCATAGGGTGTTTGTTAACTTGGGTCCACATGGTGGCATTCAGCAAGTGACTGGGCTTGCCTGAGGCGGGTGGTCCCAGAGTATATGTGCCTCACAGCTTGGTGGGGATGTCTGGAAGGCTAGTCTTAGCTAGATCCCTTTTTGTTTTCAGTGTAGTCTTGAGATGTGTTTTTTATGGTCTCTCCATCAGAGTAGTTGGACTTCTGGGAGTACGGGGCTCTCAGAGATCAAGGTAAAAGCTGCCAGTCTCCTTAAAGGCTAGACCTGGAACTGGCATAGCATCATTTTCACTGTACTGCGTTGTTAAGGCAGTCACAGCCCAGCTCAGGTTCAGGAGGAGGGGAACTAGACCTCACCTGTCAATGGAAGAAGTGTCAGGGAATTTGCAGTCATCTTTAATCTGCCATGCCACTCTTCATGTGCTTTCTGTTGTTTTCAGTTGGATTTTATATTTTCCTGATTCTTGTACTCCTTGGTTTGGATGATTTCTAAGATGAAGAGGGAGCAGAAAGGCCTTTTCTTTGCCGTCTCTAGGAGCCTGAGTAATTTTTAAGACATCTGAAGATAATAGGGGTGGTAGTAACAGAGATAAGGGCAACTAGTTAGCCAAGACCAGATGTTTTCCTCACGTTTTACTGTAGCGTCTAGGGCAGTACCTAGTACATAGTTAGTTCTCAGAAAATACTTGTTCTCAAATTCCTTTATGTCAAATTTTATATATATATATAATTTATATAAAAATATGTAAATATAAAAAATATAAATGTATGTATAAATTATATATATCTGCTTAGATAGTAAGAGTTTTAAAGATTTTGGTTTATCCGTTGAAGATGAATCAAGGAAAAGAAATGGAAAAATCTGTACAGTTAAAAAAAAGGTTCATTAATTGATTTTAAAAAGCCACTTTATACAGAGAAATTTTTTTCAGAAGAACCGTGTCATTTGGTTGTATGAAAGTCTTTGTCATGGGTCATGATAAAAAGTCATGTTAGTATATACTTTCCTAGAGTTATCAGCTGTCTGCCTGAGCTCTTCCATTTCTCTAACACTTTTTGTGCTGTTGCTTCTAGTTACATATGCCGCTTGGCACCAGCAGAAGGCATGCAGCCCAAAAAGGGGGTGGGGTGGAGAAAAGATGAGGCGGAATCAGGCCAGCAAGAGAGGGAAACAGATGGGTTGTGGGAGATGACCCTGCCCCCATGTTGTTTTGTTCTGGCTGCTACTGATCATATGTGAATCAGCAGCCAAGAAGCTGGAGTTGGTGATCCTGTGATGAAAAAAAAAGTTCGATTTTGGACTCAGTAGAATTATAAATTTACAACACTGAAACGTGACGCACATTTTTTCTTTTGGTTATTTTAATTATCTTTCCTTTGAGACGTTTCAGAAAGTATTTTGAGATGTAACTCTTTAATTTTTCTAAATAATATGATATGTATACTCTGAGATAAATAATACTCTTTCAGCTTTTTCTTTTTCATGCAGGTTTTACAGTAAATGAAATTTTAGGAGTATCCAGGAACTGGTAGAGGAGACTTAGTCCATGATGGCTGTTCCTCAATATTTTTGGATCTTGTTTCTGGATGGTCAGAGTTTACTAGGACTTTCTCCTGTGGGTTATTTAAAAATGAGTAGAAAGTAGAATGTTTGCTAGAGAAATAAATCTTCCCAATGTGTATATTTCATGCTAAATATTCTCTCTTTTCTTTTGTTAGTGCTTATACTTGACTTCTGTTTGGCTTATTTTCCAAGGTCAAGAATAAGGAAATCTTGCTTTGTGTCTTCACTTTGTTCTGTGGAAAAATCTTATTTTAAAAAAATTTCTTTTTTTAAAAAAAGCATTATAAGAATGTTAGCAAACATACACCAATATAGAGAGAATGATAGTATAATGAATCTCCATATACCCAGTATTCAGCTTCAACAATTACCAATGGTCTCTTGTTTCATCTGTTCCCCTGCCCCTTACGAATTTTTATGGAAGAATTTTATTGTAATACCATTTATTTTTTACTTTTTTAATAAATTTATTTATTTATTGGTCATGTCGAGTGTTTGTTGCTGCACTCAGGCTTTCTCTGGTTGTGGCAAGCAGGGGCTACTCTTCATTGCGGTGGCTTCTCTTGTTGTGGAGCACGGGCTTTAGGCATGCAGGCCTCGGTAGTTGTGGCATGTGGGCTCAATAATTGTGGCTTGTGGGCTCTAGAGGGCAGGCTCAGTAGTTGTGGCGCACAGGCATAGTTGCTCCGCAGCATGTGGGATCTTCCCAGCTCAGGGATTGAACCCATGTCCCCTGCATTGGCAAGTGGATTCTTAACCACTGCTCCACCAGGGAAGTCCCTGTAATAACATTTAATGTTAGCATTTTGAAAGGCTGTATCCTGAAACTTTTGAAATCTTTAGATTGAATACTACTATAGCATATAATTTGCCCAGTAAAAATGTGTGGTAACCTATATAGGTATGTAAAATTTTCAAGTGACCTCTTCAAACCCTTAATGACCCTGTAAATACGGAACTTAACCTAAGTTACTAAGCTATTAAAATAAATTCTGAATGGAACACTCAGTAAGACAGTTTTTCAGATTGCTTTTTCTTTCATTCCAGTCAGTGTCAGGCACAGTCATAGTCCAAGTCGCTACAGAGTTTAATATTCCTTTCTTTAATCTATTAAAAATGTATGAGTTCTAAAAAACATCACTTTTTAAACTTCTTCATTTTTTCTTCATGCCTAGCCCTTGACTTGGATTGACTTTCTTTTAGGAGTCATATTCCACAGTTTCTTTTAAAAATAATCTTTTTTTAGAAGTACTGCTTATCTTCATTAAGTACATACCAGAATTACAGACTCATGCAGTTTAACTTCAAACTTCATTAGGGAAATCATACGATCATGTGATGGATGGATCTTTATTGCCTTTTGGGCGCAGTAGTGCATGTGAATGTCAAATCCCCAAATCTCAGCAATAATAGTAATTTTCTAATTCAGAGTAATAGGAGGAAGTTTGTTCTGAATTACTGAAAAGTAAATTAAGGGACATTTTAAAGAATAGACAATTTATTCTTTCAAGCTCAGTGAATAATATGAGCTAGTTTAGTAAATTATTTCTTAAGCGGAGATCTTGCCAAGCCATTTTAAAATTATTGTGGTAAAAAAATGTGATATTAAAGTTACCATCTTAACCATTTTTTTTTTTTTTTTTTTTTTTGGCACACAGGCTTAGTTGCTCCGTGGCATGTGGGATCTTCCTGGAGCAGGGATCGAACCTGTGTCCCCTGCATTGGCAGGCGGATTCTTAACCACTGCGCCACCTAGGAAGCCCCATCTTAACCATTTTTAAGTGTATAGCTCAGCAGTGTTAAGTACCTTCACGTTGTTGTACAGCAGCTCTCTAGAACTCTTTCCTCTTGCAAAGCTAAAACTCTGTCTAGTAAACACTATTGCTAGGCCATTTTTAATGGAAAAATAGCTTATTTGAAATGGGAAATAAACATTTACACATTAACGTTGATTGTGTTATGTGCTAGTCTCTTTTGTAATTGTGTAAAGAATTATACGTTATGAGGCAGTATTTTAGTTTTTCTCTTACTCTGGTAAACACTATAAAATTGCTGGCACTCTTTTATCCTACCCCTCCCCCAAGTAGCATAAAATTTTTCTTTTTTTTTTCTTTTTATAAAGTGAGCCATGTGTTTTGGTTGTTGTTGTTTTCTAATTTTAATTTTTTGTTTTTGGCTGCGTCTTGTCTTCATTGCAGCCTGCGGGATCTTCGTTGTGGCATGTGGGGCCTTTCCTTGGGGCGCGCGGGCTCTTTGCTGCAGTGCATGGGCTTCTCTCTAGTTGTGGCACGTGGGTTTTCTCTAATTGAGGCGTGTGGGCTCAGTAGTTGTGGTGCGTGAGCTTAGTTGCCCTGTGGCATGTGGGATCTTAGTTCCTTGACCAGGGATCAAATCCCTGTCCCCTGCATTGGAAGGTGGACTCTTAACCACTGGACCACCAGAGAAGTCCCCATAAAATTTTTCTTAATCTCATACTTCATTATAGTATCACAGATATTAATGAAGTCTGAAATAATGGGATTTTGCTGTTTGGTTAAGAACTTTTTATATGAAACTATGATTCTACCCCCACAGTTTAACTGGAGTACTTAAATGAAATGAGGTTTGCTAGTTCCTGTCCTGACTTCCAAACATTATTCTTAATTTTTCTGTATCTTTCATACAGTCTTCTTGTATCATTCTAATTTCCCTCAAGACCTGCCTGTCTTGGTCCCCAGATTATCTTTAAGTATCTTTCATTTGCTTCTGTCTTTTTCAGACAAGTATTTATCAAGTGGCTGTTACTGTGCAAATACTATTGGCACGGTCTGTCTACTGCGTACACACATAGTTGTTACCATTCTCAGTTAAATTTCTCCATTTTCTAATGAGAGGTATGAATATAATCTATAATCTGCAATGGTTTAACAACTGTTTTTTTTTTGTTTTATTGGGATATAATTGGTAGATAGCACTGTATAAGTTTAAGGTGTAAGTAATGACTTGACATATGTGTTGTGAAGTGTGTACCACAGGAAGTTTTGTAAACATTCATCATCTCATATAAATAGAAAAAAAATTTTTTTCCTTATTATGAGAACTCTTAGGCTTTACTCTCTTAACAACTTTCAAATATACCATATAGCAGTGTTAACTCTACTTACCTTATAATTGGAAATTTGTATCTTTTGACAACCTTCATCCAATTCCTCCACTTCCCGCTACCCCACTGCTGGTAACTACAAGTCTAATCTCTTTTTTTATGGATTTGTTTTTATTTTTTCATTTGTTGTTTAGATTCCACATAAGTGAGATCATATAGTATTTGTCTTTTTCTGTCTGATTTATTTCACTTAGCTTAATGCCCTTAAGGTCTGTTCATGTTTTTGCAAATGGCAGTATTTCTTTTTTTGTGTGGCTGAATAATATTCCATTGTATATTAACAGCTGTTTATTGAAAACTTGTTACTGTATGTGAAGCTACTTTTCCTAGGTCTTAAGGCTGGAGTTTTGATGCTGTCCTCCTCCTGCTTTCCTTTAGGACTCATTTAAGAGTGTTGTTTTGTTTCAAAACTCACATCGCAGTGCCATCATCCATGTGCACATGTGCGTGTGTGTGTGTGAGAGCATGCTCATATGTTTCAGGGTGGGGAAGGGTATTGAGGACTCTGTCCTAAGGAGTTTGGGTCTCAAATGATCGTTGAATATCATAAAATTGAATATTTTAGTCTGAAAAGGCTGCTGTTAAGGAAAACCAACATTCTCTTTCAGGGTCAGTGGCAAAGAAAAGCCAGATGGATTAATCATGTATAACAATTGTTTTTTCCCAGTACACACAGAGACATGGCTTAAATGGTGATAAGTCATAGGCAAGATGGGAAAAAATTCTTTGAAGGTTGAATTCTGGATTTTCTTGGCAGACATTTGTTATTTTATAATTCCTAAAATTGTTCAAACCCTTAAAAAATTCTTTTCCCAAGATTTGCCCATACTACCTCTTAGACTGTTGAGTTCCTGATATATATATTCTTTTGTTTTGAACTTGACTCACTCCACCTTCTTTCAGCCTTTTTGGAGTAGAGAGTCCTTCTTAATATCTTTATTCTTCGTGATGTCACCCTCCCTTCTTTTTTTTTTTTTGGGCACACGGGCTTAGTTGCTCCGCGGCATGTGGGATTTTCCTGGAGCTGGGATCAAACCCGTGACCTCTGCATTGGCAGGCGGACTCCCAACCACTGCGCCACCTAGGAAACCCCCACCCTCCCTTCTTAATTGCTCTTACCTGATCTTTTCCATTCCATTTTATATTTTATGAGGATCAACCAGAACTGCAGTCAGGTTTGGGCACAGTATAGCCTTACATGAAGGTAGAATGTGATGGTCCTTTTAGTTTCCTTTCTTTCTTTTTCCTTTTTTTAATTAATTAGGCTGTGCCAGGTCTTAGTTGCGGCGTGCAGGATCTTTTTTAGTTGCAGCATGCATGCGAGATCTACATAGTTCCCTGACCAGGGATCGAACCTGGGCCCCCTGCATTGGGAGTGTGGAGTCTTACCCACTGGACCATGAGGGAAGTCCCTCCTTTTAGTTTTCAATGCCTTTCTTCATTTCATGGCTTTCCAATATTTTGTTGGTTTCTTCATCTGAAGCAAATTAAGTGAAAGCCCTCATTAAAGTCTGCAGGGAACTGCTAGGTCCCCTTTTTAGATTAAGAATTATAGCTTTTTCATTATGAAAGCAATATATGTGTTTTAGAGAAAATTTGAAAACTAAAGAAAGTAAAAATTTTCATAGTCCAAACAAACGAAACCCGTTTTGTGTTTTGGTAAATTTCCTTATGGTCTTTTTTACCCTGTATAATACTTTTATATGAGTATGCGTTTTTATATCTTTTTTAAACTTAATTTTAGATAAACATTTTCTGCATTTTAAATGCTTTGTAAAAATTATTCTTAATAATTCCACAGCATTTGGTGGATGAGTATAGTCTTAATCCCCCTAACCATTCATTCCCTTGTTGTTGAAAAGACTTTCAAGTTATTTGTATTCTTTGTCATTTTTAAAGATCTTGTTCTTTCTCATGTTGCCATGTGTTTTGTTTTTGGTATTCCATTCCTGGGTACTGTGATTAAAAATATTCAGATAGGTTCAAACATTTGAGCTAAAAAACAAAAAACATGTTCAGAATGGCATTATTTACAACTGGCAAGATATGGAAACAACCTAAGTGCCCATCAGCAGGTGAGTGGATAAAAAAGACATGGTGTGTATACACAATGGAATACTGCTCAGCCATAAAAAAGAATGAAATTTTGCCATTTGTAGCAGCATAATGGACTTGGAGGGCATTATGCTAAAAGAAATAAGTCAAACAGAGAAAGACAAATACTGTATGATATCTCTTTTATGTGGGATCTAAAAAATACAACCAACTAGTGAATATAACAGAAAAGAAACAGACTCACAGGGATCAAGCTAGTGGTTACCAGTGTTGCGGGGCGGGTGGGGGGGGGCAATATTGGATGGAAGAGGAGTGGGAGGTACAAACTATTGGGTGTAAGATAGGATCAAGTATGTGTTGTACAAAACAGGGAATATAGCCAATACTTAAATGGAAAGTAACCTTTAAAAATTGTGTATATATATATATATATTTTTTTTTTTTTGGGGGGGTACACCAGGTTCAATCATCTATTTTTATACACATATCCCCGTATTCCCTCCCTTCCTTGACTCCCCCCCCCTCGAGTCCCCGCCACCCTCCCTGCCCCAGTCCTCTAAGGCATCTTCCGTCCTCATGTTGGACTCCCTTTGTGTATATATTTTTAATTGAGCTAATATCCATTATCAAACAGACATCTCTGTTTATATTTCTTTGTGGAATCTAGTGGGTTGGGAATGGTTTTCTTAAAGAAATTTTCTCCCCAAGATTATGTTAGTACAATATGA